>NC_053156.1:293953672-294273672 GCF_016835505.1 Polypterus senegalus
CGGAAGTCATTGCAAAACCTCCAACTGCCGCCAGGCTTAGCAATCAAGACGCATGGGACTGGACCAGGGACTACTACTTTCCTCGATCACTCCTAGTGCCAGCATTCGCTTGATTTCCAGTTCCACTTCTACTTTCTTTGCCTCCGGAGTCTGTAGGGTCGCCACGGACGCATCACCCCGGTCAGTCAATATGTCGCGGCGCAATCAGAGAGGTCCACCTGGTTGTTCACTTACCACCTCTGGGACGAGCGGATAGCTGCTTCGAGCTCCTGTCTCTGTCTGGGAGATAGCTGTTCCCGAAATTAAGGGAACTTACTCGCAAGAGAGAGCAGGGCTGTCCGAGGAGGGATCGATCCCTCTCCTTCCACGGTTTCAGCAGGTTTACATGATATATTCGCCAGCTGGTCGGCATTGGGCTGTTTCACCAAATAGTCAACCAATCCCTTCCTCTCCTTAATTTCAGAGGGGCCTAGCCAATGCGCAGCAGTTTAGAGTGTGAAGTAGGAACCAATACCATGGACGCGATCCCCCGTTGGAACTCCCGGAGAGTCGTACACGGTCATACAGGCGGCCTGTGCTGATTGTGCCTCTATATGACTTTTAGAATAGGTCTTATTGCATCAAATCTATCGCGCAATTGGGCTATATACTCCAAAATATTAGTGGAGGGCTGTGCCTCCCTTCCCAGCCCTCTTTAAAATATCTAATAAGCCCCGGGCTCTTCCGATAGTAATTCAAAGGGAGAGAACCCCTAGAGGCTTGAGGAACTTCCCGTAGGCAAAGAGGACAAGGGGAGGAGTTGGTCCCAATTCCTCCCATCCTTGCTGACTACCTTACGTAGCATTTGCTTGAGAGTTTGATTAAATCTCTCCACTAGCCATCGGTTTGAGGATGATACACCAGGTCTTTAAATGCTTTATTTTCAGTAACTTGGCAGTCTCCTTGAACGCTTCCGAGGTGAAAGGCGCCTTGGTCCGCCAGGACTTCTAGGAATGCCTACCGCTGAAAAGACTCCTACTAGTTCCCGTGCAATATTTTTGTGGTAGCCGCGCTAACGGACGCGGCTTCAGGGAATCGGGTAGCATAATCCACGAGGACGCAGTATATATTTATATCCTCGGCTGAGGGTTCTAGGGTCCTACTATATCAACCCCAATCCTATCAAAGGAACGCCAATAAGGGGAAGGGGAACCAGAGGAGCACGGTCCTCCTAGGAATTTGCCGCAGTTGACATTCCGGACAGGAAATGCAAAAGCGCGAACCTCCTCATTAATCCCCGCCAAAAACGGAGCTTAATTGCCTAATGTTTTATCGGAGCCGAGATGGCCTCCAAGAAGGTGGGAGTGTGCTAACTCGCAAACCTGCCGCCGTAGGTCAGCTGGATTAGCAACAACTTCCGACCTTCCCTCATGTTCAGCGACCCGATACAACAAATCATTATCAACCGACAAAGTGAGGTCCCTGTGGCATGGGCAAATGCGCGCTGGCCGCTAACGAGAACCACTGCATTCTTTATGTGTTTCAGAGAGTCGTCATTCCACTGTTCTCTCTTGAAAGAAGCCGGAGTCGCTCTAAACTGAAAGTGCAACTCAGAGAGCTGGTCCGGTCTGACCTCAAGGGGCGGAGATTCCTCCTCGCTGCCGGGCGCTTAGTGGATGACGTAGTAGCCCGCGACGGTCCGGGAGTCTTCGTCACTCTCTTGGCCTACCGCCCCACTCCCTGTCGGCTGATTACACGGTGTGGAAGCAGCTTGAGATGAATCGTTGTCATCTATAACGAGGCCATAAGTTTTTCGGGAATGCTTTCTAAACTACCGCGTTATCAGACCAGTCTCGCCCGAGGATTACGGAAACGGAGGATCCGGATGCACCGCCACGTAAGCTGTCGAAGGGTTCCTCCGAGACATACGTAATAATCGGGCGGTATTGTATGCGGATATCTCCGTATACATTTTAGACTGGTCTTCTTTTAATCCACTGTTGCGGCAGAATAAAACGGCGAGCAACGACAGACACGCTACTGCCGGAATCAACAGCGCTGTTATCTTATGTCCATTAATAAGAAGCTCCCCCGTATGTTTATCCGCCAGGGGATTGCTAAGGGCACACAAACAACCCCGCCATTGTCCCCTACGGTCCGCCTTGTTCCCCGACAGGTCGCAAGCCAGACGGCCCGGCGACTTCGGAACAAGCTCTGGAATGCGTGGAAGGGACTGCTTTAGTGGGACATAGCTCCGGTAGTCCACAGAGGCTGTTCTGCCCTCCCAGGTTTCACAGCCGGCCTCTGGGTTGCAAGAGCTGCAGCAGCTTCGTCCATAGAATGGAATTCGCCCCAGGCCGGCTGGGCAAATTCCTGGGGTAGTCTTTTTAGCAGCAGAAAACAGGCCACTTGCTGCACTATTTGTAAGGGGGTTAACTCGAATGGCCGTAGCCACTCACCCACCTGTTGCCAGAGAGCCATAGCCTGCTCTGACAGCCCTTTGCTTGGGTTAAACTCCCAGTTTATGATTTCCTTCACCTGCCGGCCTGGGGACAACCCATCGCTAACTGGGACCTTGGTCCCGATGGGCAGCTCGGCTTTCCTGCCAAGGAGAGCATACTGAGCCACTCGTGTGTTCCCCAGAAGCCAGCCCACGCCTGTGGGTCCCCTCACGTTCTCCCGAGATGGGTGGTCCCCACCGGTTATGCTCATGGAGCAGAGCCTGCACCGCGCCCTTCCTGACCCTCTGGCGCACCCCCCGCCCCGAAACTCGGCCCTCGTACTCACCCACCTGGTCCCGTGATAGTTCGTGTCCCGGTTCATCGGGACACCATCCTGCCGACTACGCCACTGTAATAAGTGGAGACCAGAGACGTGGAAAGGTTTGGGGCAGCCACCCGTTTATTACGGTTTCCCGGCTGCAAAAGTCTTTGAGGCATTGTTAATAGTTGTTTACACAACAGAGTCCAAAACAGAACTGCCTGCCTAAGCAAAGGCAGTGAGCTTTATAGCACAGAGGGCGGAAATGATGTCGTCCTCTGGGCCGAACTGGAAGTGACATCATCCTTGGGGCCGGAACCGGAAGTGACCTCATTCTTGGGGCCGGAACCGGAAGTGATGTGTCCTTCCTGGAAATGGCTGCTCCTGGTGGGATTTCCCGGGGAAGACCTGCAGAGAACTCAGAAAGAGCGCCAGTGCACCCGCCCCTGGGCAGATGTATAAACAGTATTTACTAAGCCCTTCAGCTGCTTCCCATGCACACGTGTGTGACAATATATACTGTATATATGTGTGTGTGTGTATATATATATATATATATACTGTATATATGTGCGTGTGTGTGTGTATATATATATATACTGTATATATGTGTGTGTGTGTGTATATATATATGTACTGTATGTATGTGTGTGTGTGTGTGTATATATATACATACTGTATATATATGTGTGTGTGTGTGTGTATATATATATATATACTGTATATATGTGTGTGTGTGTGTGTGTGTGTGTGTGTGTATATATATATATATACTGTATATATGTGTGTGTGTGTGTGTGTGTGTGTATATATATATACTGTATATATGTGTGTGTGTGTGTATATATATATATATACTGTATATATATGTGTGTGTTTGTGTGTGTATATATATATATATATACTGTATGTATGTGTGTGTGTATATATATATATACTGTATATATGTGTGTGTGTGTGTGTGTGTATATATATATACTGTATATATATGTGTGTGTGTGTGTGTGTATATATATATATATACTGTATATATATGTGTGTGTGTGTGTGTGTGTGTGTGTGTATATATATATACTGTATATATATGTGTGTGTGTGTGTGTGTGTATATATATATATATATATACTGATTAATCGTATGTAATCGCACACGTAAATTTGTCCCAAATCGCAAATGTTTTTATTTAAAAGGGTTTTAGTGGGCGACAGAATCAAATAATAGACATGGACATGAATATTGTAAACTGAGGCTGTTTTAATTTCTGAAAAAAAAAATGTATTTAAACTGCATTTGAATTCAAAACAGAATGGTTAAAATTGGGCAGACTTATCAATAAAGTGGTAGTTTAAGTACTTTAAGTACATTTTCAGAATAGTATTGTCTTTAAATAATAATAACCAAAATTTCAACATAAAGTGCAGTTTTTCTTCTTAAAAAATAAGTCAGAAACATAAAGGTAATTTGACCAGCTTACTCTTTAAACTCTGAGTAACATTAGCCAAAATTATTTTGTACATTAGACTAAAACAGTGTGATCATTGAACATTTTGTAATTAGATGTATTTAGAATTACTAACGGTCACGGAAGTCCAATGATCCCCAGTAAGAGCCACAAAGTCCGCTTTCTGTAATGCATCTAATTTTGCTTGCTTTTCAGTGTGCACAAAACCATGCTTTTATCAAGGCTTCGCTCGGGTAGTCGAAATGATCAGTCGTAGGAACGCTTTTATTCGACTCTAACATTTTTGTAGCTGTGATGTGTGCATCAGTGTAATGGATGTACCAGGAAATCATGCATTGACAAAAGTTCCCGTTTGCTTGAATTGAGTGTGATTAAATGCGTATTTTTAACGCGATTATGGAGTACATGCATCGAAGCTTCTCAGCTGTGCTTGTGCTAAGAAAGGGAAAATTTTAAAAATAACGTAACATGATTCTGCGTTAACCAAATATTTTTTCATACGTCCCAAACCAAGGAGATGCGGTAAAATGAATCGGTAGCGACGCATATACTCAGTACACCCCTCTCGCAATCAACCTCGAATGTCGGCGTTAGAGGCTTAAGACTCTACAATTAGCCACAGCGCGTGGCTTGTCTATGATAAAGTATGTATAGATCGGGTATATATATACATTTATATATATATACCCGTGTACCGCAGTGGAGAAGTAGAAGTTATGAAAAGGAAAGGGAACATTTTAAAAATAACGTAACATGATTGTCAATATACAGTAATTGTTTTGTGAGTGTTATTGAATGTTGCTGTCATCAAGGATTTCATTATCATTATTTCTTTCAATCAGGCTCGTATTTGTAGGATGTGTTCAAGTTACATTCCGTGTTTGTCAATCGCTGTAAAGATGACAGGTTTCATTCATCGATTAGTTCCTTACTGCATCAATAAACAGCTCGCCTTCCTTTTATCTGTGATGTGACAAACTGCATGTGGGTTTTTTTACACTGTCTTCCCTTTAGCAGGACATTCACTTTTTCCGCCGCGGTGCTTTGTTTCGCAGTAGCTGCACTTATGAATATGATTGTATGTATCAGACGCTCATATTTTTTGCTGCCTCTCAATTGTGTAATTCGGTTTTTGTTCAGCACTCTTTGGAACTGTTGCTTTTTGTCTGTGCACTGCGTCAGTTCACGTGAGCCGCTTGGTGTTCTTGCATCGAAGGTTCCCAGCTGTACTGGTGCCATCTCTCGTAATGTCAGCTAAGACCCGCACTTAAAAGTTTCTCTCGCAGTTTCGCTGAGTTTGTGCCAAACACCACCCTGACCATCTCATCTTCCTCTGCATAAGCACAGTCCTTCACCCGTGAACATTTAGCGGCAGTGTTTGTATTGGATTGCCGCTGATGGACGGCCTTATATGGGCAGGCACTAAATTACAAACGCTAGTGGCAGCCTGTCTATGAACTTAATTTAATATAAACTTACGGTTCACGCCGCTTTGTTTCCGCAGTAGCTGTACTTATGAATATGCTTGTATGCATCATTTGCTTCATAATGTTTTTCTGCCTTCTCAATTGTGAAATGGCGTTTTGTGCTCATCGCTGTTTGGAGTTCTTCCTTGTTATCTACGTACTTACGTAGGAGGCCTGATGATGTCACACGAAACTCCACCCCCCACGGCCATCTCCAACTCAACTCCATTACATTATATGTAGAAAAATAGGTTCCAGTTATGACCCTTATGCGTAGAATTTCGAAATGAAACCTGCCCAACTTTTGTAAGTAAGCTGTAAGGAATGAGCCTTCTACCTACACGGGAAGTTGGTGAATTACTGATGAATGAGTCAGTGAGTGAGTCAGTGAGTGAGTGAGTGAGTGAGTGAGGGCTTTGCCTTTTATTAGTATAGATATACTGTACACATACATACAGTATATCTATACTAATAAAAGGCAAATATCGAAGGAGACCTTGCCGGCTCCGGCCCCTGTGATGTCACGTCCGGGCTCGAACCAATGGCTGAAGACCTCAATGACCCCGACCCCTATGATCTCACTTCCTGTCTTCCCCTTTAAAAACCTCCTCATTTTCCCTATGTCCTCAGTTCTGTATTGGACCTGGTTTTGTGCACAGCAGTGCTATCATTTGAAAAGAACGCTTTGCAGCCAGGAAAACAAATTATACGGGTGGCTGCCCCAAACCTTGCTTTGTCTCATCGTGGCTTTTATGACACTATATATATAGTATTTTTAATGTAGGTAGAACATTTTGACCTGGTCATTTTTAAAGTAGCTCACAAGCCGAAAAAGTGTGGGCGCCCCTGCTCTAGATGATAATGTCTGCTGAACAAACAGGTATTGCTAGCTAAACAGAGGCAAGGTACACTCCAAAACGCACAGGTAGACTCGAATGGCGGTCCCGCCCAGCTCCCTATTCCTGAGGTCCTGTCTCCCCCTCCTCTCGGCCCACAGCCAGTCTCTTTGATTTGCGCAAATAAATTGCTGCCGCAACCGAACTATGATACTTAGCATGATGAGAGAAGTCGCAAAATCAACTGGAACGTTCAAGCAAATTATAGAAAAAAATCCGATCTAAATCCTTAAGCCGATGTTATGAGTGGTGTTCCACAGGGGTCAGTGCTTGGTCTGCTGCTGTTTTTAATAAATATAAATGATTTAGATAGAAATATAAGCAACAAGCTGGTTAAGTTTGCAGATGATACCAAGATAGGTGGATTAGCAGATAATTTGGAATCCATTATATCATCACAGAAATACTTAAATAGCAGACAGGCTTGGGAAGACTTGTGCCAGATGAAATTTAATGTCAGAAAATTTAAAGAATTACACATAGAAAGTAAAAATGTTAGTTTAAATACACAATGGGCAGTTGGAAAATCGAGAGTCCACCTTATGAAAAGGACTTAGGAGTCGTAGTGGACTCTAAGCTATCAACTTCCCGACAGTGTTCAGAATCCATTAAGCAGGCTAACAGACTGTCAGGTTATATAGCGCCTTGATGTGTGGAGTACAAGTCACAGGAGGTTCTGCATAAACTTTATAATGCACTGGTGAGGCCTCATCTGGAGTACTGGGTGCAGTTTGGGTCTCCAGGCTACAAAAAGGACATAACAGCACAAGAGAAGGTCCAGAGAAGAGCGACTGGGCTGATTAGAGGACTACAGGGGATGAGTTATGAGGAAAGATGAAAAGAGCTGAGCCTTTACAGTTTAAACAAAAGAAGATGAAGAGGAGACCTGACTGAAGTGTTTAAAATGATGATGTGAATTAGTCCAGTGGATCGAGACGGTGACTTTAAAATGAGTTCATCAAGAACCCGGGGACACAGTTGGAAACTTGTGAAGGTGAAATTTCACACAAACATTAAGAAGTGTTTCTTCACACAGAGAACCACAGACCCCTGGAATAAGTGACGGCAAAGGTGGTAGGGATGAGAACGGTGCCCATACGCATGCGCCGCACGGCCGCCCTGATGGCCGCCGCCAGTAGTTGATTCTGCAATAAAATAAAATGAAAATAGAAAGAGGAATAGCCTTGGAGGTCAGTCATCACCCTGAAAGCGGACAGTAGACGTCACGTAGTATATGTGTACCAAATTTCAGGTCAGTAGGTCAAACGGTTTGCGAGCCACAGGTGATTTAAAATCCTGGACAGACAAACGGACAGCCACGGTAGCGTATCCTATAAGAAGATATGTAGTTATGCGAGTATTTATAATGACGAGGATCCAGCCCGACATCAGAAGTGTCTCACTTTGCTACTGGATGGGACATCTGTGTGTCAGCATTCTCCCGCTTGGCTGGGATGTCCGTTTGCTTCTCTCCAGTCTGAATATGGATTGTCACAGACATGCACATGGCAGGCAGCTAGAAGGACCAAAAGAAGATAATTCCACGCCAGGCCAGAGGATGGTGGGGGTGCAGTAGCCGTTTCCCAAGCATCCTGGGGTCCAATGACATCACTTCCAGTTCTGGGCCTTAAGATGTCACTTCCAGTTCCGGCACCCAAAAGACGTCACGTCCGGTTTTGGGCCCGAAGACATTACTTCTGGTGGCCTGCTTTAAAAGCAAGACAACCTCCATCAGTGCTCAGTTCCGTTTTGAAATCATTCTGTTCAATTCTGTACTACTAATTCTTCAGCTTCGCAGCCTGATTCAAGTACGGGTGGCTGCCCCAAGCTTTCTTTTCTGTGTCATGGTGATTTAAGAGGTAACCAAAAATAAACCGAATTGGAAAAAAAAATTCTTTTAATAATTATTACTTACTGAAACTTTTGTCTCCTTCAAAGTCCTCTCAACATGAATGAATACATTTGTCCTAACGGTTTTCCTACTGGTGGAAACATTTTTGGAATCGCTGAAGAGGAACGTTGTCCGAGGCCTGCAGTGATTTTTAATCGAGTTCATCCACGGTACAAAAACGCTTTCCTTTGAGTTCTTTTATTCATATGCGGGAACAAGAAAAAGTCGCATGCAGCAAAGATCAGGCGAGTAGGGAAGGTGGCAAGAACTCCAGGGCACAAAAGTCAATTCTGAAATCTCTTCAACAGCGACGATCTCCGTAAATTGCATTGCGAACATTTTTGAGATTTTCGTCATTCCCAATTGTGGAAGGTCGGGCCAGATCTTGATTGCTCTTCAAGTGACATTTCCCCTCGTTTGAGACATGAAAACCACCCGTAGACCTGCGTTTTACTTAAAGCTTCCTCTTTAAAAGCAATTTCAAGCATCACTACAGTTTCAGCAGCCATTTTTCCCAAAGAGAAAACAAAATTTCAAGCAGACTCGCTCCTCTTTATGATCACCTGTCACAAAAATCGCAGAACACGTTTAATAAGCACCGAGGAAAACCAAAACGGAATGGCGTACAAACAATAAAGAGCAATGCCACTTGGTAGACTGGCACAGAATACTGTAAGTGTGCCACACCGAACAGTGAAATTTACAACTAAGTCGAGATTGAGCACCAGGTACAGATTCTCCCTCGTATTTTTACAATATTTATACAGGATTACGCATTATATTCTGCAAATGAATGTTGTAGAAAGCCTACTTAACACTACAAGTGGGTTGGCTTTCTGGACTGGCCGTCGCTGTATTAAATGGTCTGGAGGTCGACAAAGAAATATCCCGTCAGGCATAGTGTGGACGACCAAGTTCTGGTAAGACCCTACACAGTAAGGATTCTAGCTGCCTAGTGCAGGCTTCATGTTGCTATGACAACTAAGCAGGAAATGGACGTTTCCGCGGGAAACATTACTTTTTAAGGGGAATGGCGGTCCGAGAAAAGAAAAAGGGAGAGAAGCAGAAGGCAAAGAGCTCGGCTATCGACGCCTAAGAAAACAGCATAATCTGACTTCACCCCTGGGGATGTCCGCTATTTGTGGGTGGCCACCCATAAGTTGGAAACAGTGAGGTGAATTCCGGAGGGGAGACAAGGGGTGGTGGGATATGGAGCGGTGGTTCTCTGGGTGCTCCCGTTGGTAAGTCAGACTCGTGTTTCTAAACTCTTCAGGTCAGCATGAAGGCAGCCATATTCTCCTGAGGTCCATTTCTTCTTTCATCAATGAGAAGTGTACAACCGGATTCATCGCTGTTTCACACAGACTATCTTTAATCCTTCTCCTTTTGATTTGCCGTTTATTTTATGTGTGTTTCGTACCAGGGATTATGATTTGGCCACTGAGGGTAAGGGACAGCGTCTGGAGGAAAATGGGATCACGAGCGAGCAGTCACCTTTCACGTAAATTCATAAATATTGTACCCTGAATTACAATACTCTTGCTTATTTATGCAACCCAACTACCATCTGGGTTTCTGTCAAGCATTCGGCGGGCACGGAGAAGGGGGAAGAGGGGTCGATGACCAAATATTTTTTAATGCTAATACAGTCGACCTCTGAAATACATGGGTGTTACGTTCCTAGAGCACCCGTGAATTGTGAAAAACTGCACATTTTGGATGTGGTCAAAAAAATGCCTGTTTTTATAGTTTAAACCCTAAATGTGCCCCCAAAACACTTTAATTTCATTCCAAACTCAGCTTAATACATTACCCTAAAAAAACAAGAATGTAAAGGTAAACCGGTATACTGTACAGTACTGTACTGCTATGTCTCCCGCGGTGCTAGAATGTAAAATACCGATGTTACCGCTATATGAACTGTAATTCATACAAGTGCGTTTTCTTTGGTATGACAACTAAGCCTACCCTACTGTATAAGTAGGGTAAATACAGTAATAATTTAATTTAATTTAATAAAAATACAGTAAAATATATGGGTACTCACCAATAATGAATGATATTGATTGAAGATGATGATGATGATGAGGAATTAGCTATGCAGTACGATGAAGGTATGTAATGAAGATAATGGCTGCACAGCAAAGTAGAGGATTTACAGCTCCTCGGGTGGCGCCTCTTCTTCAGGCGCTTGGGGCTTTAAGAAGAACGAAACGAAAAACACGAGAACACTCAGCGAAACACTCGAGATATCTACTAGCGGTAAACTGTTATGATGCGGGAATGCTGGGCTGCATCTGCCGGAGATACGTCACAGGGCAGCAGCCAATCAGCAGCAAGGAGAAATGAATAATGCTCTGGGATTGGCTACTGTCAAACCTCCAATGAGTACAGGGGTATTTCACCATCCCAAGCTGCGTTTTCCTTTACGGTGGTTGCCTTGTATACACAGTATTGCCACGACAAAAACCATCAAAAAATTGCGGCGGATATTTGCAGTTTTCTGCAAACAATTATTAGTTAGGTTCTAAGTAAAAATCTGCAAACGACTGAGGCCGCAAACTCTGAACTGTGACTTTGCGGGGTTCGACTGTATATCCTTTAAATATCATCCACTTCCCTCGCGGATGGTGTAGCGATCACGCCCCTTTTTTGGGTGATTGTTACAAAGTTAATTTTTAAAGCCAGTTAAATTCCTATATCTCTTTTTGTGCCATATTTTTCTCTTGTAATTATTCTCCGACATGGGTACGAAAGGGATGGCATTGGTTAGTCAATTCTGCATCAAGAAACACATCCCAGGTGAGACAGAGCGCCCCCTGCTGGATACACATCACCAAAGCCAAACTGACCAATGAGATCACTGGACACACCCCCAGACAAACAGACAGGCAGGAGCATTTAATAATATTGTAGAGTAGATTTTGTAGAAATTAAAAGAGTGATTTGAAAATGGGCAGCACGGTGGCACAGTGGGTAGTGCTGCTGCCTCGCAGTTAGGAGACCCGAGTTCGCTTCCTGGGTCCTCCCTGAATAGAGTTTGCTTGTTCTCCTCGTGTCTGCGTGGGTTTCCTCCCACAGTCCAAAGACATGCAGGTTAGGTGCATTGGCGATTCTAAATTGTGCTTGGTGTATGGGTGTGTGCCCTGCCCGGGCTTTATTTCCTGCCTTGCATCCTGTGTTGGCTGGGATTGGCTCCAGCAGACCCCCGTGACCCTATAGTTAGAATATAGTCGGATGGATGATTTGAAAACATATTGACAGCATTTTATTTAACGTTTTAACCATGTGAATTTTCCTATATATATATATATATATATATTGTGAACCCGGCCCGGACACAGACAGGCGGACATGTTGTTAAAACACCACCACACGTTTATTTACACAGACTATTTACAATAGTGGTCACAAAGACCCCAGTCCATTGGTCACTCTGACCCCAGTCACGTGCACAATTACCCCAATCACACACAGTCCTGGCCACAATGCCTCTCCTCGGGCCGCCTCCACAGCTCTCCTGAGCTTTGTCCTTCCACCTCCCGACTCCAGCCTCGAATGAAGGGATACGGCCCCTTTTATACAGGACCCGGATTAGCCCCAGGTGTTCCCGGCATTCCTCCTCTGGCCACGCCCCAGCGTGGCGGAAGTGCTGGCTGTCCTCCCAGCAGCTCTCCGGCTCCGGCCCATTTTCCCCAGCACTTCCTGGTGTGGCGGAAGTGCTGGGGTAACAGGTCCCCAAGGCATTGGGGCGCCTCCTGGCGGTGACCACGAGACCCTACAGGGTGGAGCTTCCATGCCCTGTACTCCTGGCCCCCAGAGCAACCTGGAAGGCGACCCCCATGTGATCCAGGGTGGGCACAGACCCACATCCGGTCCCTCATGACGTCCCGGCTGGGTCATGGCCCCTGGCATCCTGACAATATATATATATATATATATATATATATATATATATATATATATATATATATATATATATATATATATATATATATATATATATTTATTTATTTTTTTTAAATATATATTCATGTCAAATACGGTGACTGAAACACGCTTCAGAAAAGTTGGGAGAGTTGAGTTGAGCGCCAGTCAAAGCCCATTTGGAGCTCTAGGCGGGGTGGGAGGACACTGCCCCCCATTGTTCATAGCAGGTAGTCACTATAAATAGACTTTGATGACCTGTTTGTCCCCCTTGGTGTTCAGATCGTGTGCACCTCCACTAGCACTAATGGCGCCCATTGTGTATCCTGTGATCATTCAAGGGAATGACAGGCTTAACTTTTTCGAGGCAGGTGTCTTCACGAACGCATTCAGCACCACAATCAGCTGGAGACCAATCAGCTGATGCTGGTTCATCATTTTCACTTTCAGTCTCCAGATCACTTGCATCAAAACCGGAGTGCAATAAGTTAGCAATAATAAGCAAAACGTTGTCTACCGAGTATTTTGCTTTGCGCATTCGGTTCACTCTCTCGCCAGATCAGCCTTTGCTCTGCTCTGCTGTGTATTCCTGCCAGCCTCTGAAAAAATATTCAGCCCTCAAAGAGATAAACAAGGATGCATTTTGGGGCACCCAATCGAACGTCCCCATGTACACAACGGTCTAAACAAAAATAATGCCTGCTGATGTGAAAATGAAACAAAAACTGCTGCCACCACAATATCATGGCTACAATAACAAAGACTGCTTCACCCGCTGTCAGGCTGGCGAGGAGCGCCTTTGGTCTTGTTGCTTGGGTTAAGAAGTGACGTCTGCTTCTGGGCCGTTGTGCTTCTGATGGCCTAGGGTCCAGAAGGAGTGGAGTTAATTGCCCTTATTAGGCAGTACAAGAATACATGACAGTCAGTAGCAGTGCCCCCTAATGGTCCAGGATGACAACACATTCCAGGGAGGAACTCGGAGGGATGTTTCCTCCCACATCTTAAAGTTAATAGTATTCGATTTTGTGTATGTGTGTTGAGTGATGGTTCCCAAGTTGGCCTTCAGTAGATGCTGTGGTGGTCCATGTCTGGCCCGGAACGCCCCTTCGGTATATGTTCAGGGTGTGCAGCCATGGACTTTGCAATACCTCCCCCTGGATGCTAGATAGCAACCCCCCTGGGTTGAAGTGGTGCCTCGGTTTCCCGCAGGGCTCCATGGGAATTGGAGTTTGGTGCAGCCCTGTTGGGTCTCGCAGGCGCCGCCAGGGGGTGCTGCAGCTGGGACTCCTGAGCCCTTACGGGCAGTGTTTTTGCCACACCCGTAAGTACAGCCAGGTACTATAAAAGGGGCCAGCAGCCACCGCTCGGAGTGCCTGAGTCGGGAGGAGGAGGACTACGCTTGCCAGGAGGAGGAGTGGTGGTGCAAAGACGTACTGTGTGGGACTGTGTTGTGCCTGTGGGTCATGGGGAAGATGTGCCCCACAGGTGAAGAAGATTGAACGTTTCTTGACTTTTATTCGTGCCTTCATTGTCAGTCTGTGTCGGGCTGGCACCTATAAAGCGACTTTGTTAAAATGTGTATGTGAGTGTCATCACGTCCATCCAAGGTGAATTTCTACATAATGCTCAAAGCGGTCAGGAGACGGTCTGGCACTCTAGGACCTTGATCTGGATGATTAGGTTCAATAATTGGCCGGATGAGATCCGAGATATCAGAGCTTTACCAATGGCAATGTCAGGATTCAGCCCTGGACAGGATGTCAGTCACACTCACCAACACACACACATTTGCACCAGGCCGACTACAAATCATCAATTAAACACTCATAAATAATCTTGAAATACAGGAGAACACCAGAGGAATCAAATGGCTTTTCAATCTTTCTCAGTAGTACGGGACAGCAGCGTTGAATGTCATCACCTGCAGTGGAGCCGTTCCAGCCATGTCTTTTAATATCCGCTCCTTCCTGTGGGAAGTATGAGCGCAATCTCACTTTTATACCAAGTTAACGACCTGAGGATCAGCCCGCCGCTGTAGTCAAGCGCCATTATTGAACGCTTTCAAAATAACGAGGCACAAGACACAACTTTTTCAGATGTTTTTCAAAAGCAGCAGATGTAGACCAATAAAAAAAATGAGCTGAGCTTCCCGAGCAGCTGTGAGGCCATGTGCGTGACGGACAAAAAAAAAAAAATGGAGACGCACGCCCCGGCTGACCGCCTTTATCACATCACTGGGGCGCATTCAGGTACCCCCTGATTCACCTAAAGGCTTTTTTTTCTTCTTCCTTTTCAAAATTAAACAAGGTCATTTTGTAGGCTCTGCCAGTGCTCGTCCTGTTCCTCCTTTGCCCAAAGGAGAAGATACCGGTGGGTCCTGCTGATGGGTTAAGGACCTTCTACGAGGGGTCCTCTCCAGCTCTCCTCGAGTAACTGCCTGTCTGTCTCCTGGAATCTCCTCCATGACCTTGAGACTGTGCTGGGAGACACGGCAAACCTTCTGGCAATGCCACGTATTGATGTGTCTGCCATCCTGGAGAAGCTGGACTGCCTGTGCCACCTCTGTAGGCCTCATGCTACCAGAAGTGACACTGACTGTAGCCAAATGCAAAACGAGTGACAAAACAGATTAGGAAGGAAAAATGTCTGTGGCCTCCCTCCACCTGTGAAACCATTCATTCCTGTTTTGGGGGTCGTCTCATTGTTGCCCCTCTAGTGCACCAAAGCCGCTGAAACTGATGAACAAGCCCCTCTGCTACTTATCTGAGCAGATCAACAGCCCACAAGTGTCATTGACTTGATGCTATACTCTCATTAAAAAGTGCTTCTTTCGTTTTCTTGAGCAGTTTATACAGACATATGAAAAAGTTTAGGAACCCCTCTTAATTCTTTGGATTTTTGTTTCTCATTGGCTGAACTTCCTTTTAATATCTGACATGCCTTATGGACACAGTAGGATTTCAGCAGTGACATTACGTTTATTGGATTCACAGATAATATGCAATATGTATCATAACAGAATTAGACAGGTGATAAATGTGGGCACCCCAACAGAGATATGACATCAATACTTAGTTGAGCCTCCTTTTATCCTTTGAGCCTCTAGATGCCTCCTGTAGCCTCTGATGAGTGTCTGGATTCTGGATGGAGGTATTTTGACTATTCTTCCATACAAAATCTCTCCAGTTCAGTTCAAGTTGATGGACAGCCTGCTTCAAATCATCCCATAGATCTTCGATGATATTCAAGTCAGAGGACTGTGACGGCCATTCCAGAACATTGTACTTCTCCCTCTGCATGAATGCCTTTGTAGATTTCCAACTCTGTTTTGGGTCATTGTCTTGTTGGAATATCCAACCCCTGTGTAACTTCAACTTTGTGACTGATGCTTGAACATTATCCTGAAGAATTTGTTGATATTGGGTTGAATTCATCCGACCCTCGACTTTAACAAGGACCCCAGTCCCTGAACTAGCCACACAGCCCCACAGCATGATGGAACCTCCACCAAATTTGACAGTAGGTAGCAGGTGTTTTTCTTGGAATGCGGTGTTCTTCATTCGCCATGCAAAGCGCTTTTTGTTCTGACCAAATAACTCAATTTTTGTCTCATCAGTCCAAAGCACTTTGTTCCAAAATGAATCTGGCTTGTCTAAATGAGCATTTGCATACAACAAGTGACTCTGTTTGTGGCGTGAGTGCAGAAAGGGCTTCTTTCTCATCACCCTGCCATACAGATGTTCTTTGTGCAAATTGCTCTGAATTGTAGAACGATGTACAGATACACCATCTGCAGCAAGATGTTCTTGCAGGTCTTTGGAGGTGATCTGTGGGTTGTCTGTAACCATTCTCACAATCCTGTCATATGCCGCTCCTGTATTTTTCTTGGCCTGCCAGACCTGCTGGGTTTAACAGCAACTGTGCCTGTGGCCTTCCATTTCCTGATTACATTCCTTACAGTTGAAACTGACAGTTTAAACCTCTGAGATGGCTTTTTGTAGCCTTCCCCTAAACCATGATACTGAGCAATCTTTGTTTTCAGATCTTTGAGAGTTGCTTTGAGGATCCCATGCTGTCTGTCACTCTTCAGAGGAGAGTCAAAGGGAAGGAAGCACAACTTGCAATTGACCACCTTAAATACCTTTTACCACTCATGATTGGACACACCTGTCTATGAAGTTCAAGGCTTAATGAGCTCATCCAACCAATTTGGTGTTGCAGTAATCAGCACTGAGCAGTGACAGGCACTCAAATCAGCACAATGACAAGGGGACCCACATTTGTGCACAGCCAATTTTTCACATTTGATTTAATTTCATACAACTAAATACTGCTTCACTAAAAATCTTTGTTCAGAAAACACACCAGTACTCAGATGTTCCTAGGAAATGAAAGACATACCACTGTTATCTTTTATGTTGAAAGGAGAGTCAATTATTATGCAGGCTGAGAGGGGTTCACAAACTTTTTCATATGACCGTATAAAATCTAACGTCTGTCTGTCTGCTTTTCATGAGAGAACTACTTGACGGATTTAGATTGGGTTTCTTTTCTATAACTTGCTTGAACATTCCAGTTGATTTTGTGACTTCTCTCATCGAAAGTATCATAGTTCACTTGCGGCAGCAATTTACTCACACAAATCCAAGAGAGTGATTGCGGAGAGCTTGAAGTACTGTGGTTGTGTGGATCTGAGGCATTTATGGCTGTTGTTCTTCTGTTTTTCTGTTGGGAGAAAAGAAAAGGCATTAATACTCTGTTCCACTCCCCTGTCGTTCGTACTTTAATGCTTGTTTGGGCCCCTTTGGCTGCCCCCTAAGCACGCGTGTGTGACACGCTTGTTATAATACAGTGGTGTGAAAAACTATTTGCCCCCTTCCTGATTTCTTATTCTTTTGCATGTTTGTCACACAAAATGTTTCTGATCATCAAACACATTTAACCATTAGTCAAATATAACACAAGTAAACACAAAATGCAGTTTTTAAATGATGGTTTTTATTATTTAGGGAGAAAAAAAATCCAAACCTACATTGCCCTGTGTGAAAAAGTAATTGCCCCCTTGTTAAAAAATAACCTAACTGTGGTGTATCACACCTGAGTTCATTTCCAGAGCCACCCCAGGCCTGATTACTGCCACACCTGTTTCAATCAAGAAATCACTTCAATAGGAGCTGCCTGACACAGAGAAGTAGACCAGAAACATTTTGTAAAAGAATAAGAAATCAGGAAGGGGGCAAATAGTTTTTCACACCACTGTATGTTTGTTATAATATTAATGTCACTGTCTCTATGCTCACTGGTATGGATTTATTCACATGTGCATGCTAAGTTTGGCACACAGGGGCTCAGCAGTTAGAATTGCTAGCCAAGCACTAGATTAGATAGCCAAAGTCAACTGGAGGACCGTATAGTCAGCTTAAACACAGAAGAGTATTTCTGTCCTCTGTCAGTATAAAATCTTCTTTCCTTGTTGGGAGAATGAGAGCTGGCATGTAAGCACTATGATATTTCTGTATTTTGTGGAGGAGGAGTTCAGCCCTTGTTTGGAGACAGAGAAGACCAGCAAGTGGAGCAGGACATTATTTAAAGGCTTGGACAACAGCCAGACCCTTTGAGGCACGTGTCGGCCAAGTTCCGAAAAACCTCCCAGCGTGGGGACGAGAAATGGCAGACTGTGTTGATCCAGATTCCCACCTGGATAAAGTCTATCATATGCCTCCGCCTGTAAACCGTAACCGCCAGTAAATGTAAGCTAAAGTATATTATTTCTCATGTGATTCTTGTACCGCCGTAATCACGATGGGAGGGATATCGCCTTTTCTGGTATATTACTATATTGTTTTGTTACTTAATATGTCGCAATTTCAAAAGAACGCATTTCCAAGAGAGCTAATGGCTCTTCAGGAAACAACGCTTTAATTTAAGTAGTGCAGAGACACATCTGCGATGTCACAAGACCTTAACAGATGATCCTTTGGGTCTTCGTAACACTCACAAGGCCTCAGTAAAGTGCTGAGTCGTCTCTGCAATGTGACCTTCCAACAAAATGTCACTTCGGAGAGATCTGAGGTGCCTTAACTGTGACACAATTCTCTTGATATTACATATCTCTATATCAGCGTTTCTCAACCTATATGTATTTGTGACTCGAGTTTTCATAACAGTTTTAATCGCACACCCCCCAACATTTCTTTTTTGAAATGTAGATACATATTTTATTATACCTACTTAACTTTTATCGACGTTTATCTAACTCTATATTTATTGTTCTAGTATCAGAATGTGGTTTAAGTTCATTTGTTTTGGTTTCAACAGATGTTTTTTTTCTTATGTTTGATTTGTGTTTTTTTTTCACATCTTCGCGTACCCCCTTTTTGTTACTTTGTGCCCCCCTGGGGGGTCCCGTCCCACAGGTTGAGAACCACCGTTCTATATCTCTAAAATCCAACATCTGTCTGTCCGCTTTTCATGAGAGAACCACTTTACAATATCAGAACATTAGAACAATCTAGACGAGAACAGGCCATTCAGCCCAACAAAGCTCGCCAGTCCTATCTGCCAGTTCTGTTGTGTTAAGATAGCAGGAACGTCATCAGGGTGAGTCAGATCTTATTGAGTAGATCTTACCATCTCTGCTGTCTCCAGAGGTGTTGGTGCATGAAGACAGCCTTCTCCAGCTGTATTGTGCGAATTACTAACATCCAAGCTCTGTGTGTCATCTGGAATAAAGTGCTTTACCCCAATAAAAGTAGTTTGAAACAGCTAGAGAGTGAAAAAGAAAATCTGTTACGAGTTGTTGAACCGAGAGAAAAAAAAAAGTTTATGTTCCTTCTTCAAAGCCTTTTAATGAGCTGCAATTTGCTCTGCTCCTCGGCACGGCCATGATATCACCAGAAAGCTGTGGCTGCGCATCACAGAAAGCCATTCCAGTCCGCCTTCAGAACTCCAGTCAGTTGATGTGCCCGTCCTGATGTGATGTGACAGCCCTTCTGTCCTGCAGAGTGTTTGCTCTAATCATTTTTTTTCGTTTTATTAAAATCAAATAACATTCCATACAAGCAAATCAAATTTTACAAAAATAGGTTCGAATCAAATCAACCTCCCCACCCATGAGAAAGAGAGCTAGGCCAGCAGAGTAAAACTTTAATAGTAGGAAAAATAAGTAAGCAAATAAATAAAAGAATAAAAAAGGGAAGAGAATCTCCTTCCTCAATTTAAATGCTTATTCTAGTTCAGCGCTTCCCGATTCATTTTACACTCGCACCCCCTGTGACGGACGAGGCCGATTTCGCACCCTCTTGGTTTGAGAAGAAGTATGAAAAAATATGAGGTTAACGCAGAAAAACAGATCACCAATTGAAGCTTTATGAATAATGGATACTTTATTCGCCATCAATAATTGTTTTGGTAAAGCCATACTCAGTGTGATCCTCCTTCCATTTTCTCATTTTTTTGCGACTAGACATGATTAAATGAACGGTAAAAAAGTAAGAGTGAAGCGACGGTGACACAATACGGAGACGGAGAGCACAATAGCACACGGGCTCGATGTGGTGCGCGTCAAGTCGATCTAAAATGCGCGGTCAGATTCGAAAAAATATATCCTTTCAAGTTCTATTTGGATATAAGTAGGTTCTGTTTAGTCGACAGAAATATCTTTGGTAGGAATGTAAGTTGAATTTAGTCTTTAATTTTCTATGGTGAAGAAAAATTTACGTTCCTACCAAAGATATTTCTGTCGACTAAATAAAACTTACTTATACGTAAAATTTAAGTAGAACTTGAACAGATACGATAGTTCATAATACCCACGCAACACTAAGTGCGCGTAAGAGCGGGAGTCATCCATTTTAACAAGCAGCGTATTGCACTGATACGAAATAGCCTGCCCATGTAATTATTTAGGAATGGATAGATAAATTAAGAGTTTGTACAAATAATGTTTTTCATTTTTCTTCCTCGATGGATTCTGGCACCCCCAGCAACAGTTGTTTGCGAGCACCCCAAAGGGTATATACAGTATATATACTGTATATGTGTGTGTATATATGTGTATATATGTAGATATGTGTATATATATGTATATATATATATATGTGTATATATGTGGATGTATGTGTGTATATATGTAGATATGTATATATATATTTGTGTATATATGTGGATGTATGTATGTGATGTGTGTGTGTGTGTGTATATATATATATGACAGAAGTATCATTGCACTGATACGAAATAGCCTGCCCATGTAATTATTTAGGAATTGATAGATAAATTAAGATATTGTACAAATAATGTTTTTCATTTTTCTTCCTCAATGGATTCTGGCACCCCCAGCAACAGTTGCTTGGGAGCACCACCAATCGGGAAGCACTGTTCTAGGTGTTCAAAGCTGATCCTCCGGTCAGGACGTTGGATATCTCTGGTCCACGGTTCTTGAGGCTGATCCTCCAATTAGCTGTGAACCACCAAGGTTTTTTGCAGGGATCAGTGGTATCCGGGGTGAACTTCTCCAGGCTGGTGGTAAGGCTGACCTCCTGGCATTGCAAGCAATCTCTGCTTCCATTTGGGAGACTGGCATCATCCCAACTGACTTGTCATCCCTATCTGGAAAGGGAAGGCTGATCGCCTGGATTGTAGCAACTACAGGGGGATAACACTACTCTCGGTGCCGGGTCGTCCTCAATAGGATCCGTGATCACTTGCTTACCTACCAACGACCGGAACAGTCTGGTTTTACGCCTAGGAAGTCTACCATCGAACGCATCCTGGCACTGAGGGCTCTAATAAAGCACAAATGTGAATATCGGCAGAGTTTCTTTGCAGCCTTTGTCGATTTTCACAAATCATTCGACTCAGTTGATCGAGCTGCCCTGTGGGACATCCTGAGAGTTTGTGAGATCCCCTCGAGGTTGCTGGATATCATGGCCGGCCTGTACACTGGTACTGTGAGTGCCGTGATGAGTGGACCCAGGACCTTGGTGATTTTCCCAGTTGATTCTGAGGTTCGTCAGCGGTGTGTTCTGCTCCTACTCTGTTCAATGCTTGTATGGACTGGGTGTTGGGCAGGATTGTGGGGTCCAGTGGCTGTGGGGCATCTGTTGGTGAAGAGAGATTCACTGATCTTGACTTTGCTGACGATGCTGTGATCTTTGCGGAGTCAATGGAGGCTCTGATCGGGGCGCTCGAGAGACTGAGTGAGGAGTCTGAGTGTCTGGGCTTGCGAGTGTGCTGATAAAAACCAACATCCAGGCCTTTAATGACCTCTTGGGCACGGCCATCATTAGTGTGTCTGTCTGCGTGTCGACCTCATCGAGAGGTTTACTTACCTCAGCAGTGGCATTCATGTCTCTAGTGACTCTTCCTATGAAGTCAGTAGACGGATTGGGAGAGCATGGGAGGTCATGAGGTCGCTGGAAAGCGGTGTGTGGTGCTCCCGATATCTGCAAAAGGATGAAGGTCCAAGTCTTTAGAGTCCTGGTGCTTCCTGTTTTGCTATATGGTTGTGAGACATGGATGCTATCCAGTGACCTGAGACGAAGAAGGGACTCCTTCATGTGTGTCTCTTCAGAGAATCCTTGGGTACCACTGGTTTGACTTTGTGTTGCTCATGGAGTCCCAAATCAGGCACATGACCTGCATTGTGAGGGAGCGTCAGTTACAGCACTACGGCCATGTGGTGCATTTCCCCGAGGGTGATCCGGCTTGTAAGATCCTCATTGTTGGGGACCCGAGTGGCAGGACCAGGCTAAGGGGTCTCCCATGTAACACCTGGCTGTGGCAGATAGAGGGTCATTTCCGGAGGGTGGGACTGGACTGCGTGTCTGCCTGGGGGGGTTGCCAACCGGGATCTCGAGTTGTTTCGTCGTGTAGTGGGTGCGGCAACGCGCTGTACCAGAGCAGGCTCCCCAACTTGACTTGACTTGACTTGATTCTAAAATGTTATCGATCAGATCCGGCCAGGTTTTCAAAAAGTTCTGCACAGATCCTCTAAGTGAGAATTTAATTTTTTCCAATTTCAAATAATATCTGACATCAGTTACCCTGACATTTGCAGAGGTGAGTTAGAATTCTTCCAGTTAAGTCAGATAAGTCTACGTACTAATAGTGAAATAAAAGCAATCACAGTTTGCTTGTCCTTCTCCACTTGAAGCTCCTCTGTGAGCCCACCAAACACAGCTGTTAGTGGATTAGGACGGATTGTGGCCCCCAAGGCTGCCTGATAGGCAGACAAAGATTTTGGTCCAGAATGATGTTCATTTGGTGCAGGCCCAAAACATGTGGCCCAGTGAGGCTGGAGCTCGATTGCAATGTCTGCAGGTTCTATCTTGTCCTGGAAACATTTTGGCCAATTTTAAAGGAGAGAGATGTGCTCAATAGATGACTTTAAGTTGAATAACTGTATGCTTTGCACATATGGAGCTCGAGTGAATGCTCTAATTATTTCAGCCTGAGCAGGCATTGATACGTTTTTCACCTTTGTAAGTACCTTGCAGATAGTCATGCTGTTATCTATAAAGTGGAGCCTATCCAGGTAGCACTGGCTGCAAGGCAGGATCCAGATGGGTTGCCAACTATCTCCTGGCACATTTATTGTCCGACCAATTCTCATACAAAGTTAATTTAGAACACGGGTCTCAAACTCCGGTCCTGGAGGGCCACAGCGGCTGCAGGTTTTCCTTAATGAGTGACCTGTTTTTACTGCTTCTTGTGAGTTCATTTTATTTGACTTGCTCTTGAAGACTCAGACCCCTTAGTCGTTTCTTTTTCCTTAATTAGCAGCCAAACAATAATGAGATACAAAATGAACCAAAATAACTGGTGTCCATCATACAATATCTGGACATAAAGAAAGGTGAACGCCTCAGGAATGTTAATCTGCTCAGGTCCACAAAACATTTTACCGGTGGTCTTGGAAAAGAGAAAATCAACAATTTTGGAAATGTCTGCTATTGCACAATGAGAACAGCAAGAAGCCATGGAGTTTAACAACGAGTTTAATTAACAAGAAGACTCGGCGCCTGATTAAGCAACTGGTGGGAGTGAAATTGGTTGGAGTTTGAGGCCCTGACTTAGGTGGTCTTCTGTTGACTCACTCACTTCACATTTCATTTCTGTTTGGGTGCCAATTAAGGAAAGAAATGAAGCAAATCAGAGGAATGATGAAGAAATTCAGGAGAACAAATCTTCAAAAACAAGTCAATTAATTTAAAAGGAAAAGGAATTAATCATCAGCAAAAACTGGTCACCCAATTAAGAACAGGGTTAGAATGAAAACCTGCAGGCCACTGCGACCCTTCAGGACTGGAGTTTGAGACCACTGATTTAGAATGACCTGGGGCCTCATGTATAACCGGTGCATACGCACAGAAATGTTGCGTAAGAACTTTTCCACGTTCAAATCGCGATGTATAAAACCTACACTTGGCGTAAATCCACGCACTTTTCCACGGTACCTCATACCTTGTCGTACGCAAGTTCTCCGCTCGGTTTTGCAGACTGGTGGCACCCAGCGTCAAAGCAGTGCTACTGTTCCTGTGTGGTTACTCTTATTTTCCTGACGCGGCTTTATAAATACACTGAAACTAACCGCATATTGTTTATCAGTGTAACGCATCTGATTGTAATTAACGTGTAACAATATAATGATAGAGGGAACAGCCATAGTATTCCAAACACCATAACTGCTTTAGTGTTGTTACTCTCACTTCTCCTTCTTCTTCTTCTTTCAACTCCTCTTGTTAGGAGTTGCCACAGCGGATCATCATTTTCCATATTACTCTCACTGCACCACTCAGAGTATTTATATCACTGTATCTGAGTGTGAATCACAGCAGCAGCTGATCAGAAAAAGATTTATTGGTATACAGCTTTAAGGACACGCTGTCCAAACGTTTTAAAGCCTTTCTTGTACGGACCTCGCGGTTCAGAAACAGTTTCATGCCAAGAACTTTAAATGCAGTCAATCACTGCTCCTTGTAGAACTGTTAGTACTTATAAGTACAATCACCTCACTGTAAACTTGCACTACAGTTATAATATTACACAACCTGAGCCACTTTATAAAGCGCGTATTTAAATATGATGACGATATCATTTTTAAGATGAAATGCAGCAAAATATGTTTATTATATTATACAGGTAAAACTTTAACTTCATTTAAATAATCTATATTCTTCACTGGGAGTGTCGTGAAGGATGGAATAATTAAACATGTACTACGAAGATATTTCAATGTTCCTTAAACTTTTTAAAGAATCAGCGCTCTAAGTTTACAGATGGCTTAACATCTTATTACAGAGCTGATTGTGTGGCGATCGGTTACTTTGAGAAAGAAAAGCAAGAACTGCATGGGCGGCCACGCCAATATATATTGAACTAGCAAAATAGCCGCGCTTCGCAGCGGAGAAGTAGTGTGTTAAAGAAGCAATGAAAAAGAAAAGGAAACATTTTGAAAATAACGTAACATGATTGTCAATGTAATTGTTTTGTCACTGTTGTGAGTGATGAGTGTTGCTGTCATATATATATATATATATTTACACACACACACAAACATATATATATATATACATATCTATACATATACACATAAATATACACACACACATATACACATACATACATACATACACACACACATATATAAACATATATATACATATACATACATATCTACATATATACACACACAGCTATTTCGTATCAGTGCAATACGCTGCTTGTTAAAACGGATAACTCCCGCTCTTACGTGCAAGTCTGCGTGGATATTATGAACTATCGTATTTGTTCAAGTTCTATTTAAATTTTAAATAGAAGGAATTTTTATTTAGTCGACAGAAATATCTTTGGTAGGAATGGTAAAAACAGACAGGAATATTATTCCTGAATAAATCAACTCAAACCTTAAACAACTTATAATATTTTGCTCTCCATAAAAATATATCCTGTCTAAATTATACAAGTTAGAAATAAAGTAAACGTTAAAAGAACAAACATTCAAATTTCTTTACTCTTATGTAATTTTATATAAAAATAAACTTAGATTTTAAATATCCCAAAAGATTTTGCTCTCCATAAAAATATATCCTGTCAAAATTATACAAATTCAAATATGAACATGCTGCATAACAAAACCTGGAAATATAAATAAAATGTGTTCCTTTCAGCAATAACAAATCAAATCATTCAGTTGTCTTTGCTCATATGTCATTTTAGAGCTGGACGCCTGGCATCTTTTTGGCCACAGGTTCGTTTCTGTTTGGTGTGAGGTTCTGTGTTGTGGAGATTCTCAGGATGGATTGCAGGTGCTCATCAGTGAGGCGACTCCTGTGTGCTGTTTTGTTAGTCTTTATCACTGAGAAGAGCTTCTCACACAGATATGTGCTACCAAACATGCACAAGGTTCGAGCCGCATGTAGACGGACTTTTTTTGTTCTTCAAAGTCACCAAAGCGCCGTGCAAACTCAGTGCGCTCAGTTTATCAGCAAAGTGCGATTTGGGAACACCGTAGTGACGACTTGGTTTAACATTACTTGGCAACAGGGAAAGTGGGGCAAGGTGCACTGGTGCATTTGTGTCTCCCATAAAAGCAGCTTCACTTGAAATCACTTTGTGATTGTGCACGGGTAAAAACGTCCGCTGAAGTGTCAGATTCTTATTTAATTATTCTGCTTTCTGTATCTTCTGCATTGCATTCAGGTTACCCTGATGTTTTGTCTCATAGTGCCGTCTTAGATTAAATTCTGTAATTACAGCCACATTAGCTCCACAAATGAGACACACGGGTTCAGTAAACATATACTCAGCCTCCCATCGGTTTTAAAGGCTCTATTTTCAGAATCAACTTTTCTCTTCAGCATCGTGTGAGCTAGCTTCGCAATAACTTGCAGCATCATAAGGTAGACTTGATTAACGCGGTAAGTGTTCGGCAAGGCAGCTGAAGCGCTGCATTATGGGATCTGTAGTTTATTGTGTTACCAGCGCTTCATATACCGGGCTTTAATAACAATAATACAGTATATAAAATGATCTCGGGCGGATATAATTACACGGGCGGATGTGGCCCGCGCCCTTGAGTTTGACACATATGGACTAAATAGAACTTGAAAAGATATATTTTTCAAATGTGATCGCGCAATTCAGATAGAGTTGACGCGCACTACAGCCTGCATGCCTCAATAAGTCATCCTCCCCTCGCTCTTACTTTTTTACCGTTCATCTAATGAATACACTGAGTATGGCTTTACCAAAACAATCATTGATGGCGAATAAAGTATCCATTATTCGAGTATGTAGATCGGGATATATATATATATACATATATATATACCCGCGTATCGCAGCGGAGAAGTAGTGTGTTAAAAAAGCTAGAAAAAGAAAAGGGAACATTTTAAAAATAACGTAACATGACTGTCAATATACAGTATTTGTTTTGTGAGTGTTACTGAGTGTTGCTGTCATCAAGGATTTGATTATCATTATTTCTTTCAATCAGGTTCGTATTTGTAGGATGTGTTGTGTTCAAGTTACATTCCGTGTTTGTCAATCGTTGTAAAGATGACAGGTTTCATTCATCGATTCGTTTCTTACTGCATCAATAAACAGCTCGTCTTCTTCTTTATCTGAGACCTGACACACTGCATGCACGGGTTTTTTACACTGTCTTCCTTTAGCGGGACATTGACTTTTTCCAACGTGTGCTTTGTTTCCGCAGTAGCTGGATTTATGAATATGCTTGTATGTATCAGACGCTTCATATTTTTGCTGCCTTTTCAATTGTGTAATTCGGTTTTGTTCAGCGCTCTTTGGAACTGTTGCTTTTATCTGTGCACTGCGCCAGTTCACGTGAGCCGCTTGGTGTACATGCATCGAAGGTTCCCAGCTGTGCTGGTGCCATCTCGTGCTATGTCCATGGCTGTATTTAATGTTACCTTAGTCCTGGCACTTAAAACTTTCTCTCGCAGTTTCGCTGAGTTTGTGTCAAACACCACCCTGACCATCTCATCTTCCTCTCCATAAGCACAGTCCTTCACCCGTGAATATTTAGGCAGTTTGCTATTGGATTGCCGCTGACGGACGGCCTTATATGGGCAGGCACTAAATTACAAACGCCAGCGGCAGCCTGTCTATGAACTTAATTTAAAGTGTAGGTTTACATCGTGCTTTGTTTCAGTAGCAGAACTCATGAATATGGTTGTATATGTCACTCGCTTCGCTTCTTATTGTTTCGCTGCCTTCTCAATTATATAATGCATGTTTTCTTCAGCGCTTTTTGAGGTCTTCCTGGTTTTCTATGTACTGCGTGATTACGTGGGAGGCGTGATGATGTCACACGAAACTCCGCCCCCACGGCGTTGAAGCTCATCTCCATTACAGTAAATGGAGAAAAACTGCTTCCAGTTATGACCATTACGCGTAGAATTTCGATATAAAACCTGCCCAACTTTTGTAAGGAAGCTGTAAGGAATGAACCTGCCAAATTTCAGCCTTCCACCCACACGGGAATTTGGAGAATTAGTGATGAGTCAGTGAGTCAGTGAGTGAGTGAGTGAGTGAGTGAGTGAGGGCTTTGCCTTTTATTAGTATAGATATAAAACAGAATGAGAAAATAACAACACAGCTAAAAACGCAGCGACAAATTTCGACAATAGTTAAACGCCATCCGCCTTGCATAAGCTACCTCACTGACATTGGCGGGTGAAGGAGCCACCGATTCTTTTTCTGCCCAGTGCCACCACAAACCTAAAGCCGCCCCTGAACTGCTGCAATAAATAATTTAATCGATGGTCGTGCACAATCGCTGCGCTGTAAAACTCATGTTTAATAACGTGCTTTAACTCCTATCATCATGAAAATGACATCACGTATACATCTCAGTATTTTAGTTATTCAGAGAGCTGTAATATCACGAATGTAATGGACTCTGTGTCCAGTTGGAGGAAGAGAGCCGGTTTAAAAAGCAAGTAGTGATTCACACACATAGATCACATAGAAGATCAAATACAAAACAAAGCATTTAACGTGCTACTTTAATTACGATGTGATTTGAGAAACTGGTTAATTAAACTATTTTAACACGAAGTTTATGATGTTCTACTTTAATGACAAAATAAACTACGTGATTAAAGTGGAAATGTCGAGACTGAAGTTGACATTTCGTGCTTTTTCCCCACCGTGTGCCTTTTTTTTCTCTGTACCCTAAAAAAGCTTTCATATGACACTCAGACGGTGGGCTACAACTCGGCTTTTCACGGTGACTTTGATATGTGACTTCTTTTTATTTCCGCACTGTGCGATTTTGTGAATGTGAGCTTTCAAGTTTCTCCAACACGCTACGTCACTCGATCAACTTCCTTTTGTTGATTATTCCACGGTTTATTTGAACAAATAGTATGTTTTTCCTTTGCCTCCACTTGGTATTCGCTGAAATTCTTATATTTCCCCCCGTGCTTTTCCCATTGTCTTTTCACAGAAGGCTGCGCTTAAGGGCGATTTATATTGATTTGCATATTCAAAGAGGCGTAATTCTGGGAGGAGTTGGGGCGGGACATAAAGCACGTGCACTAGCGTTAGTTTTCACGCTGATCGGGATTTATGTAGCGGAAGAACGTGGCAGTTGGAGTACGCACAGATTCCTGCATCTGGATTTTTCTGTGCGTAAGCACATTTCGGCTTTTGTGCTTACGCCGTGTTATAGTGCGAGTTCTACGCACGGCGTTATACATGAGGCCCCAGGACTGTGATTGAGGACCCCTGCCTTACTGCATACTGTTTCTTGATGATTCCCATAAACGCCATGTTATGTCAAAATATTGTGAAAATAATTCGATTCAAAACAATATGTTTTTATATTTTTAAATAATAGTTAATAGTTGATTAAAAATTATTATCATGTAATTGTTGTGTTTCATGAATTATCTGTTATTTAACTTTAAATAAATTTCTAGTGCGTAGAAAGCGTTATTCTCTGTTTTAAGCAAAAACAGAAAATCATCCCAGTTTGAGGAAAAAATATTCTTACCCAGAGGACTTCAACAGCAATTTCTCAGCTGAACTTCAGCAGTTTCATTTATATGTGCGCCATAAGTTCAGTGCAACAGAAAATGTAAAAACAAGATTCAGTCATGCAGAACTTTATTAAATAATTTTAGAAGACAATATTGAGTTTGCTTTTCCAAATGTAGACATTGCCTTTCGTATATTTTTAACATAATTGGTCACAAACTGCTCAGCTGAGCGCTCATTTTCTCGGTTGAATTAAAATATTAAAAATCCCCTCTGAACAACTAGGCATCAAGGCAGGCTGGGTGTCTTGTCTCTATTATGCATGGAAGCAGGAGTGTTACGTGAGATTGATTATGAAGATCTAATCAAAGAGTTTGCAAGGAAAAAAAGTAGGAGAAAATTATTAAGATAAAAATAAAATGAAGCATACAAAAATAAATATTAATTTCCTTCTTACTATAAGTATGTTTTGTTTCATTTCGAATTTTCGATAAGTTTGTTAGTTTGTTATTGTTTTAATATTTTGAATTACTAGTGTAAGGGGGCACCAAAATGACTTAGTGCTTATTGCATCTAAGGGTCTTAATCCGGCCCTGCCACCAAGGGGTGCACCGGTTCCTCAAACCTGACATAGACAGGCGGACATGCGACAAGTCCGGCACAACATAGACCAGCGGCTCTTAAACTTTCAGATTTCGTGCCCCCCCCCCCTTTCTACCTTTAATAATTCTGCCCCCCTGCATAATATAAGATAGATGAGAATAACCCGTGATACAACTAGCAAAGGTAGGATACTCGTGTGGTGTCGCGGTATCCTATCATTTTTACTTCCATAAGATTTGCACGTGTTTGGCTAACTTCAATGAAATATTTGCAATTTTTTTCTTTAAATTGCTTTAATAACTGTTAAAATGCCTTGTGTGTTTTTTGGTAGTAATTCTAATCCCAAAAACAAAGAATAAATTATTTATTCTTATTTAATTATTTTTTTATGGAAAGAACGTTTTAATTTTTAAAAATCTCATAAACGAGGACACCGATGAAGTCAATCTGCGCGAGACGAACATATTTTAGTCCGACAAATATTATACCGCTGTTAGTTGTATCATGAAAATAACCCGATATGCAGTAAATTATTTAACTCAATTTGGCAATATCGGCTTCGCTGCCAATGTGGTGCAGTCGCGCCGCATTATCACCTGATCTACTGTTACCAAATGTTCGTGACAGATACCGATACGTCTCGAACTTTCGGGACTGAAAATACGCGACTATAAAAGCAGCAGCAGGGGCGCCGCTCGTCATAGAAACAAACTTCAAATAGAAAAGGAGCTCAGAGTGTCGTGTCTCGAATATCAAACCAAACCTGGACAGGCTGTGTACTTTAAAGTAGGCACATATTAGTCACTAGCAAAATACCCGCGCTTCGCAGCGGAGAAGAAGTGTGTTAAAGAAGTTATGAAAAAGAAAAGGAAACATTTTAAAAGTAACGTAACATTTGCTTTCTATTCGTTTGCATAAGCACAGTCCTTCACCAGCAATTATTTAATTTTAGCTCAGACCCGGCACTGTTTGTGCTAAACACGTCCTCTCATTAAACTTGTATCTCGCGAATATCGTATTCGTCTTAGGCATGACAAACGCCAGCGGCGGCGTGTCTATGAACTTAATTTAAAGTTGCTTTCCTATTCGTTTGCTTAAGCACAGTCCTTCACCAGCAAGTTTAACTCCGTTACAGCAATTTTAAATCCGTTACAAAGTGATCCAAAATCTTGTTTATACTCCGCGTCTTCTCATTAAACATGTATCTCGCGAATATCGTATTCATTGTAGGCATGGCAAACGCCAACGGCAGCCTGTCTATAAACTTAATTTAAATTTACGGTTTATACCGTGCTTTTGTTTCCACAGTAGCTGCAGTTATGAATATGCTTGTATGTGTCACTCGCTTATTCATATTCTTTTGCTGCCTTCTCAATTGTGTAATGCGTGTTTTGTTCAGCGCCTTTTGGACCTCTTTCTTGTTCTCTGCGTACTGCGTTCACAGTCAGTTCACGTCAGCCGCTCGGAGTACATGCACCGAACGTTCTCAGCTGTGCTTGTGCTATCTCGTGCGATGTCCACGGCTTTATTTAATGTTAGCTAAGACCCGGCACTTAAACATTTCTCTCGCACTTTTACTGAGTTTGTGCCAAACACCACCCTGACCATCTCATCTTCGCTTGCATTAGCACAGTCCTTCACCCGCGAATATTTAGCGGCAGAGTGTTTCTATTGGATTGCCACTGATGGACGGCCTTATATGGGCAGGCACTCAATTACGTGGGAGGCGTGGCGATGAGGGACGCAACTCCACCTCACACGGCGACCGAGCCGCAGGCTATGGCCGTATATACAGTATGTACATAAGTAGGTTCCAGTTATGACCAATATGCGTAAAATTTCGAAATGAAACCTGCCTAACTTTTGTAAGTAAGCTGTAAGGAATGAGCCTGCCAAATTTCAGCCTTCTACCTACACGGGAAGTTGGAGAATTAGTTATGAGTCAGTGAGTCAGTCAGTCAGTGAGGGCTTTGCCTTTTATTAGTATAGATTAGATCTATGCCTTAGAAATTTTTATTTTAATTTTCGTTATAATGCATTCGCTATGATTATATGCTTGCAAATTTAAATTTGAAATGAAAATGTAAAAAATTAATTTTGATTTTTTTGTTCATTTATTCGACGCCCCACAGTTTGAGACCCGATGACATAGACTTTTATTCAACTGTGGGAAACTCTTCCCATTAGTTTCCCACCTGCACAAATCAGTACACAGCACTCTGTCTTTGTCTTCTTTCTCTCTGTCCATTCCTCCACTCCTCCTCCAGCAAGCTTTGTCCCTCTTCCCCCCCTGACTCCGGGTCCTGGAGCAATGACAACAGGCTTCTTTTATCCTACACCCAGGAGTACTTCCGGTGTCCCGTTAGCGCCGTCCAGAAGCACTACCGGGTGAGGTGGATGCTTGACAAAGTAGCTCTCTGCAGTCCCTGCACTACCCCCTGGCAGTGCCCACTGAACCCAACAGGGCTGTGCCGAAATCCAACTCCCAAGAAGACCTGTGGGAATCCGAGGGACCACTGCAACCCAGGGGGGGCTACCATCTAGTACTCCGGGGGATACAATGCCCTGTGCATGTCCTATCTATCCCCTGGTCCTTCCTTTATGAAGATGAAGGCCCTGGTCGTCCGCCACAGCAGTTTTGCATTCCCTGCTTCCCTGGACGTCTTTTTTTCCTGATACTTTTCTGTATATTCCACAGCAGTTCCATGTTACATCACCGATCAACTTATGTCGACACACAGGATTGAAGGCGGATGTAATGTTCACAATCAGGTGTAGAGGATGGTAATCAGTTGTAAGGGTCGAGAAAACTCACCAGTTCATTGTAAGTAGACTCGCTCTTTTTCCTAGGAGGACTGTCAGATCCATTGACGTGATGCCAAATCCCTGCACGTGCGCGAGCAGCATAAATAACATCTAGAATGGCATCGACATCAATGTCTTGGAGTTCTCTGTTTTTTAATTATTTGTACTATATAGAAGATAGCAGATGAATGATGAGACAGATGTGAAGAATGGTGACGAAAATGAAAGCAAGTTCAAAACCGAGTGAGTACTGTGACGGCCCATGTCCGGCCGGGACACCCCTTCTGTGTATGTGCCAGGGGAGCAAGCATGGGCTGCACAGTACCACCCCCGGACCACTTGGTGGCAGCCCCCCTGGGTTACTGTGGTGCCTCAGATACCCGCAGGGCTTCATGGGAGTTCTCCAAAGCTCTGTTGGGATCAGGGGTGGCCACCAAGAGGCGCTGCAGGGGTTCCTGGGCCCGTCTGGGTTGTAGTTCAGCCCCACCCGGAGGTGCAATCGGAGGCGGGTGGTCAAGCACCTGAAGCACTTCTGGCTGAGCTATAAAAGGGGCCAGCAGCCACCATGCCGGGAGCCTGAGTCGGGAGGTGGAGGATAACGCTTGGTGGTGCGAAGAGTAGTGTGTGTTTGGCTTTGCTTGGTGCTTTTGGGACCGTGTACTGCCTGTGGGACACGGGGAAGACGTGAAGAAGTTTATTTGCTTTTATAGGTGCCTCCGGTGTCAGTTTGTGTCTCGTCGGCGCCTATACAGCGCCTTAGTTACAGTAATAGCAAAGTCAAATTGTGAGCCAAAATGAAAGTCAAATATGGCAGATACTAAGAAATCAAAATAGAGAACAAGTAGAGCAAAACAATTTTGAAATGCGGAAAAGCAGAGAGTGAACTTGCTCATGAAGATGACCTTTAAACCTGCAGGGTCATCACCAACAAGACTTGGTGTCTTACCAACAGGAGATCTAAGTAGCGATGGCCATCAAAACCAAGATGGTGGAAGAAACGATAAGAAATAAAATGTAAAGATCAAAAACCATATACGAGAGCAAGAAATAAACACAAGTACTGAATTCTTTGCCTTCAAAACCCACAAATTGCAACCTAATAGTGAAAGAAGTAAAACTAATGAAACGCATCATACAGCATAACATTTGCTTTGTCTTTGGATTTGATTATTGGATTTAATCATTTTTGCCTCATTTGTTTGCCTTTCCTTCTGGTTTTGCCTTTTTGGTTTGTCATTTAACAGAATTGGTTATTTTACAACGATTTTTTGTATGCCTCGTCTCTCAGGCCAGAAGTTTAAGCGTTTATCATTTTGTTTCTTTTTTTGTATTTTGAATATTTAAAGCATGCTTTTGAACTTTGGAAGACTTAACCAGATTTTGGGCCCGTGAAAGCCAATTCCTGCCTGTTGTTTGGGGTCAGGCTGCCTGAGACGAGGCCTTCACTGATCTTGTTTTTGGGCCTTTTTCTCACACTTTTTGTCATTTTATGTTTGCCATTTCACAACAGGCCCTTGGTACCTCCTTTGACAAATCAGGAGAATGTCGGTCATCTACAACAATGAGGGATCCTGGCAACTATTTAGCCCAACATGGACAACATTAACCATTAACTGCAGTGAGGGATCTTGGCACCAGTTTATACACTTGAGATCGGGAAAAGTGGATCATTTAACTTTGATTCCCTCTCCATGGATATATCTTTGTATTTAAGAAACCTGAATGTCTCTGTACTCATGTTTGTATCACATTGTCAATGGAAAGCCAAAGAATGTTGGCATGTGCCAGATGACCTGTTGCCACCTTGAATTTCATTCATAAAGTACAGAGAGGTTACAATGAAAATCCGCTTTCCCCTTGATGTTGTCCAGCTCTAACATTGTGCCCTAAAGGAAATGGAAAAATTGACAATCATGAGCTCATCAGCCCACAGAGCAGCTGGCATCAGCATCTTTGAACATACAGTGCAGTGAGCTCTGACCTTGGCAGGGTTGGAGAACCATCTCAGCGGGTAAATGAAAGAGAATGAAGAAGAGAGGATTTCCATATTTTTTGTGAGGTTTATTTTTTCCGTTGCCTGGTCAAATCTTTAAAATACAGTGGAAAATGCCAGGCCACAAGGAATTGGAGTCAAGGGTATGTTTCGCATTAAGGTTCTAATCTGTTTATCTTGAAACAAATTCAGGAAGGCTGGCATACACCCGGACAGTTCAGCCTACTCTGCGGAATATGGGGCTTCGGCGCTTAGTTTTTGGCATTTCCTTCCAACCAAAGAAGAAGGGAAAAGTAAGAAACTTATAATGTGGAATTGTAAAATGGGGTCTGCACATGTCGTGACCGAGACAGGTGTGAGAAAAGACCCGGGAACGACTGGCAAAGCTGCCCTGACCACCACCCCAGTGGGATGATGTGTATTGCTCTTCCTAGTGGCACTTCCTATATGAAACAGGAAATATTTATTTTCGGGGGGCAGACAGACAGAAGAGAGATCTGGCACCAGGTGAAGAATGGCTTTCCCTGGCACGCGGCTCCCTATGTACAGTATGACTCAAAAATGGAAAAATCAGGCCAGCGGGGTTTTGGCTTGTGAGTGGAATGCCGGAGCTTGTATGATTTTGTAATACTTAAATATCTGGAAACGATAACGTCCAAGTGAACACCAAGGGCTCCTGCTGAGTGATTTGTTTCGCTGTTCAGATCTTCTGTTCGCTCTCCAAGATGACATGAATAAAAAATTTAAATCACTAATTATACACCATTTGGAGAAATAATAAGGGTGCACAAGCAGATCCTGGCTTCATTTTAATTTTGCATCCAAAGCCCTAAATGCTAATTTGACGCCCTTGTGCATTTGACAGGATGGAACATACAGATAGAGCAGCAGTTCATGGTGTCCCCCCATAAGGTGACTTCGGGTAGAGGAGTGTCACACAGCCTGTAGCGGCTCAGAAATTGCCCTCTTTGAAAAATGACTTTTGTGAATTTTGATGATATGATACACTTCATTACTGTCGTCAGATATTTGGAGATGGTGCATCTAAATGGGGGAAATGCTTGTGCTTCCTTTTCAGGGGCTGAATTAACAAGCAAACAGTGATTGTCTACACTATATGGACGAAAATATTGGGACATCTGACCATCACACCAACAGGGACTTTTAATGATATGGCATTCAAATACATAGACTTTAATATGGAGTCGACCATACAGCTTACAACTTCCAATCTTCTTGGAGGGCTTTCCACAAGATTTTGGAGCATTTCTGTGGGAATGTGTGTCCATTCATTCTGCAGACCATTTGAGGTCAGGCTTCCTATGAAGTCAGTAGACGGATTGGGAGAGCATTGGGAGGGTCATGAGGTCGCTGGAAAGGGGTGTGTGGCGCTCTACAAAAGGACGATGGTCTTTAGAGTCCTGGTGCTTCCTGTCTTGCTATATGGTTGAGAGACATGGACGCTCTCCAGTGACCTGAGATGAAGACTGGACTCCTTCATGCCTGTCTCTTCAGAGAGTCTTTGGGTACCTCTGGTTTGACTTTGTGTTGCTCATGGAGTCCCGGATGAGGCACATGACCTGCACTGTGAGGGAGCGTCAGTTGCGGCACTACGGCCATGTGGCGCGATTCCCCGAGGGTGATCTGGCTCGTAAGATCCTCATTGTTGGGGTTGGAGCAGGTCAAGGGGTCGCCCACGTAACACCTGGCTGCGGCAGATAGAGGGTCATTTCTGGAGGATGGGACTGGACCGCGTGTCTGCCTGGGGGGTTGCCAACTGGGATCCCGCGTTGTTTTGTCATGTAGTGGGTGCGGCAACGCGGTGTACCAGTGCAGGCTCCCCAACTTGAACTTGACTTGACTTGCACTGATGTTGGATGAGTAGGCCTGCCTCCCAATCTCCATTCCAGTTCATCCCAAAGGTATTCAATGAGGTTGAGGTCAGGGCTCAATGCAGTCCACTCAAGTTCTTTCACACCAAACTCATCCCACCATGTCTTTATAGACCTTGCTTTGTGCACTGGGGCAGAAACGGGCCTTCCCCCAAACTGTTTCCTAAAAGTTAGAAGCAAAGCGTTATACAAAATGTCTTGGTGTGCTGAAGCTTTAAGATTACCCTGCACTGGAAGGAAGAGACTTGGTCCCAACCCTGAAAAACAGCCCCACACCATTATCCTTCCTCTACCAAACTTCACACTTGGTTCTCCCGGCATCTGCCAAACTCAAACTCGCCCATATGACTGCCAAACACAGCCATGTGAGTTGTCACTCCATAGAACACATTTCCACTTCTCCACAGTCCAGTGGTGGTGTGCTTTCCACCACTCCGTCCGATGCTTATCACTGGACTTGGTGATGTGAGGCTTACATGAAACTTATCAGCCATGGAAACGCACTCCATTGAAGCTCCCGCTGCACAGCTTTTTGTGCTTACATTAATGCCGGTGAAAGTTTGGAACTCTACAACTCAGTGCCGTGCGGTGAGGTTCATGGCTGGTGAGGCACTGACTTCTTCAGATTTATATGAACCCCAAAGAGTAGCTTATTAACTATTCAATTAGCAGCCACCGTGCACATTGACTACTGGTTATGTTTCATATCTCATCAGACTGTTCAACAAAAGGATAACAAGAAAAACAAAAGAATACTTTATTTCAGGTCAAAATTTTGTTTTTAAATATTGATTTTTTTTTTTTTAGTCTGATCCCATTTTTTGATAAAATTGAAAACCGTTCATGGTCTTTACCTTTATTTGTAAATGAAGTCCATGTAAAGTGAAAACAGTAAAGGTCTGAGTACTGAGCCCTGTGGGACACCATATTGAACTTTTGTGTATAATGATAGAGTCCTGTCAGCACATTTCTGTACATATTGGAATCGATTTGATAAATAAGAACTAAACCAAGCGAGCACGGGGCCTGTAAGCCCAACGTCGTTTTCTAGCCTGTGCAGTAAAATAGAATGGTCAATGGTGTCAAATGCTGCAATTAAGTCTAACAGCATAATTACACTCCTCCTTGAACCGTCACCTTATCGTGGTGGAGGGGTTTGCGTGTCCCAGGAGGATCCTAGGAGCTATGTTGTCCGGGGCTTTATGCCCCTGGTAGGGCCACCCAAGGCAAACTGGTCCTAGGTGAGGGATGAGACAAAGAACGGTTCCAAACCTCCAATGAAGAATAAAAACTGTGGACGACGTTTTCCCTTGCCCGGTCACCGGGGCCCCCCTCTGGAGCCAGGCCTGGAGGTGGGGCTGATGGCGCCTGGTGGCGGGCCTGCACCCATGGGGCTCGGCCGGGCACAGCCGAAGAGGTAACGTGGGTCCTCCTCCCCATGGGCTCACCACCTATGGGAGGGGCCAAGGAGGTTGGGTGCAGTGTGAGTTGGGTGGTGGCCGGAGGCGGGGACCTTGGCGGTCTGATCCTCGGCTACAGAAACTGGCTCTTGGGACGTGGAATGTCACCTCTCTGAAGGGGAAGGAGCCTGAGCTAGTGCGTGAGGTCGAGAGGTTCCGGCTAGATATAGTCGGACTCACCTCGGCGCACAGCTTGGACTCTGGAACCAATCTCCTTGAGAGGGGCTGGACTCTCTACCACTCTGGAGTTGCCCCGGTGAGAGCGCCGAGCAGGTGTGGGCATACTTATTGCCCCCCGACTTGGAGCCTGTGCATTGGGGTTTACCCCGGTGGACGAGAGGGAGGCCTCCCTCCGCCTTGGGTGGGGGGAAGGGTCCTGACTGTTGTTTGTGCGTATTGGCCGAACAGCAGTTTGGAGTATCCACCCTTTTTGGAGTCTCTGGAGGGGTTGCTAGAGGGCATACCTTCTGGGGATTCCCTCGTTTTGCTGGGAGACTTCAATGCTCACGTGGGCAATGACAGTGAGACCTGGAAGGGCATGATTGGGAGGAATGGCCCCGATCTGAACCCAAGCGGTGTTTTGTTATTGGACTTCTGTGCTCGTCACGGATTGTCCATAACGAACACCATGTTCAAGCATAAGGGTGTTCATATGTGCACTTGGCACCAGGACACCCTAGGCCTCAGGTCGATGATCGACTTTGTGGTCGTGTCGTCGGACTTGCGGCCATATGTCTTGGACACTCGGGTGAAGAGAGGGGCGGAGCTGTCAACTGATCACCACCTGGTGGTGAGTTGGCTTCGATGGTGGGGGAAGATGCCGGTCAGACCTGGTAGGCCCAACGTGTTGTGAGGGTCTGCTGGGAACGGCTGGCAGAGTCCCCTGTCAGAAGTAGCTTCAACTCCCACCTCCGCAGAACTTCAACCACGCCCCGAGGGAGGTGGGGACATTGAGTCCGAATGGGCCATGTTCCGTGCCTCTATTGTTGAGGCGGCTGACCGGAGCTGTGGCCGCAAGGTGGTCGGTGCCTGTCGTGGCGGCAATCCCGAACCCGTTGGTGGACACCGGCAGTGAGGGATGCCGTCAAGCTGAAGAAGGAGTCCTATAGGACTTTTTTGTCCTGTGGGTCTCTGGAGGCAGCTGATAGGTACCGGCAGGCCAAGCGGCAGCGGCCGGTTGTTGCTGAGGCAAAACTTCGGGCATGGGAGGAGTTTGAGAGGCCATGGAGAACGACTTTCGGACGGCTTCGAGGAGATTCTGGTCCACCGTCCGGCATCTCAGGAGGGGGAAGCAGTGCAGTGTCAACACCGTATATGGTGGGGATGGTGCGCTGCTGACCTCGACTCGACGTTAGGGTCGGTGGGAGGAGTACTTCGAAGACCTCCTCAATCCCACTGAAGTCACCGAGATGGTCAAAAAACTCCTTGGTGGCAGGGCCCCGGGGGTGGATGAGATACGCCGGAGTTCCTTAAGGCTCTGGATGTTGTAGGACTGTCTTGGTTGACACGTCTCTGCAACATCGCATGGACATTGGGGACAGTGCCTCTGGATTGGCAGACCGGGGTGGTGGTCCCCCTCTTTAAAAAGGGGGACCAGAGGGTGTGTTCCAACTATAGAGGGATCACACTCCTCAGCCTCCCTGGAAAAGTCTATTCGGGGGTTCTGGAGAGGAGGGTCCGCCAGATAGTCGAACCTCGGATTCAGGAGGAACAGTGTGGTTTTCGGTCCTGGTCGGAACAGTGGACCAGCTCTTCACCCTTAGCAGAGTCCTGGAGGGTGCATGGGAGTTTGCTCGACCGGTCTACATGTGTTTTGTGGACTTGGAAAAGGCATTCGACTGTGTCCCTGGGGAATCCTGTGGGGGTGCTCGGGAGTATGGGGTACGGACCCCTGATAAGAGCTGTTCGGTCTCTGTACAACCGGTGTCAGAGCTTGGTCCGCATTGCCGGCAGTAAGTCGAACCCGTTTCCAGTGAGAGTTGGACTCCGCCAGGGCTGCCCTTTGTCACCGATTCTGTTCATAACTTTTATGGACAGAATTTCTAGGCGCAGCCAGGGTGTTGAAGGGGTCCGGTTTGGTGGACTCAGGATTGGGTCACTGCTTTTGCAGATGATGTTGTTCTGTTTGCTTCATCAGGCCGTGATCTTCAGCTCTCTCTGGATCGGTTTGCAGCTGAGTGTGAAGCGGCTGGGATGAGAATCAGCACCTCCAAATCCGAGAGCATGGTCCTCAGCTGGAAAAGGGTGGAGTGCCCTCTCAGGAATGGGGGGGGAGATCCTGCCCCAAGTGGAGGAGTTCAAGTATCTCGGGGTCTTGTTCACGAGTGAGGGAAGAATGGAGCGTGAGATCGACAGGCGGATCGGTGCGGCATCCGCAGTGATGCGGGCTGTGCATCGGTCTGTCGTGGTGAAAAAGGAGCTGAGCCGTAAGGCAAAGCTCTCAATTTACCAGTCGATCTACGCTCCTACCCTCACCTATGGTCATGAGCTATGGGTAGTGACCGAAAGAACGAGATTGCGAATACAAGCGGCTGAAATGAGTTTCCACCGCAGGGTGTCTGGGCTTTCCCTTAAAGATAGGGTGAGAAGCTCAGTCATCCGGGAGGGGCTCAGAGTAGAGCCGCTGCTCCTCCGCATCGAGAGGAGTCAGATGAAGTGTCTCGGGCATGTGATCAGGATGCCTCCTGGACGCCTCCCTGGTGAGGTGTTCCGGGCACGCCCAACCGGGAGGAGGCCCGGGGAAGACCCAGGACACGCTGGAGGGACTATGTCTCCCGGCTGGCCTGGGAACGCCTTGGGATTCTCCCGGAAGTGCTGGAAGAAGTGGCCGGGGAGAGGGAAGTCTGGGCCTCTCTGCTTAAGCTGCTATCCCCGCGACCAGACCTCGGATAAGCGGGATGGATGGATGGATGGATGGATGAGCATAATTACAGTGGAGTTTCCTTCATCAGAGGATATCAGAATGTCGTTTACAACCCACGTCAGTGCCGTTTCTGTACTAGGACCAGTGCGGAAACCAGACTGGAATTTCTCAAATAAATTGTAATGTGTAAGGTGTGACTGAAGCTGATTGGCGACTACTTTTTCTAGTATTTTAACGAGAAAGGGTAAATTTGAAATAGACCTATAATTATTAATAATGTGTGGGTTTAGGTCTGACTTTTTAAGTAATGGTTTAATGACTGACACTTTTAGTGCATCAGGTACTGTGCCATGCAATAATGAACTATTGATAATGTTTAGAATAGGCGCTGCAAGAACATCCATTGCACTTTTTACTAGTTTTGTTGGCACTGGATCTAGGAAGAAGTAGTGGGTTTCATTTTAGAAATTAAAGTTAAGACTTCCTGGTGAGTTACAGGATTAAAATTACTAAAGTGCTGAATGCAATGTGCGGCAGGGTCTGCTAAGCTAATAGGCAGTTTGTACTGTGATGCTGAGATCTGGGATCTTATATTTTTAATTTTCTCATTGAAGAAGTTCATAAATTCTGCACTGCTAATATCTGTTGATATTTTGCACTGTAGATCTGAATTCCCATTTGTTAATTTAGCCACTGTTCTAAACAGTACCCAAGGATTTTTATTATTGCTATCTATTATTGTAGAATAGTATTCTGAGCGAGCTTTAAAGAGAGCTTTTTTATATTTTTAACAGTCTCTGTCCATGCAGTTTGAAAGACATGTAGCTTTGTTGTTCCCCATCTACGCTCCAGTTTTCAACACTCTAATTTAAGAGCTCGAGTGTTTTCATTAAACCAGAGACAGTTTCTATGCGCTTTCATCACTTTTGTTTTAATGGGGATCCACTGTGTCCAGAGCATCTCTCAAGATCACATTATAATGTGATGTTAGCTGATCTAAATTGTTTTCCACGTTTACATTTGATGTTAACTGATCTAAATGGTTTTCCACAATTACAGTAATCCCTCCTCGATCGCGGGGGTTGCGTTCCAGACCCCCGATAGGTGAAAATCCACGAAGTAGAAACCATATGTTTGTATGGTTATTTTTACATATTTTAAGCCCTTATAAACTCTCCCACACTGTTTATAAATATTCCCCGCAGAGTTATACAGCACAAACCCTTTGTATTCTCTTAGATATTAGGTAAGATTCATTGAAATTATGTATATAAACACACTGTTTATATACAGTAAAACCTAAATATTATTTTAAAGATATCGAGTGTCTCCGATATCACATATGTTGCAGACATTACGATAGACAGGCCACCGGCAATAAATACGCATAAAGCAAGAAAAATAGTATACAGTAAATGTGTGTACAGTGACACTAAACGTACGTACATGTACTAAGTACTGTGAGTAGAAAATTAATTATGGTTGCTCACCAACAATGACACGATGACTTGTCCGATAACAATGAGTTTAACTTTACTGCACAACAAAGGAGAGCGTTACAGCCCTTAAAGGAGCCTCTTCAGGCGACTGTGTAGCACTGCCGTTGTTCTTCTTCAATCCAAATCCCTAAAGCAGATTCCATCCAGACTACTGCCTTATTACATCCACTTACAACTCGTTTTACACCCTGGTTAAAAGGACACTGCGGCCGTAGATCTTATATTCCTTTCCTACTTTTTAAATAAAAGAATCGTAGCCTTCAACAAATCCAAAACGCTTACCTTTTCAGCAATCGCTAACATCTTCCGCTTTGCTTGGGCACGGCCCCTGAAGCAGTAGCAGATCGTTTTGGAGCCATAATGAAGGGCTTGACTATGCACAAAGATAAACACAAAAGAGCACAACTCTTTACACAGAGAAACACGTTGATGCTGAATGAGCGAGACGAGACTTCCTGGTTAACACTGCATTCAGCACGCAGGAACTTAACTGCGTGCTCTGATTGGTTAGCTTCTCAGTCATCCGCCAATAGCGTCCCTTGTATGAAATCAACTGGGCAAACCAACTGAGGAAGCATGTACAGGAAGTAAAAAGACAAATTGTCCGCAGAACCCACGAAGCAGCGAAAAATCTGCGTTATATATTTAGTTATGCTTTCATATAAAATCTGCGATAGAGTGAAGCCGCGAAAGTCGAAGCGCGATATAGCGAGGGATTACTGTACACTCAACTTACTCAAAGTATCTATAAATTTTGAAGCAGAATTACAATCTAGATGTCGCACTGTCTTTGTTTTAATCTGTGAGTTCGTTGGCAAAGGCAGGACTAAATCAAATGTAATTAAGCAGTGATCGGAAATAACTTCATTTAATGGAGTAATATTTAAATTTTGAATTTCAGCAGTGGAAGTTATAATTAAATCTAATGTGTGGTTATGATTGAGTTGGCCCTTTGACAATCTGACAAAGTCCTACTGAATTTAACAAATAAGTAAAACATTTGCTATAAGTGTCAGTTTCCGCTTCAATGTATACATTAAACTCCCACATCAATACTACGTGATCATAATTTATAGCCAGATCAGATATAAGGTTGCTAAATTCAGTCATGAACAATGAATATGGCCCTGGTGGTTTGTAGACTAGCGCTAGAATTCTGTTGGAATCTGTTTTAATATTTAAAATGAATGCCTCAAAGGATATAAAGTTGCCTAAATTTTTAGAAGTGATTTGCATTTTGATACAATGAATTATTCCAAGTCCTCCTCCTCGACCAGAATCTCTAGACTTATGAAGACTTATCAGAGCTCTTAAACGGTCCCCTATGCACACACACGTGAAAATTTGAACCTGGCATTAAAATGCGATTCCAGTGTTCGCATCATGCCTGGATAGAGATCAGGTGGACTTCTCAAATACGCATAGCAGTTTGGAGTTTAGGGGGCACAGCACACCTCAGATACTAACCTGTAGTTAGAATGGTAACGACCTGCACGTAGCGAACCAACAAGAAAGAGGGAAACGGAGATTTGACAGCTAAAAGGAGGGCTTCATACATGCCAGTGCCACCACTCCCTCCACTACTTAAAGCTTCACAGGTGGCAGGACTGGTCGACCTCCTCACTGCCGCCACCGTCCCAAACGATTCCTTTGTCTTTTCTGCTGATTTGATTGTTGTAAGCGGATAGAAAAATGCATTTTCATTTCTGCTCATGTTAAATGGGGCTGTTTCTGGTGGAAACTCTCCAGCGCTGAATCCTTAGGATAACAAAATATGTCTAATTAAGTTATGAAAAAATGTCTGCAACAAGTAATTCTGCAGTTTAAAAAATACTTTTGATGTTTTATTTTCAGTAACACTTAACCATTTTATGCTTAATTTAAAAAGTAACTGTTTAGCCAAGTGAATAGTGAGCAGCTTTTCTGTTATCAAAAAATATCTGCAGTGACAAATTCTGTATTTTTTAAAATAATGCTGGCTATTATTTATCTTTAAAAAATACAGACTCATTTTATGTTATGATTAAGAAATTCAAGCATTTAATAAAAACATACAGGCTGTTCTTGAAATGGCCTATGGATTGTGTATTATGGTTTAAAAAAACACAGGCACTGTAATAACATGAGCAGCAAATCTGCTTTAGTTAATAAATTTAAAATAAAAACCAGGCAGCTTCAGCAGAAGTAAATGAGAGTGAATACTGAGACTTGTGAAAGCAGTCAGAGACCGGCCGGGATGCCCCTTTCCTATACTGGATGTTCAGGGGGAGCAGCCGTGGACTGTGCAGTACCTCCCCCTGGACACTAGATGGCCGCCCCGCTTGGTTGGAGCGGTGCCTCGGTTTCCCGTAGGGCTCCATGGGAATTGGAGTTGGGTGCAGCCCTGTTGGGTCCCGTAGGCGCCGCCAGGGGGTGCTGCAGCTGGAACTCCTGAGCCTGTATGGGCAGTGTTTTCACCACGTCGGGTGAACTATAAAAGGGGCCAGCAGCCACTACTCTGGGAGCCAGAATTGGGAAGAGAAGGAGGATGAGGTTGCCTGGGAGGAGGAAGTGGTGGAGGAAGAAGAAGAGTGTGTTTTGCTTTGTGTGTTTGTGCTTGGGACCGTGTACTGCCTGTGAGACACAATGAAGACATGCGCCCACAGGCGAAGAAAAATAAATAGTTTATTTATTATATATGTGCCTCTGTGTCCTATATAGCACCTTTTCACTATATATACAGTACATATATTGTCACAATAATGAGACATACTCTGATAAAGGTTTGGGGCAGTCACCCGTATATTCTTGTATCCTGGCTGCAAAGTCATTTTTTATCAAAATAAACAGCACTGATGTGCATACAAATGAGTCCAAAACAAGACTGAGGACTTAGGGAAAAGGGACAAGCTTTTAAAGGGGGAGACAGGAAGTGAGGTCATAAGGATCAGGCTCATGTTCTTTAGGCATTGGTTTGAGCCCGGATGTGACATCACAGGGGCCGGAGCCGGTAAGGTCTCCTTCCATTGGCTCGGTCCCGGAAGCGACGTCAAGAAAGCCAGATGGAATCTCCTGGGAATGGTCTACAGGAAAGAGAGAAAAAGAGTCAGTGCAGTCTGCCAGCTCCCGGCATGCCTCAGAACTGCCATCACTCAAGCCCTTTAGCTGCCTCCCATGCACACATGTGTGACTATATATATACTGTGTGAAGAGTGGCTTGTGACTCCTCCAGACCACGAGGGGGTGACCGCCCTGTAGGGGTCCGTGGTCACTGCCAGGGGACGCCCTGATGCCTTTGGAGCCCTGGACCTCAGCACTTCCGCCACTCCCGGAAGTGTTGGGGGGAAGAGGACTGGGGACACCCAGAGTGTTTCCGGGTGCGCAGCTGGCACTTCTGCCACACTGGGGAGTGCCGGTAGAAGATTGCACCTGGAGCACATCTGGGTGTGTATTAAAGGGGCCGCCTCCCTTCATTCGATGGCTGGAGTCGGGTGAGGAGAAGGACAGAGCTCCGGAGGAGAGGCAAGGAGTCGGCCTGAAGAGAGTGAGGCATTGTAGGGTCTTTAATTTGGGGGAGTTTGTGGGTTGTGGACACTTTATTAGTTGTAAATATTGTGCAAATAAACGTGGGATGGTGCTTTGAAACATGTCTGCCTGTCTGTGTCCGGGGCTCGTTCCACAAATTAAAGGAACACTTTTTAATGAGAGTATAGCATCAAGTCAATGAAACTCATGGGCTGTTGATCTGGTCAGTTAAGTAGCACAGGGGCTTGTTCATCAGTTTCAGCTGCTTTGGTGCACTAGAGGGGCAACACTGAGATGACCCCCAAAACAGGAATGAATGGTTTAACAGGTGGAGGGAGGCCACTGACATTTTTCCCTCCCCATCTTTTCTGACTGTTTCTTCACTAGTTTTGCATTTGGCTACAGTCAGTGTCACTACTGGTACAATGAGGCCATACCTGGACCCTACAGAGGTGGCACAGGTGGTCCAACTTTTCCAGGATGGCATTGCCAGAAGGTTTTCCGTGTCTCCCAGCACAGTGTCAAGGCCATGGAGGAGATTCCAGGAGGCAAGCAGTTACTCCAGCAGAGCTGGACAGGGCACCTCGTAGAAGGTCCTTAACCCATCAGCAGGACCCACTGGTATCTGCTCCTTTGGGTGAGGAGGAACAGGATGAGCACTGGCACAGCCTACAAAATGACCTCCAGCAGGTAGGCAGGCCACTGGTGTGAGTGTCTCTGAGCAAACAATCCGACACAGACTTCATGAGAGTGGCCTAAGGGCCTGACTATGTCCTCTAGTGGCACCGTGGAGCTCGATTGGCATTTGTCATAAAATACCAGAATTGGCAGGTCCACCACTGGTGCCCTGTGCTTTTCACAGATGAGAGCAGGTTCACCCTGAGCACATGTGACAGACGTGAAAGGGTCTGGAGAAGCCGTAGAGAACGTTATGCTGCCTGTAACATCATTCAGCATAACCAGTTTGGTGGGGGGTCAGTGATGGTCAGTCTGGGGAGGAATATCCATGGAGGGACACACAGACCTCTAAATGCTAGACAACGGCATCTTGACTGCGTTAGATATCAGGATGAAATCCTTGGCCCCATTGTCAGACACTATGGTGGTGCAGTGGCTCCTGGGTTCCTCCTGGTACACGACAATGCCCGACCTCATGTGGCGACTTGAACAGAGGCTGGTGAGTGAATGAGAAAGGCTCCACCCCCATGCTCTTGGCCCACAGCCACTCTGTTGGATTTGCATAAATACATTGGTACCGGTATTTAGCGCAATGAGAGGAGTCGCAAAATCAACCGGAAAGTTCAAGCAAATTCTCTCATGAAAAGCGGACAGCCATCATTGTTGGCACTGATTGTGCATGATCAGCAAAATTCTTCGATAAGAGTGGTAGCCGTCGTGGATCAAATATTCTCACAAATCTGAATAGGTCTGTTGCTGGCTGTTTGGTTCCCACAAAATATTCTTCAAGTTTAGCATCAGCATTGTGCTTTGCATCTTATCAATATGCCACAAACGGTGAGATTTCATTCAGATTTGGTATTTTCCGCGGCAGTTAGGTTAATTCCGCGGCGTGGCGTTAAATTCCGCGGCGTGACGTTAATCGTGGGCCCTAATAATAATCCAAGTAAATGTGGTATACAGTATCTATGTTTTTGTTGATTAATTTGTGAAAAGCACCTTGAGTTGCATGTACAGTATCCGTATAATAAGGTACCACATAAATAAAATTATTATTAATATTATTGAAGTAAAAACACCTGCGTTATTTTTAATTATTGTTATCATTATGTGATTATTTTTATTTTCATCAGTTGCACATTCGTCCCAAGTCAGGCAGACCCAAATGTCAGTTACTGCAACAAGGTGTCAAAATTGGAGTGAACGAGTACAGTATAGGCTCTAGAATATGGATGTCACGCTTATATTGGCTTTTGTGGATGGGCGTCTCCAAGATGTGCACTCCAATAAATTACAAAAGTTGGTGTCTATGCTTCTAGGGCATCCCCTAAACGTACTGCCTACCCCTCGGTAATGCCCTGCCTCCCTCCTGTAATGGAAGGGGATCCAGTGTAGTCTTTGCTGGCACACGATTCTCTTGCCATTCTTATTAGGACTCCCTCTCTGTGTATCCCAAGCACATTTAAGAGAGAAGAACGAATAGATGGATACCTAATGTAACTTTGATCCGGTATGAGCGAGTATAGGTATGTGTGCCTGGGATTGTCATCTCATCCCAGTCTCGTTCCTGCCTTGTGCCTCCTGCTCCAGCGGCCAAATCCAGCTCTGCCAAGTAATTGGTGGTAGAATAAATCTTTGGAAAACGGAATGTAAGTAAAGGTTTTAGGACCTTCATCTCAATCCAGCTCGTCAGTTACTATTCCCCTGTCTTTCTAAGACATGGGGTCCTGGAGGAAAGCTGGTTAAAATCGAGTTCATTAAAGCACTAATTAAAGGCCTGTGCCTTTATAATAATACATTTCATGCTGATACTTTTAAACAGTTTCTTTACACAGGGCGCTGCAGAAGCCTGGAACCAGTTATCAAATGGTGTAGTCGGCAGGAGCCCCTTGGGAACCTTCAGATCCCAATGTTTAGACACGTTAGGCGATCGAGCTTCAGACTGAATTGCGTGATCTCATATAAACTTTTTTCTTATGTTATAAAGAACCCCCCCCCACACACACACACCACCTCCCACAACAGAACAATTACAAGAATTTCAAAAAGAGATCAAAGCTTCAAAGTGAAAAAAGGCTGCGAACAACTGGGGAGACTCCCTGACACATCTGTCAGTGTCTTGGCATTCTGTACAAGGAGGACTCCTGCCAGAGGTGCAGGAAACTGGGGCAGCATTACTCACTGCAGTCTTTCCCACACTTTAATGAGAGCTCTCTCATCAGCCTCTTTCTGTGGTGAGCAGAAACCTGGAAAATGAAGTTGCAGCCACATAATACAGTCGTCACACTGTAGGTCTAGTGCGGAGAGATTTGGCTTCTTGTTTCATCTGCGTTAACATCGGTAAGCATTCACAGACTATCTGCTGACTTCGACGACTTGCACCTTCTGGGCTTTGCACACTCCTGTGCCAGGGTCCTCTCTTTGTGTTGACAGCGTACCAGTGAAGCTGTCAGCTCAGGTTTGTTTGGTCATGTTTTCCGTAATTTATTTAAAATTTAATGTGGAGCTTTCGCTCAAAGTTAGTGTAATATGGATGGCCTTTCTAGGCTTTAATTGTAAGCCTTGCTTTTTATCATTAGGGTAACATGGTTGGTTAACACCGTAGATGCCACCCCCCGGGTGACCTGACCTTCTAGATTTAATTGTTAGCCTCATATCTTATAATTAGGGTAACATGGTGGGTCAACACTATAGATGCCACCCCCTGGAGACCTGACTTTCTAGGTTTCATTGTTAGCCTCATATCTTATAATTAGGGTAACATGGTGGGTCAACACTATAGATGCCACCCCCGGGTGACCTGGCCTTCTAGATTTAATTGTTAGCCTTGCTTCTTATAATTAGGGTAACATGGTGGGTTAACACTGTAGATGCCACCACCCGGGTGACCCGACCTTCTAGATTTAATTGTTAGACTTGCTTCTTATCATTAGGTTAACATGGTGGGTTAACACTGTAGATGCCACTCCGGGGTGACCTGACTTTCTAGGTTTAATTGTTAGCCTTGCTTCTTATCATTAGGTTAACATGGTGGGTCAACACTATAGATGCCACTCCGGGGTGACCTGACCTTCTAGATTTAATTGTTAGCCTTGTTTCTTATAATTAGGGTAACATGGTGGGTTAACACTGTAGCCTGACACCCCGAGGAGACCTGACTTTCAAATCCAGGCATGGATTCCGTGTGCAGTTTTCCCAACCTTCCTATATTCTTTGCGTATTTTTCTCTTAGAACTCCATTTTTGCAAACAACAACATTTAGGTCTGCAGCACATCACATAAACGCTGTGCTCAAAGTGCTTTACAAGGTTTCAATGAAATAGTTCCATGCAAAGAAATGACAAATTAAAATTTGATAAGAATACTATAATAATCAATAAATAATATACAAGAAATCAAAAATGCATATTTACCATCCATCCATTATCCAACCCGCCATATCCTAACTACTGGGTCACAGGGGTCCGCAGGAGCCAATCCCAGAGCAGGAAACAAACCCCAGGCAGGGTGCCAGCCCACCACAGGGCACACACACTAGGGACAATTTAGGATCGCCAATGCACCTAACCTGCAATGTCTTTGGACTGTGGGAGGAAACCCACGCAGACAGGGGGAGAACATGCAAACTCCACGCAGGGAGGGTCCGGGAAGTGAACCCAGGTCTCCTTACTGCCAGGCAGCAGCATTACCCAGTGTGCCACCCCACATTTACTTCAGATCGATATGTAATTAAGAGGAGTAGGATTCTTAAATCTAGAATTGATTTTTTAGTGTCTAAATGGTACTTATGGGATTATACGTGGAGCAGGCTAATAACATTTATTTGCTTCAGTTAACCTGGCGTGAATTCGGCATATACAGGAAACAAGTGTACCTCTGATGGCACCTTGTGACAGTGCTGACAGTGAAAAGTACATTATAACGTCCAGATTGATTGACTGATTGCCACCATTAACAGTGGATGTCCTTCCAAATTCTTACTTCCTCCCCTGAATGCCTGCGTCCTCCTAATCTGGTGAATACCACTAACACCCTGGACTGGACAGAAGAGGAATCTAAAGAATTTAATGAGAAGGTCTGCTGATGTGCTGGAAAATAGCAGACACTCCTGCCCTGACACCCCCTGCGGTGTGGAGAATGAGGGGATGCAGTTTTATTTTATTTCAGAAATGCACTTGCTTTGAAATGTACATGTGGACCTCATGGGAGACCAGCTGGTTCCTTAACAAAAGGTATGGAAATTGAAAAAGCGAAACCCTTCTATATATTCTGTTAAAAACCTGAACTTAAAAAAGAAGATGACAAAGGGAATGTTCAGACACTTCATAAAACAATCACTTAGTCTGTGGGCAGGCTGGCAGCTCCTTCTGGATACTCAGCCTCCCAAGATGACGTTGTTGCTCCTCTGAGACTGCACGGCGAGTGCCCATGAAGAGCTACAATCAGGGTGTGTGTCTGACTGTCTCATGTCAATCAATTAATCAATCAATCAATCAATCAATCAATAGAACCTTTCGTAGGTGGCCTGATTTGGGAGCATGCATTGATTACCCACCCATACGGCAAACCACCCGGATTGAAATCCAAGTGCAGCCTTGCAACGGGCGACACCTCAGCACCACACTGAACAGGGTGAGGTTTTTATACAGCGGCTGGAGTGCCAATCCTGCCACCAACCCTCAAGTTTTCCTTGCAAGTTGCAGGACTTAATGTTATTAAAAAATCAAAATCAAATCAAATTTTATTTGTCACATACAAATTATACATTGTATCACACGTGATTAAGAGGCAGCTAGAGGGTCCGAATAATAGTAGTACCACACCAGACCAGGGGGTGGCGAGCTGCACTAACCCTCTCTCTCAATCCTCTGCAGACCATCCACGGGAAATCCTGCTAGGTACCGGCACCATTGATGATGTCACTTCCGGGCCCATCACCATTGATGACATCACTTCCGGTACCGGCACCATTGATGATGTCACTTCTGGTACCGGCACCATTGATGATGTCACTTCTGTGTCCGGCGTCATTGATGATGTCACTTCAAGTACCGGCTCCATTGAAGATGTCACTTCAAGCATAGACATAGAATTGCTAGATGCTGCATGACCAGCAGCATCGTACGTCAACGTCACCGCCATATTGCGAGTGGCACTGCTGTGGAGTGAAGTAATGAATAATGTGCTGCTTATGATTGTACAAACCGCTGTACGCTCCAAACCAGATCCCAGGGGATTACATTTCATAAGTAAGGCTGAACAATTGCTTTGGTTATATTTGGCCATTAGAAAATCCTTTTTTATAATCTTAGCACTCAAGGTCACCTTACAATAAAATTAAACATCATTAGTAAAATTAAAACAAGAGAATGATAAATCAAAAAGCAATAATTAGCAAACAAACAAAGATAACTGGCAGTGACAGTGCAGAATTCACAATTGGTATGCCAGTTTGAAAAGATACGTTTTGAGGGCAGTTTTAAAATGTGTTATTGAATCGAGCTGACGGATATGAGAGAGAAGAGAATTCCAGAGTTGAGGAGCACCAGGAGAGACGCTCGAGCTCCCATAGCACTGAGTCTGATGTGCGGTACAGAAAGTCGAGCTGCAGATGAGGATCTGAGTGAGCGAGAGGAGTGTCAGTCTGGAGGAGATCAGTGAGGTGTGGAGAGCTTTAAATGTTCAGAGCGGTGTTTAGTATTGTATTGTGTAGTGAACAGGGAGCCAGTGAAGTTGAGAGAGAATCGGTGTGATATGTGCAGTGGATTTAGAGCAGCAGGTTATCATCCTGGCAGCAGAATTTTGAAGAAGTTGTAAGCGATGGATACGTTTTTGTGGGATGCCAGATAGAATCGCATTACAGTAATCTGAGGTGACTCGGGCATTGACCGATACTTCAGTACTGTGTTATGTAAGAACAGGATGAAGTCTAGAAATGAGATGGAAGAAGGCAGTCCGAGAAATGTTACTTATATGGGAGGAATTATTTAATATTATTATTTAATAATTGCCATTATTAGTGTATAAATGTATATAAATAATTACATTTAAACGATTCGCCAAAATCTGTTGTATGTAAATGATACTGTTTTAAACGTTATTGTTTTTTCATCAGAAAACCGTTTTCCACGTCTACCTGTATTTGTTTAAATGGCACTTTTGCCACTCGGGATATGGCGGACGCGCTGACGTATCGTGTCGACTGGCCCACACAGTGAATGTGGTGCCTATCTATATATGTCTATGACTTCAAGGTCTGGCACTATTGATGATGTCACTTCCAGTCCCGATGACATCACTTCCTGTTCTGGCCTTTAAAGCCCGCCATCTTGCTTCCATACCATCAGTTCTGTTTTGAACTCCAATCTATGCACATCAATGTTATAACTTATACCCTTTTTGCAGCCAGATGGAACTGCTGATGGCACAATCAGTTCTGGGTGTGTAGAAACATCTGATCTGCTCAAGCTCAGTAAAGGCCACCAAAGTCAGCGGGCGGCGCTCCATCCTGCAACAAGACAATGAGCCAAACAAACTGCTGAGGCCACACAGGAGTTTATTAAAACTACAAAAATGGAAAATTCTTGAATATCCAAGCCAGTCACCTGATTTAAATCCAATTTAGCTGGCTTTCAATATACTAAAGAGAAAAAATAAGGGGACAAGCCCCCAAAACTAGCTGGAGCTGAAGATGGCTGCATTAGAGGCCTGGCAGAGCAGACCCTCAGCACCTGGTGACGTCTGTGAATCGCCCTCTTCTAGCAGTCAATACATGCTGGCATATGATGGCTTTAATAGACCTCCATTATTTTGTGTCCTAAATATTATGGTGCCCTGAAATTGAGGGGACCATGTAGAAAAAGTGTTTTGTGACTGAAATGTACTCAAATAGCTTTTGACACACGCGTGTGCTTTGAGAACAGCTTAACAGCTTAAGCGATTGTAATATTCCACCAAGACACGAGGTGGCGCTGTCTAATCATGATCTCTCTTCTCCTTCCTAAGCAGAAAGGAAGATTGGCACCTTTCCAATCATGACATCACTTCCGGGGTTTGAGCACCTGGACCCGCCTCTTCCTCCCAGAATCCATCATAACCGGAAGAAAAACCATCTTGGGCAGTTTGCCTGATTGAAAACATGTCTACGGTTTCTCGTTCATGCAGATTTGTGCTGTAGAACATCCACAAGACAGACCTTATCTGACAGAGTATGCAGCACAACTGCTGGTCCAGGCTTTGGTCTTGTCACGTCTGGCCTGCTTCTGCCGGGAGGACTCGCATGTACTATGAAGCCACTGCAAATGATGCAGAATGCAGAAGTCCATCTTGTATTTAACCAGCTGAGACGGGCACACGTCACTCCTCTATTCAGGTCGCTAAATTGGCTCCGTGTAACAGCGCACATTAAGTTCAAATCTCCGATGCCTACCTACAGAGTAGTCAATGGGTCAGCACCATTGAGTACATGGTAGATTCTGGTGAGGTTCTCTGCTTCTTCTCGCCCACTCAAGTCTGCCCACTCAAGCGCCTGGCGATGTCACTGCTGCGTGGCATCAAGTCTCAATCCAGACTCTTTCCGAGTGGGTGGAATGAGGTGACCACCTCCATCCATACTGCTGACTCCCTTAATGTATTTAAGAAGTGATTGAAGACCCAGCTGTCCTGTGAATTTCTGTCAAATTGATGAGGGGAGAAAATAAAACAAACGAACTTTGCAGTATTTTATAATATTGGTGAATTTGTTTTGTAGTACTGCCACATGAATTTATTTTTTTTTGTCACGCTGTTGTTTTATTACCACTGAAAACCCTGATTCTCTGTTGGAGCACATATAGAATACAGTATAAGGCCTACGATGGGCGGATTGGGTATACGTCAATAGGGAGGACCTTTGTGAGGTATGGGTCTTCTGCAGCTAATCCTGCCATGGAAATAGACATGGATGTACTGTGTGGGAAAAGCACAAAATCAAACAAATCACCAGGACCAGATGATATTTACCCTCGAGTTCCTTAAGGAGGCTAGCGAGTACAGATATAAACACCCTTAGGAAATCACTGCGCACTGGAAAATGGCAAATATCATCCCATTATATAAAAAGGGTGACAGGGCAGATCCAAGCAACTACAGGGCAGTAAGCTTAACGTGTATCACAGGAAAATTAATGGAAGGAATTAATAAGGATAAGATTGAGCAACACATGGTAAGGACGGGAGTTTAACGGAAGAGTCAGCATGGGGTCAGAAGAGGGAGGTCGTGTTTTACTAACAGGCTGGAATTCTATGAGGAGGCAACAAAAGGAGCAGATGAGATTATTTATCTGGACTTTCAGAAAGCATTTGATAAAGTGCCACAAGAGAGGGTGGGCATCAAATTAAAAGAAGTGGCAGTTCAGGGTGATGTTTTTAGATGGGTGCAGAATTGGCTCAGACACAGGAATCAGAGGGTGATGGTGCGAGGAACCGCTTCAGAACTGGCCGATGTTAAGAGTGGTGACCAGCAGGGGTCAGTGTTGGGGCCGCTGCTATTTTTAATAAATATAAATGATTTAGATAGGAATATAAGTAACAAGCTGGTTAAGTTTGCAGATGATACCAAGATAAGTGGATTAGCAGATAATTTGAAATCCGTTATATCATTACAGAAGGACTTGGATAGCAGACAGGCTTGGGCAGATTTGTGGCAGATGAAATTTAATGTCAGTAAATGTAAAGAATTACACATAGGAAGTAAAAATGTGAGGTTTGAATACACAATGGGCGGTCGTAAAATCGAGAGTACACCTTATGAGAAGGACATAGAAGTCATAGTGGACTCTAAACTATCAACTGCCAGTCAGTGTTCAGAAGCCATTAAGAAGGCTAACAGAATGTCATGTTATATAGCGCCTTGATGTGTGCAGTACAAGTCACAGGAGGTTCTGCTCAGTCTTTATAACACACTGGTGAGGCCTCATCTGGAGTCCTGGGTGTAGTTTTGGTCTCCAGGCTACAAAAAGGACATAACAGCACAAGAGAAGGTCCAGAGAAGAGCGACTGGGCTGATTAGAGGGCTACAGGGGATGAATTATGAGGAAAGATTAAAAGTTTAAGTTTAAGCAAAAGAAGATTAAGAGGTGACATGATTGAAGTGTTTAAGATTATGAATTGAATCAATAAGTGGATCGAGACGGGTATTTTAAAATGAATTCATCAAGAACACGGGGACACAGTTGGAAACTTGTTAAGGGGAAATTTCGCACGAACAGGAAGTTTTTCTTTACACAATAAGTGACCAAGTAGTGTGGTAGACAGTAAGACTTTAGGGACTTTCAAAACTCGACTTGATGTTTTCTTGGAAGAAATTAGTGGATAGGACTGGCGAGCTTTATTGGGCTGAATGGCCTGTTCTTGTCTAGAGTGTTCTAATGTTCAAATGTTCTAAAAGACCCAAAAAAAGGTTTGGGGTTCCACCCTGTTTATTATCAACACAGTCTTCCAAAAAAGGATAGAGTAAGAAAGTAATCTCTAAAGACTGAGACCAAGATGTCACTGACTGCGGGAGGCAAGTGGTTGGCTTTATATGTAGGGGTCCAACAGGGCTAGGTGGAAGTGAGGTCAGTTAGAGGGTGTGGTCCAGAGGTGGAAGTGGAACCCGGTTAGGTTTTAAGCGTTCTTTCCTTCCTGTTGTCACACATGTGTGCTTAGGAGACAGCCAACAAGCCGTGAGGTGACTGAACGATCGCGAGACAAAGGGATCATATCGGGTATTAACTCCTCTCTCCTTCTTTCACCAGAATTAATGAAGATAAACAATAAATTAATTCACTCACCAACAGTCCTGGATTCCCAAAATGGCTTCTCTTCCGTAACATCACTCCCGAAAATGACGTCACTTCCAGACCCCTACCTGATGACGTCACTTCCGCCTACATCACCATTCCACCTCTTCGTGCTTGTGCAGCATATATACCAGGAAACCTATTTGTTAACCAGTTCCATTTTGGACTCCGTTCTGCAAAAACGTGTTTTTTGTTTAGTTTATACTAGCCATCCCTCTGTGGCTCCACCCACGTAGAAGTGAAACAGGACAGCGAGGAAGGGCCTGTCCGGCTCCCCACTCCTGATGTCGTACTTCCTCCTCCCCTCAGCCTGTAGTCTCTGTCTCTGCAAACTATGATTCTTAGCATCGCAAAATCAACCAAGATGTTCAAGCAAATTATAGAAAACAAACCCGATCTAAATCTGTTAAGTAGTTCCCTCATTCGCTAGCTAAGCAGAGGTAAGCAATGCTCTGAGGCTGGAGCATTATATAATGGATATACAGAATATATATAATACAATATATTACAAACTATAGAACGTATATCACGTATGTGCACCATAGGGCTCCTAGATCGGATCAGCCAAGGTAAGCACTTCCACCTACATCACTTTCCGGCCGCTCCCTGATGACATCACCTCCGGTCACCTCATGATGACATCACTTCTGGCTGCACAGTCATGACGTCATTTCCACCCTTACTTGCTTCTAGTTGCCATTTTCTGTTTATACTCATCTTCAACTGCTCTGTTTTATCAACTGTTATGGTTTTGATCACTTTTTACGACTCCAATTTTCTCAAGATCACCTGACACTATACCAGGCCAATTCCCCAACTTTTTATTTGTGTCTCTTGTCAGATGTGATTTCCTATACTGTGATCTGCACAGGTGGGAGAAGAGATGTTTATACACTTTGTCACTCCTCTGAGTCTACTTTTTACTCTTAGTTAAGCCCCTTGACTGCCTCCCATGCGCATGAAAGTTATAGGCGTGAGCTCTTCAAAACCAGAAAGGAGATTGCCTGGACGGAGCGCTAAAACCCTACATAGACTGGAGGAGGCCTCCGCAAAGAGCTTTCTGGTATGCCGAAAAAAAATGGACGGGACAGTTAAGAGGATCAAGACTGAGTGTGCAAATAATAATCTTTTATTCTGGGATAACACATCTGAGGACTTGAAAGCATTATGGGATATTTTATTTTATGAAGCAACAAAACTGGGAGGGCATTGCGAGATATTCTGGGTTTATGTATTTTCATGTTATTTGTATGCTGTGTACGTTAGGAAAGGAGAGTGCGGTTACAGAATCAGAAAATTGTTGTTAAAATTGTATGATTTGAATATACAGGTAAAATTTCGTCACAACGAACTTCCATGGACCTAAAAAATATTTTGTTGTAATGAGATTCTGTATTTGTCACTATAATGCTTTCTTTAGCTTGTGTCCAGGCACTTCCAATCATTTCAATAGCGTGAATTTTAATCTTCTTCTGTCTACAAGTTATGCTGACGAGAATTTTTCTCAGCATTTCCTTGCGATAATACACTTGTGAATTTCCCCTTGGGATTAATAAAGTATCTATCTATCAGTTATATAGTGCCTTTCATATCTATCTATCAGTTATATAGTGCCTTTCATATCTATCTATCTATCAGTTATATAGTGCCTTTCACATCTATCTGTCTATCAGTTATATAGTGCCTTTCACATCTATCTATCTATCTATCAGTTATATAGTGCCTTTCATATATATCTATCTATCTATCTATCTATCTATCTATCTATTATATAGTGCCTTTCATTTCATATCTATCTATCTATCTATCTATCTATCTATCTATCTATCTATCAGTTATATAGTGCCTTTCATATCTATCTATCTATCTATCTATCTATCAGTTATATAGTGCCTTTCACATCTATCTATCTATTATATAGTGCCTTTCACATCTATCTATCTATTATATAGTGCCTTTCACATCTATCTATCAGTTATATAGTGCCTTTCACATCTATCTATCTATCTATCTATCTATCAGGGTGCGAATGATGCCCAAATCCAATGGCTGAAGCACTGCTGTGCAACTGGGTGGGAGGAATTCAACACGAACATTATCTAAATGCGGAGGCATGTTGTGGGCAGCACAGTTATCAATCAGAAGCCGAATCATCCTTTTCTTCTTCTTCATATTGTGAGGTTTCTCAACTCTTTTGGGATCTCCCCCTCCCCCACCATCCAATGGGAATGACATGCTGAAGGTTGTCCCGAAGCGCGATTGTCACGTCTGTGAAGACTGTTTGTCCGTTGCTGGGGCAGGGCAACAGCAGGCTGACAGCGGTGCAGTGAGGCGCCACAGAAGCGAATCCTAAAAGATCGGGGTCGCGCTATAATTCCCTGTCTTACACCCCAAAACACGAGGCTGAGTCTCAGTACTTTAGCAAAGCCAGCTTTATTCAGCGTGAAACAGGAACAGCACGGTTATTTATTGTAGCGGGATCTTCCACACTCCTATACACAGGCACAGCAGTCAGGTAGGGACACGGCCAGGTTAGTGGCTAAGTAATACTGTGCCCAGCATTTATAAGGTTCCTTGCATCATCCATCGAGTTTACTTTGGTGGAGAGACGCAGCAGAGCTGTGAGGCTGCTGTTGCCCCGGCAACATATAAACAGTCCTCCACAGATGCGGTGATCGCACTTCGGGATGCTCTTCGGGGTGTTTTGTCCCATTGTCTGCAATGTGCACTTTAATCAGGTCTGAATTGCTCGGTTTGTAATTTTAAACTGCTGAGCATAGGGCTTAATCAAAGAAAATGGGTCTTTATCCCAAACATCATGGAGGGCACGCTGTATAAGCCCCCAGGAATCTCAGGTTGACAGTCATCTGCAGTTAGCACAAGTGGAAATATGGTGGAAAATCCCCATCCCTCTCTGACTTTCATGTTCTCTGGCTCTCATGGTCTACCTCTAAAGCACCAAGTTGTTCTCCTCCTCCTCAGATTTTGGACATTTTCATAAAGCCCTGACCTGACGTTTTCACTTCCAGAAATGACTTGAAGTGGCAATTTCATCTTCACGATTGCGCTAAACCCAATCCACATGCTGTGTAATTCAAAGCAGGGATGGGGGTCTGGCCTGAGTGGCCCGCCAGCCGGCAAGCGGTACAGAAACATGCTTTTTCCACAAGTTTGCTCCAGGCACTAACATTTCAAATATTTGGGCCCAACTTTTGTCTTTGAGTGAAGCCAACCCTAGTTAAGCTAAATGTGATTTTTTTTAATTTTTATTTTTGCTTGAAAGCAGTTGTATAAGCTTTACTGATAGAGCGATAATTGAGAACGGATGGACTGGCAGCCTGCACCGGGGGTCACATGACATTGTAGGAGATTACTTTGGATATGTAGCATAAAATTGCTGGTGCCTCATGAAAAAAAAAAGAGCTTATTTTGGACACAGTATTAAAATTGGGAGAGAAGTCTAATTTCCAAGACCAGGCCTGTCCTTTAATTAGTGGGTTTATGAAAACGCCTTATCCAACGAGCTCAAAGCTCTGAATGGGACATCTTGTACGAGGCTGGAAAGACACAAGACCCCATGAGTCTGAGGATATGGGTGACAATTTACAATATGAATTACGAAAATAAATGAAAACGACAGATATGGCACACTGGAAACAGGAATCAGGAAATGTAACCGTAGACAAGTATTTCCTATTGCGTGAATTCTGCATTGATATGTTAATACAATATTCAGACATTAAATTTACATCAAAAACCCCAATCGGCCTCGACTTGGAAAATATTGCTCGTGCGTATCTGGTGTAATCATTTCAGCACTGAACGTATTTTTTATTTAGCTGTGAGAAATGTCATAAGCAGAGCGGCACACAAAAACGGTTTGTTTATCCCGCAGCTAATTTGGATAAACCACATTTTAACCAGAGGCTGGCACGAAATCCCCTTTCCCTGGCATTTGTTCCTTCATTAGGGTGATGGAGGAAAAGTTGTGCGTTGTTTCATTCTTCTCAGTTTTTAGTCACTGAATGCAGAAGTTGCCTCAATGAAGTATCTGAGGGCAGCTTCAGGTCTTGCTGGTGAATTCCTTCTAAAAGCAAGCAGGACAGCAGAGTGGCACACATGTCGTGGGTGATACATGTTAATGGAACTCCAAATGCAGATGCATTATTGTTTTGTCTTGGTACAGAAATATTTTACTCTACTTTCCCCCTTTGTATTATTAATATGTAGCCTTTGCCGGAATGCCTCAAATCTCCCAGACTTACCACTGTTTATAAGGTATTGTACTTTATAATTTCTCCCCACCTTCCCTTCTACATCTATAACCTCAGGTAATTAGGTGTAGTAAAAGACCAGCTGGAGTTAACTTACAATTTAACTCTTTTAGGGCTATTTTTTTTTTTTTTTCTTTTCTCCCGGGGCTGAATATTTTTCTAAAAGCCTTTTTTTTTTTTTTACAAAAAGAACACAAACCAAATTGTTGTTGAGATTGTATGATTTGAATATACAGGTAAAATTCCGTCACAATGAACTTCCATGGACCTAAAAAATATTTTGTTGTAATGAGATTCTGTATTTGTCACTATAGTGCTTTCTTTAGCTTGCGTCCAGGCATTTCCAATCATTTCAATAGCGTGAATTTTAATCTTCTTCTGTCTACAAGTTATGCTGACGAGAATTTTTCTCAGCATTTCCTTGCGATAATACACTTGTGAATTTCCCCTTGGGATTATTAAAGTATCTATCTATCTATCTATCTATCTATCTATCTATCTATCTATCTATCTATCTATCTATCTATGTAACAGTTATATAGTGCCTTTCATATCTATCTATCTATCAGTTATATAGAGCCTTTCATATCTATCTATTATATAGTGCCTTTCATATCTATCTATCTATCTATTATATAGTGCCTTTCACATCTATCTATCTATCAGTTATATAGTGCCTTTCATATCTATCTATCTATCTATTATATAGTGCCTTTAACATCTATCTATCTATCTATTATATAGTGCCTTTCACATATAGCTATCTATCAGTTATATAGTGCCTTTCATATCTATCTATCTATCTATTATATAGTGCCTTTCACATCTATCTATCTATCAGTTATATAGTGCCTTTCATATCTATCTATCTATCTATTGTATAGTGCCTTTCATATCTATCTATCTGGGTGCGAATGATGCAGCTTCAGGTCTTGCTGGTGCATTCCTTCTAAAAGCAAGCAGGACAGCAGAGTGGCACACATGTCTTGGGTGATACACCTGATCGGGATGCCATGTTAATGGAACTCCAAATGCAGATGCATTATTGTTTTGTCTTGGTACAGAAATATTTTACTCTACTTTCCCCTTTTGTATTATTAATATGTAGCCTTTGCCGGAATGCCTCAAATCTCCCAGACTTACCACTGTTTATAAGGTATTGTACTTTATAATTTCTCCCCATCTTCCCTTCTACATCTATAACCTCAGGTAATTAGGTGTAGTAAAAGACCAGCAGGAGTTAAGTTACAAATTTTTTTTTTTCTTTTCTCCCGGGGCTGAATATTTTTCTAAAAGCCTTTTTTTTTTTACAAAAAGAACACAAACCAATTGTTTAACTTATCAAAGCAACAAAAAATATTTATTTTTGAACAGCATAACTGTTTTGCATTTTGTATGAGCCTGCATACTATATAATGTAACATATTATTATTTCACATGCTGTAAATTTCACAAAGCAAAAGTCCTGCAAAGTGTGGTAACGCTCAAAGCATCCAATTGCGTGTGTTGCCACGTTGCACTGCTTCCAATATGTGTTGCACTGGTGCCTCTTTTTCAATAGTCTGTTGCTGCACACAACACAGTCAGGCTTGTACTTTTTGTCCTCATATGTTGCAGGAAAGTGGCGCTCAGTCAGCCTGTCTGGCACTGCTCTTTGTAATGGCACTCCAACATATTCTGCCAGCAAGTTGTCCACTACCTTCTTGCGGAAATCTGCCGCAGTCATAGTACTGTCACTGTTTGCCTGCTTGAATAATATATATCCATTTGTGAGTGCAATCTCACGGATGCGATGGTACACAGTGTGGTACCACTTGGTGGACTTATGGCCGTAAGCATATGACCCCAGCATCTGATCCAGTCGATCAACTCCAGCCATTTTACAGTTGTACTCTTCAAGTGCAACGGGCTTGTCCAGCTTCCTACCTTCTGGGTTTCCCTTTGAACGAATTACCTTCTCACATAAATTGTTGGTGTGAACTGTAGTAAGACAAGTCACCCGTTTGACATCATGCCATGTCAATGCCACCAAGTTATCCGCCCACATGAAAACAGGATTGTCACCTTTTTTTTTTTATTTTCAGCCTCTCTGGCTTCAACTGTAAAGGCATGTGTCTCCTGTTCACCCTCACTGTGCCACAAGCTCCAATTCCCCTGCTCTGTAGCTCTATGAACAATTCTGGTGAACTATAAAAATTGTCCAAATGTACACAACATGTCCCAAATGTTCATAGCCCTGAAGCAGCTCCAGCACAACCTGAGTTGTCAAGGGACAGTTCTGTCTTTGAAAACAATGCTTACCAGTGTAAGTAATTACTTTTAGGCAGAAACCAGTGTTTGCTTCTGCCAATACAAAATCCTTGATGCCATACTTGGTGGGCTTATCTGGCATATATTGGCGGAAAAAAAGCCGTCCTTTATATTTTATCATGGACTCATCCACAGACAAATCACGGCCAGGCTGATAAAATTGTTTATAGGTTGGCTCCACTATGTCAAGCAGGGGCTGAACTTTATACATGGGGTTATAGCTTGGCTCACCCCTTGGGATTTGCTTCTGGTTATCACAAAAGTGAATGAAGCTTTGCAGCAGCACGTACCTATCACGCGGCATAACCTGTCCAAAGCCACCAGGTGACAAAGTACGTTTGGACCAATGCTCCCTGAAATTATATCGCCAGTCCAGTCCCATCTCTATCTGCAATGCCACAAAGCCCTTCATCTCGTCTTTGGTTGTGGGTTTCCACTTCGAAAAACGAGAATGCGGAGCAAGCACGTCCCGTGATTCAAAAAATTGCTCTACGTAACTGTTCGTCTCATCAGCTATCAGTTGAAAAACTACCTCAGGAAAAAACAGCCTGAAATAGTCCAGCGTTGTGTAATCGGTTGTGTCCAGCAGCAAGCCGTGCCTTTTTGTAAAGTCCAGTAGCCAGTTCGGCTCCCAAGGATCAATTTCTGGGTATTCCTCCCAAGCGAACCAAGCGAGCAGCTGAGGTGGCATCGGCTGGTCTCCAATCGGCTGATGCCCGCTCCTCAAATTCTTCCTCGATCTCCTGATCACTATCAAAGAAATCGGAATCTGACAAATCAGAGTCCGACTCCGATAATCGCAAAGTTTCTTCGGCCGAGTATTTTCTTTTTTGAACTCGCTTCGCTCCCGCATGAGATGTTGATACCATCTTGCCTTTGTTTCTATTTGTTTACATAGCGCAACTCACACACACGCAAGGATTAGTTGCTGAGCCAACGAGATTAACATTCCTCCAAGCAGAGAGGGAATGCCTGTGATGTGACAATGAGTTTTGTCGCCATTAACAGCTGATTGTCTCCCTTTATCCCTGGATGTCGACTTTTGTCGACATCCGCCCTCAGCCCCTCCTGTCGACAAAAGTCGACATCCGCCCTAAAAGAGTTAAACAATGTATTATTCATAAATAGCAGTATGAAAAGTACATTATGAATATTGGCAGCCATACAACCTGATAAATGGTGATGTGTAGTTTCAGGGGGCGCACAGACTTATTAGTTACTTAAAATAACTCCAGTTACGGCATCATTTGTGGTCAGCTTTCTTCAGAACAGGCCGCATGCCTGTCTCAATATGGCTGCCGAGCTGTGCTCTTCATTGTGTTGTCCTTTTCAGTTCATGGTGTGAGATGGTCTTTCATCAGTTTGGTAAGAGAGAGAGTGTTGGGTATAGCAAGCAAATTTATAGATTTTCTGTCCAACCCCTACAGCCAATAGGGCATCGTGGTACTTAAAGGCTTCTGCCACAAGCCCGTTTCAAACAGCCATACTTCAGACCAATGGGGGGACAGAACACCCTCACACCTGACCTCCAAAACCACATGTTAAGGTAAAGCTTGGCAGTTAGGCAGCCTGGCTTTCCTGTGGGGGTTGACTGAGAGACTTTAGCAGAGAAATATTATCCAAACTTGTCAATGTCAATTTATATAGCACATTTTAAACAACATAGGAATGCTGTGGCCAAAGTGCTTTAAAATAAAAGAAGAGAAAACATACAATTAACATAAATAACATAACTAGAACTAAAATAAATGAATATAAATACTGTAAATAATAAATAGAAATTATATTACATAATCACAATGAGGAAGCCATCAGTATTACTGAAGGTAACAGAAAGTAAGTGAGTAGAAATGAGTCTTTAATCTCATTTTGAATTGTAGACGACTCCTTTATGTGACGAGTTAAAAAGTTCCACAGGCGAGGCTGTCAAAGTCCTGTGTGTCTGTCCCCCTTAGGGACAACAAGAGACAACTGACCAGAAGATCTAAGCACTCTGGATGGCTGGTGTAAAACACACAATTCAGATAAATAGGCAGCAGCAAGGCCATGTAAAGATTTAAAAACTAGCAACAAGATTTTAAAATCAATTTGAAAAATGACAGGCAGCGAGTGTAAAGAAGCTAAAATTGGAGAAACAGAATCAGACTTTCTTGCCCCAACCAAGAAGCGAGCGGCAGCACTCTGGACCAACTGTAACCTGCGTATCAGAGATCTGCTAATCCAAGAATACAGCGAGTTGCAGTAATCGAGGCGAGAAAAGATAAAAGCAGGAGTAGCTTTCTAAAGATCCCTAGAAGATATAATAAGGCTTGATCTTACCTAATAGACGAAGCTGGAAAAAGCAACTCTTGACTACAGAATTAACGTGTTTCTCGAAAGAGAGGTTACTGTCAAAGATAACACCAAGATTGCGGATTTGAGGTTTGCAAAAGACTGAGAAAGAGCCGAGAAGTCCAAGACCTATTTGGGTTTAGCTGATGGGCCCACTATAAGCACCTTCATTTTATTTTGATTCAGATCAAGAAAATTATTAGCCAAATTCAAAAAGCCAGTTGTGCAGTTGATTCATTGCAGAGTTGCAGATGAGAATATAAACCTGAGTATCATTAGCATAGCAGTGAAAAGAAATGTTAAATTTCCTCAAAATAGCTCCAATAGGGTAAAGGTATATAGAGAATAAGATAGGACCCAAAATGGATTCCTAAGGAACAGTAGACGAAAAAGAGGAATTTAAAGACACTGAAAAGTGTCTACCAGTTAGATATGACCTGAACCAGTTAAGAGCAGCCCCTTTAAGCCCAACAAGATGTTCAAGCCGCATCAGCAATATCTCATGGTCAATAGTGTCAAAGGCAGCGGACAGGTCAAGGAGGACAAGGACTGCAGCACCACCTGAGTCCGTAATAATAGAGATGTCGTTGAACACTTTCAGGATGGTCGTCTTAACAGCAAAACTTGTTTGAGGCACTTCACCCCAACCCTATCATAAAATTCAAAGAGATTCAGTCCTTAAAGGGGTTCTTAAACCATCAAACCATTACTGTTATCTATACTAATAAAAGGCAAAGCCCTGACTGACTGACTGACTCATCACTAATTCTCCAAGTTCCCGTGTAAGTAGAAGGCTGGAATTTGGCAGGCTCATTCCTTAAAGCTTACTTACAAAAGTTAGGGAGGTTTCATTTCGAAATTCTACGCGTAACGGTCATAACTGGAACCTACTTATGTACATATATACGGCCATAACCTGCAGCTCGGTCGCCGTGTGAGTTGCGTCACCCATCGTCACGCCTCCCACGTAATTGAGTGCCTGCCCATATAAGGCCGTCCGTCAGCGGCAATCCAATAGAAACACTCTGCTGCTAAATATTCACGGGTGAAGGACTGTGCTTATGCAGACGAAGATGAGATGGTCAGGGTGGTGTTTGGCACAAACTCAGCAAAACTGTGAGAGAAACTTTTAAGTGCCGGGTCTTAGCTAACATTAAATAAAGCCGTGGACATCGCACGAGATAGAGCAAGCACAGCTGAGAACCTTCGATGCATGTACTCCGAGCAGCTCACATAAACTGACTGTGAACGCAGTACGCAGACAAAAAACAGCTCCAAAGAGCGCTGAACAAAAACCGCATTACACATTGCAGCAAAAGAATATGAATAAGCAAGTGACGCATACAAGCATATTCATAAGTGCAGCTACTGTGGAAACAAAACACACGGTGGAAGGAAGACAGTGCAAAAAAAAAAAACTCGTGCATGCAGTGTGTCACGTCTCAAATAAAGAGGAAGACGAGATGTTTATTGATGCAGTAAGAAAGGAATCGATGAATGAAACCTGTTATCTTTACAATGATTGACAAACACGGAATGTAACTTGAACATAACACGTCCTCCAAATATGAACCTGATTGAAAGAAATAATGATAATCAAATCCTTGATGACAGCAACACTTATAACAGTCACAAAACAATTACATTGACAATCATGTTACATTATTTTTAAACTGTTCCCTTTTCTTTTTCATAACTTCTTTAACACACTACTTCTCCGCTGCGAAGCACGGGTATTTTGCTATATAAATATATATACTCCGATCTACATACTATCAAATAAATGATCCACACGCCGTGGCGCAACATGAGAGGCTTCGCCTCTAGTGCTGACGTCCGAGGTTCGATTCCTGAGAGGGGGTGCAGTGAGTGTGTATGCCTAATGAGCCCAGAATTAGGGTGAAACACGTGTCGCGTACTCTTTGCATTATTTAACAGTAAAACTATTTCTATCTATATATTTATATATATATATACACACACACACACACACATATATATATATATACACACACACATATATGTGTGTATATATATATATATATGTGGATGTATGTATATATATATATATATATATATATATATATATATTATATATATATATATATACATACACTCACCTAAAGGATTATTAGGAACACCTGTTCAATTTCTCATTAATGCAATTATCTAATCAACCAATCACATGGCAGTTGCTTCACTGCATTTAGGGGTGTGGTCCTGGTCAAGACAATCTCCTGAACTCCAAACTGAATGTCAGAATGGGAAAGAAAGGTGATTTAAGCAATTTGGAGCGTGGCATGGTTGTTGGTGCCAGACGGGCCGGTCTGAGTATTTCACAATCTGCTCAGTTACTGGGATTTTCACGCACAACCATTTCTAGGGTTTACAAAGAATTGTGTGAAAAGGGAAAACATCCAGTATGCGGCAGTCCTGTGGGCGAAAATGCCTTGTTGATGCTAGAGGTCAGAGGAGAATGGGCCGACTGATTCAAGCTGATAGAAGAGCAACTTTGACTGAAATAACCACTCGTTACAACCGAGGTAGGCAGCAAAGCATTTGTGAAGCCACAACACGCACAACCTTGAGGCCGATGGGCTACAACAGCAGAAGACCCCACCGGGTACCACTCATCTCCACTACAAATAGGAAAAAGAGGCTACAATTTGCACGAGCTCACCAAAATTGGACAGTTGAAGACTAGAAAAATGTTGTCTGGTCTGATGAGTCTCGATTTCTGTTGAGACATTCAAATGGTATGAGTCAGAATTTGGTGTAAACAGAACGAGAACATGGATCCATCATGCCTTGTTACCACTGTGCAGGCTGGTGGTGGTGGTGTAATGGTGTGGGGGATGTTTTCTTGGCACACTTTAGGCCCCTTAGTGCCAATTGGGCATCGTTTCAATGCCACGGGCTACCTGAGCATTGTTTCTGACCATGTCCATCCCTTCATGACCACCATGTACCCATCCTCTGATGGCTACTTCCAGCAGGATAATGCACCATGTCACAAAGCTCGAATCATTTCAAATTGGTTTCTTGAACATGACAATGAGTTCACTGTACTAAAATGGCCCCACAGTCACCAGATCTCAACCCAATAGAGCATCTTTGGGATGTGGTGGAACGGGAGCTTCGTGCCCTGGATGTGCATCCCACAAATCTCCATCAACTGCAAGATGCTATCCTATCAATATGGGCCAACATTTCTAAAGAATGCTTTCAGCACCTTGTTGAATCAATGCCACATAGAATTAAGGCAGTTCTGAAGGCAAAAGGGGGTCAAACACCGTATTAGTATGGTGGTCCTAATAATCCTTTAGGTTAGTGTAGATATATATATATATATATATATATATATATGTATATGTGTATATGTATATATATATATGTTTATATATGTGTGTGTGTGTATGTATATATATGTATGTGTATATATGTATATATGTATATATATGTGGATGTATGTGTAAATATATTGTGGCAGTAGGGGGCGCTAGGGCTGCCTTGAACCCTCAGATACCACGCTAGACACTGGATAAAAGTCCCAAACTTTTTATTAATTAATAACACTGTGCACAAAGCACCCTCCACACTACTCATAAATTGCACAACAATACTCTCTCCTCCTCGCCCAGACACTTCGCCCCTCTACCTCCCAGCTCAGCTCAGTGTCCGGACTGGCCCAGAGTCCTTTTATACACCCTGACCCGGAAGCATTCCTGCCCAATCAGACCACAGTCCCTTATTCCTTCCGGGTCAGGGTAAACAGTCCTTTTCTTCAACCCGGGAGCACATCGTTCCTTCCTGTCACGTGACTGTGACGTACTCCCGGGTTATAGGGCACACAAGAGCCCACGAGCCCCCCTACAGCGACTCCCGGTGGCCCCCAAGGTATACAGCAGGGCTGTGTATAAATACTACATAGTCCATGAGGCCCTGCTGGAACTCTGGGCACGATCCTGCTGTCGGGAGATCTCCTCCTGTCAGCCTGGGGGTGAGGGTCGCAGCACGAAGCCGGCAGTTGTCCACAATATATATTTATATATACAGTATATATGAGTGTGTGTATATGTATATATGTAGATATGTATGTATATGTATGTATGTATATGTATATGTGATAGATACTTTATTAATCCCAAGGGGAAATACGGAGAGTGTATGGAAATAAATAGCTTTTCTTTAAATTTTAAACTTTAAGTGTTACATTTTTTAAAGTTTTCAGTATTGGAAAGAAAGCTACAGTAACTTTGTATAATAGTATTTGTTACAGTGCGGCCCGCTTGTAACGGCCGACCCATTACCTCAGCAACAACAAGACACCACCAAATATAAATACAACAAAGACCCTCCCTTGCCCCTGTAACATAACACACAACACGAATAACAAAATGACTGTGGTAAACTGAATGATTGTGAACTTGAGTCCGGTTATAAAACTGTCCTGAATACGGATGACTGAACTGGCATTAAAGGCGTTGTTTGATTTTCCCGGCGTTTGGAGCAATCTCACTGTGATTCCTCAGCGTATGGTGGATGGCGAATCGACCCCCGGGTCTCAGCAGATGGAGGTTGAAAGACAGTCCGGCAAAATGAAAAGCAAACTGGTGAAAAGGCGCGATGTGAAGAAACAGCAAGCAAGTTGAAACAAAATGGTCTCCTTTTTTTCCTTTTTTCCTTCTTCTCTCCTTCCCTCTACCTTCTCTTCTCCTTCCTGATTACTTAAATAGTCCATGTGACGGCTGTGATTGATTAATTAAGAACGGGTGTTTTCCAGGTTTGCGGCTGTGGTCTCCTTCCATCATCCGTCCCCCTTTACGGGGACGGCATTAACTGATACACATACAAGCAGCAAACGGGACAATGAAACGAGACGCACTCAGAACTGACATTTAACACTAACTATGTGGCCCCGCTACACGCTGATGCACGTATGGCAGTCGAAGCGGCCCACCAATGGTAGTGAGTTTGACATGCCTGTTCTAAGCTGTTATTTCTTGTGTTTCTGTATTTGATTGTTTAATTAAGCCATGGTAAGGCTGGGTGGGTTCCTGAAGAAATAAATAGATAAAGAAATAAATAAATAGATAAAGAAATCACGATTAACAGTGCTGTGCTTCTGAGTGTCTCACAACTGCTGCAAGGTGACGCTCATATAGTAGGCTACTGGAGTAGTAAACACGCAACATCATACCAAGTAACGAAATTCACCCGATCAGTCTACGGTGTAAATGTAACTGAAGGGCATCACCGTATGCTGTGATATAGCGGGTCCGTGGCTCCAAACGAGTGGGCAGTTTTTAATAAATAATCCGTTTGGCCATGTCAGTGGCCGTGGGCACGCTCGAGAAGCTGCGGGGAGATGATGAAGTAATTGGGGCGAGTCACACCTGCACGCGAGGGTGCGATCTTTCTCAATTGCTTCACTGGCTTCCTGCGGTGCGTGATTGAGGCTCACGGAGCCGTGTAAGTACAGGAAAAAGGGGGAGAACGAACGGAAAAGAAGAGAAAGGCTTAGAGAGAGAGAGAGAGAGAGAGAACGAACGAACGAACGAACGAACGAACGAACGAACGAACGAACGAACGAACGAATATGCGAGACAGCTGGCTGAAGAGAGAGAGAGAGAGAGAACGAACGAACGAACGAATGAATGAACGAACCAACCAATACGCGAGACAGCTGGCTTAGAGAGAGAGAGAGAGAGAGAGAACGAACAAACGAACGAACGAACGAACGAATACGCGAGACAGCTGGCTTAGAGAGAGAGAGAGAGAGAGAGAGAACGAACGAACGAACGAACGAACGAACGAACGAACGAACGAACGAACGAACGAACACGCGAGACAGCTGACTGAAGAGAGAGAGAGAGAGAGAGAGAGGTCAGCGTAGTCAAATCCCGTGTCGGAGCGAGGGATTGTCGCTCGAGGGACGGATTGTACCCACTGATTGTGTGAGGAGTGAGTACCATCAAGGTGGTGTCCTGTCCTGGAATCCAAGGGACAACTGCGTGTGCGAGAAGGAAGGCAGGATGACACCCGACCCCAAGCGGCAGCCAAGATGGTAGTGAGAGGACCGCAGCTTCTGAAGTCTCCACCAGTTGAGCGAGTCATGGGTGAGTTGGGGAGACATGGAAAGAGTTGTGCTCAGCTTGTTTGGCCCAATGACTGTTGCTGTTTTTTAGTCTCATTTTAGCCTGGTTGTAAGCACTAGGATTTTCTTTGTTTTTTATGTATGTGTGAACAGTTCGAGCACTGCATTATTTATTTGAACACTTTTTACACCATCCCCTTGTTCCACGTGTGATTTGTCCTCATCTGCCAGCTCATTCGGTTACATTATTGATGGTAACGGTTCAAGAGGCTTCCAAAACAAGAAGAGGGAGCATGGAGCCGGACCTGCATCGTCACATATGCCCTTAGTAGAGCTTGCCATCTTGTGTAGAGTCCCCTAGATTAGGCATGGCATTTCTGTAACATGCAAAGTAACGCATTGTTTTCATGTACCCTTCTAGTTTGCAGATATTAGGTATCCTATTCACAGAGCTGTGCTTGGTTAACAAATTACCAGTCACGGCGCACTGCACGTTGTGAATACACTTGAATTATAGATTTCTTCCTCTTTCTCTGTACATTTAGCATTCGTTTGCTCAGAGGTTGATGCGCTTGCTGTTTCCTGAGCAGCTCTTCTTTTCTCCACCCGCTTCTTCTCTTCTTTTGTTGGCATCTTATCGTGTTAAAACTGATTAAGTCAGTGTTTGTGTTGCAATTAATTAGTACATTTTCTTTAATTTTCCATTTAAGCTGGCACTTAAGTCTTCAATCTGCCTCAAGAATGATTTAAGATATGAAGAGGTAGGGGAAGTGATGGCGAAGGTGGTAGGGATTGAGAACGGCGCACGGCCGCCCTGCTGGCTGCTATCAAGAGTTGATTCTACAGCCAGTCAGTTAGTCAGTCATTATCCAACCTGCTATATCCTAACACAGGGTCACGGGGGTCCGCTTGAGGCAATCCCAGCCAACATAGGGTGCAAGGCAGGAACAAATCCTGGGCAGGGTGCAAGCCTAACACAGGACACACACACCCACACAAGAGGAATAACCTTGGAGGTCAATCGTTACCCTGAAAGCGGACAGTAGACGTTACATACAGTGGTGTGAAAAACTATTTGCCCCCTTCCTGATTTCTTCTTCTTTTGCATGTTTGTCACACAAAATGTTTCTGATCATCAAACACATTTAACCATTAGTCAAATATAACACAAGTAAACACAAAATGCAGTTTTTAAATGATGGTTTTATTATTTAGGGAGAAAAAATCCAAACCTACATGGCCCTGTGTGAAAAAGTAATTGCCCCCTGAACCTAATAACTGGTTGGGCCACCCTTAGCAGCAATAACTGCAATCAAGCGTTTGCGATAACTTGCAATGAGTCTTTTACAGCGCTCTGGAGGAATTTTGGCCCACTCATCTTTGCAGAATTGTTGTAATTCAGCTTTATTTGAGGGTTTTCTAGCATGAAGCGCCTTTTTAAGGTCTTGCCATAGCATCTCAATTGGATTCAGGTCAGGACTTTGACTAGGCCACTCCAAAGTCTTCATTTTGTTTTTCTTCAGCCATTCAGAGGTGGATTTGCTGGTGTGTTTTGGGTCATTGTCCTGTTGCAGCACCCAAGATCGCTTCAGCTTGAGCTGACGAACAGATGGCCGGACATTCTCCTTCAGGATTTTTTGGTAGACAGTAGAATTCATGGTTCCATCTATCACAGCCAGCCTTCCAGGTCCTGAAGCAGCAAAACAAGCCCAGACCATCACACTACCACCACCATATTTTACTGTTGGTATGATGTTCTTTTCTGAAATGCTGTGTTCCTTTTACGCCAGATGTAACGGGACATTTGCCTTCCAAAAGTTCAACTTTTGTCTCATCAGTCCACAAGGTATTTTCCCAAAAGTCTTGGCAATCATTGAGATGTTTCTTAGCAAAATTGAGACGAGCCCTAATGTTCTTTTGCTTAACAGTGGTTTGCGTCTTGGAAATCTGCCATGCAGGCCGTTTTGCCCAGTCTCTTTCTTATGGTGGAGTCGTGAACACTGACCTTAATTGAGGCAAGTGAGGCCTGCAGTTCTTTAGACGTTGTCCTGGGGTCTTTTGTGACCTCTCGGATGAGTCGTCTCTGCGCTCTTGGGGTAATTTTGGTCGGCCGGCCACTCCTGGGAAGGTTCACCACTGTTCCATGTTTTTGCCATTTGTGGATAATGGCTCTCACTGTGGTTCGCTGGAGTCCCAAAGCTTTAGAAATGGCTTTATAACCTTTACCAGACTGATAGATCTCAATTACTTCTGTTCTCATTTGTTCCTGAATTTCTTTGGATCTTGGCATGATGTCTAGCTTTTGAGGTGCTTTTGGTCTACTTCTCTGTGTCAGGCAGCTCCTATTTAAGTGATTTCTTGATTGAAACAGGTGTGGCAGTAATCAGGCCTGGGGGTGGCTACAGAAATTGAACTCAGGTGTGATACACCACAGATAGGTGATTTTTAACAAGGGGGCAATTACTTTTTCACACAGGGCCATGTAGGTTTGGATTTTTTCTCCCTAAATAATAAAAACCATCATTTAAAAACTGCATTTTGTGTTTACTTGTGTTATATTTGACTAATGGTTAAATGTGTTTGATGATCAGAAACATTTTGTGTGACAAACATGCAAAAGAATAAGAAATCAGGAAGGGGGCAAATAGTTTTTCACACCACTGTAGTATGTGTGTACCAAATTTCAGGTCAATGGGTCAAACAGTTTGTGAGCTCCTGGACAGACAAACGAACAGCCATGGTAGTGTATTATATATAAAGACTGCAGGTACAATGGGGCAAAAATGCAACTGCTGTCAGCCCCCCATGATAACTTCTGCCCAATTAAAGAAGTCCATGACACGGTTTGCGGGATGTTCGCTGTTATGTCTGGTTTACTTGAAGGTGTGCTGTGGGAAATGCAACCAAACTCACTGGTGTTTGAGACACAATAACTAATCGTCTCCTGATTCTGCACAAATCAAACAAACAATGAAAATGCACTAAGAGCCATTGTTCTCCCTATCGGTGCCAACCTCGAATTTCAAAGAGAGTCAGCCCACTCAGTTAATTTTAGGATTGACTACCACTCGAATCCTACTTCCTCAAGTAGACATCCCATCCTTGATAAGCTCCTCAGGCCAAACAAAAAAACTCAAACCAATCAAACTATAAAATGTCCCAAATGTTAACTCTGCTTTCTGAAATACTTAAAAGATCAAAGCCCCAATAATGACACAAGTACATCATCTCCATCTGGAGAGCCAGGCTGCTGCCCTTCTGGTTATCATTCATGCCTAAGATCAGAGATTGACCAAATTAATTTGCATATGTTTTTGTTCAGTCTTTAGCAAAAGAGGATTAAGAAAAGATTTGCAAAAAGTAATTTCTTCCATAAACCCCGAAGGATCTGGAAAAAGCAAGTTGACTCATATTGTTTTGTACAAAGGCAGCAGATCTCCCCCTTGTAATATGCCACATGCAGCGGCATAAAAGTAGAACGATCATTGAAATGTGGCATGGAGACAGAATGAAACTGAGAAGAACAAAATGCACAAATCACATTAGTAACAGAGATAGCCGGATTAGTGGCAGTATTGTCACACATACAGAGTACAGTGAGATTCTTACGTGCATGTCCTACCGATGTATAGGGTGAGTCAAAATTATCCATCCATCCATCCATTTTCCAACCCGCTGAATCCGAACACAGGGTCACGGGGATCTGCTGGAGCCAATCCCAGCCAACACAGGGCACAAGGCAGGAACCAATCCTGGGCAGGGTGCCAACCCACCGCAGGACACACACAAACACACCAGGGACAATTTAGAATCACCAATCCACCTAACCTGCATGTCTTTGGACTATGAGAGGAAACCCACGCAGAAATCCAGGCGAACATGCAAATTCCACGCAGGGAGGACCCGGGAAGCGAACCCAGGTCTCCTAACTGCGAGGCAGCAGTGCTACCACTGTGCCACCGTGCCACCCCGAGTCAAAATTATGTTAACACTAATTAATTTTTTTTATCTCGACCACACCTTTCCAGGTCAATGGATAGGTTGTGGTGGACCATTGCCATGGCCTCCACACTCCCTTGATTTGACACCCTGTGATTTCTAGTTTTGGGATGTGGTGAAGGAGTCCGTGTTGTCACACACATGCAATTGGGAGGCAGCTAAAGGGCCTGAATAATAGTAGTACCACGCTGGACCAGCGGGTGGCGAGCTGCACTGACTTCCCCTCTCAATCCTCTGCAGACCATCCACAGGAAATCCCACTAGGTTCCGACGCTATTGATGACGTCACTTCTGGTACCGGTGCCACTGATGACATCACTTCCAGCACTGGTGTCATCAACCAGTCATCTTCCGGTCCCGAAGATCTCACTTCTGGGGTTCAGCGCTATGGATGACATCAATTCTGGTCCGCCCCGCCAACATCACTTCCGATCCCGGTCCTGATGAGGTCACTTCATGTCTCGGCCACATTCTCAAACTCAAGTCAGTTCTGTTTTGGATTCAAACCTGTGAATTGAAATGACACATTTGCAGTCAGGGCGTAATACACGGGTGGCTGCCCCAAACCTTTTTTGATGTCTTGTGACCAATTTTTGTGACAGTGTAGAGCAGGAAAGTTTGTGATATCAATAACCTGAAGGACAGAATACGGACTGAGGTATAATTTATTCCCTGCGAAATGTGTGTCTGGGGCTTTGACACTTTTAGGGCTAATTTTTGTTTGTTTCTTTTCTCCCAGGGCTGAATATTTTTCCAAAAACTTTTTTAAAAAGAACACAAAACAATTGTTTAACATATCAAATCAACAAAAAATATTAACTTTTGACAGATGTTACTGTCTTGCATGTTGTATGAGCCTGCATACTCTATGATTTCACATACATATCACATACAGTTAGGTCCATAACTATTTGGACAGAGGCAATGTTTTTCAAATTTTAGTTCTGTACATCACCACAATGAATTTGAAATGAAACAACTCCGATGCAGTTGAAGTGCAGACTTTCAGCTTTAATTCAGTGGGTTGAACAAAACGATTGCATAAAAATGTGAAGCAACTAAAGTATTTTTTTAACACAATCCCTTCATTTCAGGGGCTCAAAAGTAATTGGACAAATGAAATAACTGGAAATAAAATGTTCATTTCTAACACTTGGTTGAAAACCCTTTGCTGGCAATGCCAGCCTGAAGTCTTGAACTCCTGGACATCACCAGATGCTGGGTTTCCTCCTTTTTAATGCTCTGCCAGACCTTTACTGCAGCGGCTTTCAGTTTGTGGGCCTTTCTGTCCGAAGTTTAGTCTTCAATGAGTGAAATGCCTGCTCAGTTGGGCGAAGATCAGGGGCCTCATGTATAAACGGTGCGTACGCACAGAAATGTTGTGTAAGAACTTTTCCACGTTCAAATCGTGATGTATAAAACCTACACTTGGCGTAAAGCCACGCACTTTTCCACGGTACCTCATGCCTTGTCGTACGCAAGTTCTCCGCTCGGTTTTGCAGACTGGCGGCACCCAGCGTCAAAGCAGTGCTACTGTTCCTGTGTGGTTACTCCTTATTTTCCTGACGCGGCTTTATAAATATACAGAAACTAACCGCATATTATGTATTAGTGCAATGCATCTGATTGTACTTAACTTGTAACAATATAATGATAGAGGGAACAGCCATAGTATTCCAAATACCATAACTCCTCTCACTTCTTCTTCTTCTTCTTCTTCTTCTTCTTTCAGCTCCTCCCGTTAGGAGTTGCCACAGCAGATCATCTTTTTCCATATTACTCTCACTGCACCACTTTGAGTATTTATATCACTGTATCTGAGTGGGGAATCACAGCAGCAACTGATCAGAAAGAGAATTATCGGTATACAGTATCAAGCACACGCTGTCTCAGGCACTGCAAAACATTTTAAAGCCTTTCCTGTACGGACCTCGCGGTTCAGAAACAGTTTAATACCAATAACTTTAAATGCACTCAATCACTGCTCCTTGTAGAACGGTTTGTACTTATAAGTACAATCACCTCACTGTAAACTTGCACTACAGTTATAATATCGCACAACCTGAGCCACTTTATAAAGCGCGTATTTACATATGATGACGATATCATTTTAAGGTGAAATGCAGCAAAATATGTTTGTTAAATTATACACATAAAACTTGAACTTCATTTAAATAATCTATATTCTTCACTGGGAGTGTCGTGAAGGATAGAATAATTAAACATGTACTACGAAGATATTTCAATGTTCTTTAAACATTTTGAAGAATCGGCGCTAAGCTTACAGATGGCTTAACGTCTATTACAGAGCTGATTGTGTGGTGATTGGGTATTTGGAGAAAGAAAAGCACTCTTGGGGCCACGCCAATATATATTGAATATAAAACAGAAAGAGAAAATAACAACACAGCTAAAACGCAGCGACAAATTTCGACAAAAGATAAATGCTTGTCATGAGCACGAGGCTCATGAAACACATGTTTAATAACGTGCTTTAGCTCCTATCATCATGAAAATGACATCACGTATACATCTCAGTATTTTAGTTATTCAGAGAGCTGTAATATCACGAATGTAATGGACTCTGTGCCCAGTTGGAGGAAGAGAGCCGGTTTAAGAAGCAGGTAGTGATTCACACACATAGATCACATACGAGTAGAAGATCAAATACAAAACAAAGCATTTAACGTGCTACTTTAATTACGATGTGATTTGAGAAACTGGTTAATTAAATGATTTTAAGATGAAGTTTATAATGTTCTACTAAATGACAAAATAAACTACGTGATTAAAGTGGAAATGTCGAGATTGAAGTTGACATTTCGTGCTTTTCCCCCACTGTGTGCCTTTTTTCTCTGTACCCTAATAAGCTTTCATATGACACTCAGACGGTGGGCTTACAACTCTTCTTTTCATGGCGACTTTGATATGTGACTTCTTTTTTATTTCCGGCACTGTGCGATTTTGTGAATGTGAGCTTTCAAGTTTCTCCAACACGCTATATCACTCGATCAACTTCCTTTTGTTGATTATTCCACGGTTTATTTGAACAAATAGTATGTTTTTCCTTTGCCTCCACTTGGTATTCGCTGAAATTCTTATATTTTCCCCGTGCTTTTCCCATTGTCTTTTCACAGAAGGCTGCGCTTAAGGGCGATTTATATTGATTTGCATATTCAAAGAGGCGTAATTCTGGGAGGATTTGGGGCGTTACAAAATGCGCGTGCACGAGTGTTACTTTTCACGCTGATCGGGATTTATGTAGCGGAAGAACATGGAAGTTGGAGTACGCACAGATTCCTGCATCTGGATTTTTCTGTGTGTAAGCACATTTCGGCTTTTGTGCTTACGCCATGTTATAGTGCGAGTTCTACGCACGGCGTTATACATGAGGCCCCAGGTGACTGACTTGGCCATTCAAGAATTTTCCACTTCTTTGCTTTAATAAACTCCTGGTTGCTTTGGCTGTATGTTTTGGGTCATTGTCCATCTGTATCATGAAACGCCCGCCGCCCAATCAATTTGACGTCATTAACTGGATTTGAGCAGACAGTACGTCTCTGAACACCTTAGAATTCATTCGGCTGCTTCTGTCCTGTGTCACCTCATCAATAAACACGAGTGTCCCAGTGCCACTGGCAGCCATGCACGCCCAAGCCATCACACTGCCTGACTCCACCGTGTTTTACAGATGATGTGCTATGCTTTGGATATTGAGCTGCTCCACGCCTTCTCCATACTTTTGTCTTGCCTTTATCATTCTGTAGAGGTTGATCTTGGTGTCATCTGTCCAAAGAATGTTTTTCCAGAGCTGTGCTGACTTTTTTAGATGTTCTTTAGCAAAGTCCAATCTAGCCTTTCTATTCTTGAGGCTTATGAGTGGCTGGCACCTTGCAGTGCACCCTCTGTATTTCCTTTCATGCAGTCTTCTCTTTATGGTAGACTTGGATATCGATACGCCGACCAAGTCCTGGAGAGTGTTGTTCACTCGGTGGGCTGTTGTGAAGGGGTTTCTCTTCACCATGGAAATGATTCTGCGATCATCCACCACTGTTGTCTTCCGTGGACGTCCAGGTCTTTTTACATTGCTGAGTTCACCAGTGCTTGCTTTCTTTCTCACGATGTACCAAACTGTAGATTTTTTCACTCGTAATATTGTAGCCATTTCTCGGATGGGTTTTTTCTGTTTTCGCAGCTTAAGGACGGCTTCTTTCACCTGCATGGCGAGCTCCTTTGACCGCATGTTGTCTGTTCACAGCAGAATCTTCACATGCAAGCAGCACACCTCAAATCAACTCCAGGCCTTTTATCTTCTTAACTGATAAGACATAATGACGGACTTGAACACACCTGCCATGAAATAGCCTTTGAGTCATTTGTCCAATTACTTTTGAGCCCCTGAAATGAAGGGATTGTGGTCAAAAAATACTTTAGTTGCCTCACATTTTTATGCAATCGTTTTGTTCACCCACTGAATTAAAGCTGAAAGTCTGCACTTCAACTGCATCGGAGTTGTTTCATTTAAAATTCATTGTGGTGATGTACAGAACCAAAATGAGAAAAAAGTCGTCTCTGTCCAAATATTTATGGACCTAACTGTACATGATACACAGCTAAATCCTGCGCAGTCTGATCTCGCTCAAAGCAGCCAACTGCATGCATTGCCACATTGCACGGCTTACAATATTTGTTGCACTGGTGCCTCCTTTTCAATTATCTGTTGCTGCACTTTCTCACATATATTGTTAGTGTGTACTGTGGAGAGACAAGTCACCCGCTTGACATCGTGCCATGCCACTGCCACCAAGTTTTCCGCCTGCATGAAAACCGTATTGTCACCTCTTTTCCTCTTCAGCCTGTGAAGGCCCGAGTCTCCTGTTCACCCTCACTGTGCCACAAGCTCCAATTCCCCAGCTCTGTAGCTCCATGAGCAATTCTGGTGATGTATAAAAATTGTCCAAATGTACACAACATGACCCAAATGTTCATAGCCCTGAAGCAGCTCCAGCACAACCTGACTTGTCAAGGGACAGTTTTCTCTTCTCTTTGAAAGAAATACTTCCCTGTAAATTTAATTACTTTCAGGCAGAGACCAGTGTTTGCTTCTGCCAGCACAAAATCCTTTATGCCATACTTTGTGGGCTTGTCTGGCACATATTCGCGGAAAAAAAGGAGTCCCTTGTATTTTATCATCGATTCATCCACAGACAAATCACAGCCAGGCTGAAAAAAATGTTTATATGTTGGTTCCACAATGTCAAGCAGGGGCTGAACTTTATACATGGGGGGTTATAGCCTGGCTCACCCCTTGGGATTTGCTTCTGTTTCTTACAGAAATGAATAAAACTTTGCAGCATCACATACCTATCACGTGGCATAACCTGTCCAAAGCCACCAGGGGACAAAGCACATTTGGACCAATGCTCCCTGAAGTTATATCACCAATCTAGTCCCTTCTCTATTTGTAATGCCGCCACAACGCCCTTCATCTCGTCTTTTTTTGTGAGTTTCCACTTAGGGTTAGGGTTAGGGTTAAAAACGAGAATGTGGTGCAAGCACAGCCCGCGATTCAACAAATTGCTCTGCCTACCTGTTTGTCTTGTCTGACAGTAGCTGGAAAGCGGCATCAGGAGACAGCAGCCTGAAGTAGTCCAGCGGCTGGTGATCTGTCGTGTCCAACAGCAAGCCATGCTGTCTTGTGATGTGAGCAGCCAGTTCGGCTCCCACGGATCAATGTCTGGGTATTCCTCCCACGCCTCATGTGCATCGGCTGCGCGAATGCGCTCAGCTGGGGTGGCATCGGCTGGTGTCCGATCAGCTGATGCCGGCTTCTCACTCTCTTGCTCGATCTCCTGATCGCTGCCAATAAAATCCGATTCTGAAAAATCAGAGTCTGACTCAGCGATAATGCGCAAAACATCGTCTACTGAGTATTTTCTTTTCTACACCCGCTTCGCTCCGTTGTAAGAGGTCGATGCCATCTTGCCTTTGTTAACATTTCGCAACTCACGCACACGCAAGGATTAGTTGCCGAGCCAATGAGTCTAACATTCCTCCAAGCACAGAGGGAATGCCTGTGACGTGACAGTGAGTTTTGTCGCCATTAACAGCTGATTGTCGCCCTCTATCCCTGGATGTCGACTTCTGTCGACATGTGCCCTCAGCCCTTCCTGTCGACAAAAGTCGACATCCGCCCTAAAAGAGTTAAATGGTACTGTCGCTCATTGGTTTTTGTGTGTTGAACATGATGGTGAACTGGTTGAGACATTCCTGTAAATCATCTTGCACATTTGAAGTATGTTTTGCTAATAAATTGTTTCCGCCATTCAAATGTTAACATCATTTTGACTCATCCTGTATAAAACATCCCCTCACTTAACAGCATTATAGGCCCCCGGGCAAAGCAGTACACCGTGGCCCCTACCTACACAGCCATTCAGCAAGTCACAACATACATAGATTAGCATGGGACCCCCCTATGCTTGTGGGACCCCCCAGGCAACTGCCCAGTATTCCCACGTGTTAAGACGGCCCTGCTCTCTCCAGCACCCCGAGAGACAAGAATGTTATTAAAGCATAAGAACATAAGAATTCTGACAAATGAGAGGAGACCACTCAGTCCCTCAGGTGGGTTTGTTTAGCTAAGAGCTCAGTTGTCCCAATATCTCATTCAGAAAGTTCTTAAAGCTGGCCAAGGTTTCTTCTTCAACTCCACAACTTGGTAGTTTGCTCCAGAATCCCACCACACTCTTTGAGTAAAGAAGCAAATTCTGGCATCAGTCCTAAACATTGTTCTCCTTAATTTCCACTAGTGTCCTCAAGCTTCGTTGAAAGAATTCAGATGGATCTGCTTTATCAGTGTCCATGTCTTTTGAGAATTTTGTAGACACTGGATTAGATTCCCACTCAGACCTGCTCTGCTTGAGTCTAAGCAGCTTTAATTCTCTGAGTCTGTCACAGTAGGACATGACCTTAAGTCCTGAAATGCACCTGGTTGTTCTCCACTGCACAGCTTCAGGTGCTGCTATGTCTTTCTTGAAGTGTGGTCCACAGACCTGAAGTTCTGAACTTCATTTTAAATAATGCAAAGCAAAAACAGATGGGTTTATTCATTGAATGGAGACCAGCAGAAGTCTCATTGATAGGAAACAACAATCAAGAGAGACCAAATAAGCAAGTGGATTTTCTGTTGTTAAGGGAGTCAGGTCCTTCCCTGTGCCTTGGTCTTGGTTACACCTGTTTTGCCTTTTGGTTATTCCACAATTCTTTCATCCATCCATTATCCAACCCGCTATATCCTAACTACAGGGTCACGGGGGTCTGCTGGAGGCAATCCCAGCCAACACAGGGCGCAAGGCAGGAAACAAACCCCGGGCAGGGTGCCAGCCCACCACAGCGCGCAAACACTAACACACCAATCACACACTAGGGACAATTTAGGATCACCAATGCACCTAACCTGCCTGTCGTTGGACTGAGGGAGGAAACCCACGCAGACACGAGGAGAACATGCAAACCCGGGTCTCCTAACTGCGAGGCAGCAGTGCTATAAACATATTTAATTTATTGCACATCTACTCCCCCTGTACACACCTCCTACACCACAATTTAATAATTGTCCATGATATATAAACAACCCATAATCAAGTTTACTACACCACTACTCCCTTGTACACACCTCCTATTACACACATAAATCACTATTATACACACAGCATTGTAGTCCCCAGTATGTCTCCTATCCTGCTCATTCAATCATCCAATGTTTAAGTGTTTTAGATAGATAGATAGATAGATAGATAGATAGATAGATAGATAGATAGATAGATAGATAGATAGATAGATATGGAAGGCACTATATAATAGATAGATAGATAGAAATGAAAATCTCTATATAATAAATAGATAGATAGATAGAAATGAAAAGCTCTACATAATAGATAGATAGATAGATAGATAGATAGATAGATATGGAAGGCACTATATAATGGATAGATAGATAGATTAATAGATAGAAATGAAAGACACTATATAATTAATAGATAGACAGATAGAAATGAAAGACACTATATAATGGATAGATAGATAGATAGATAGATAGATAGATAGATAGATAGATAGAAATGGAAGGCACTATATAATAGATAGATAGATAGATAGATAGATAGATAGATAGATAGATAGATAGATAGATAGATAGAAATGGAAGGCACTATATAATAGATAGATAGAAATGAAAGGCACTATATAATTAATAGATAGACAGATAAAAATGAAAAGCTCTATATAATAAATAGATAGATAGATAGATAGATAGATATGGAAGGCACTATATAATGGATAGATAGATAGATAGATAGATAGATAGATAGATAGTCAGTCTTTGGGAAGAACTTCAAGCACTATGTCTGATGAAGACCAGCCACTTGCCCAGTACCATCCCTACAGTGAAGTGCGCTGGTGGCATCATCCTGCTATGGAGGGGCTTCTCAGCAGCAGGGATAAGGAGACTTGTCAGAATTGAGGAAAGGACGGATGCAGTCAAATACAGAGAGGCTCTTGATGAAAACCTGCTCCAGAGTGTACACAACCTCACACTGGGACAACAGGTCACCTTTCAGTATGACGATGACCTAAAGCATAGAGCCAAGACAACAATGGAGTGACTTCAGGACAAATCTCTGAGTTTCCTTGAGTGGTCTAACCAAAGCCCAGACTTAGAACACATGTGGAGAGACCTGAAGATGGCAGTTTACTGACACTTCCCTTCTGATCTAACAGAGATTGACAAGATCTGTCAAGAAGAAGGGGATAAAATCCCTAAATCCAGGTGTGCAAAGCTTGTAAAGACTTAACAAAGAAGACTCAATGCTGGAACTGCTGCCAAAGGGATTTCTGTGTAGTAATGAATTAAGGGTCTGAGTATATAAACTGCTCAAAGAAATTAAAGGAACACTTTGAAAACACATCAGATCTCAATGGGAAAAAGAAATCCTCCTGGATATCTATACTGATATAGACTGGGTAATGTGTTAGGAATGAAAGGATGCCACATCGTTTGATGGAAATGAAAATGATGAACCTACAGAGCCCTGAATTCAAAGACGCCCCAAAAATCAGAGTGAAAAAATTATGTGGCAGGCTAGTCCATTTTGCCAAAATTTCATTGCAGCAACTCCAAATTGTATGCAGCACTTTGTATGGCCCCTGTGTTTTTGTATACATGCCTGACAACATCGGTGCATGCTTCTAATGAGATGACAGATGGTGTTGTGGGGGATCTCCTCCCAGATCTGGACCAGGGCATCACTGAGCTCCTGGACAGTCTGAGGTGCAACTTGGTGGCATTGGATGGACCAAAACATAATGTCCCAGAGGTGTTCTATTGGATTTAGGTCAGGAAAGTGTGGTGGCCAGTCAATGGTATCAATTCCTTCATCCTCCAGGAACTGCCTGCATACTCTCACCACATGAGGCCAGGAATTGTCGTGCACCAGGAGCCACTGCACCACCATAGTGTCTGACAATATGGCCAAGGATTTCATCCTGATATCTAACTGCAGTCAAGGTGCCTTTGTCAAGCCTGTAGCGGTCTGTGTGACCCTCCATGGATATGCCTCCCCAGACAATCATTAACCCACCACCAAACTGCTCATGCTGAATGATGTTACAGGCAGCATAATGTTCTCCATGACTTCTCCTGACCCTTTCACTTCTGTCACGTGCTCAGGGTGAACCTGCTCTCATCTGTAAAAAGCACAGGGCACCAGTGGTGCATCTGCCAATTCTGGTATTCTATGGCGAATGCCAATCGAGCTGCATGCTGCTGGGCAGTGAGCTCAGGGCCCATTAGAGGACATGGGGCCCTTGGGTCACCCTCATGAAGTCTTTCTGGTTGTTTGGTCAGAGACATTCACACCAGTGGCCTGCTGGAGGTCATTTTGTAGGGCTCTGGCAATGTTCATCCTGTTCCTCCTTGCCCAAAGGAGCAGATACTGGTCCTGCTGATGGGTTATGGACCTTCTATGGCCCTCTCCAGCTCTCCTAGAATCTCCTCCATGCCCTTGAGACTGTGCAGGGAGACACAGCAAACCTTCTGGCAATGACACGTATTGATGTGCCATCCTGGAGAAGTTGGACTACCTGTGCAACCTCTGTAGGGTCCAGGTATCGCCTCATGCTACCAGTAGTGACACTGACTGTAGCCAAATGCAAAACTAGTGAAGAAACAGTGAGAAAAGATGAGGAGGGAAAAATGTCAGTGGCCTCCACCTGTTAAACCATTCCTGTTTTGGGGGTCATCTCATTGTTGCCCCTCTAGTGCACCTCTTGTTAATTTCATTAACACCACAGCAGCTGAAACTGATTAACAACCCCCTCTGCTACTTAACTGACCAGATTAATATCCCATAAGTTTCATTGACTTTATGCTATACTCTGATTAAAAAGTGTTCCTTTAATTCTTTTGAGCATATACAGTATATGTAACAGAGATTTCAGTTTTGATTTTTAATAAATTGGTAAATTCTTCTAAAAACAGGTATCACTTTGTCATTATGAGTTATGGAGTGTAAATTGATGAGCAAAAATGGTAAATGTATCCATTTCAACTTAAATTTCAATTTAAAGGGGGTCTGAATACATTCTCACTGTTTCTCAAGCTGAGTACATTACACAGCACTGGGGGGTCAGGGGGCTCTAGATGAGCATAGATAATGTCTGGGGTGAAATCCTGACTCCTTTCTGACAACTACAAGGTATAATGACAATGAATCGAACTGCAATGACAGACTTGATCGATACTCAATACCCGAGGCCTCATCTCAATTCATCTCAAGGCTCCACGCAGCCAGACGCACACCAACTGACATTTCTACGGCTGTAATTTTAGTGTGCGTTCCTGTCAGTTCCTCCATTCTCTGCGGGCTCAGATGACAGCAGAAGGACGTGTGGCTAAATGTTATCTGCAGAGCTTCAGGAACAAACGTAATGTCAGCCAATTTGCCGCAGTTTGAAAGTAAATGCATTTTCTGCTTCCTTTAATATTAATCGCAACATCTCCAGTAAAATGATTCCTCTATTTGTTGAATGGAATAATAGTTTCCCTCAAATTGTTTCCTCATGCGATTTGGGACAGTTAGGCTATACTTTAAGTTTACTAAATTAAACAGCTCTGAAGTGCACCAAGTCGGAAGACGAGGAGAGGCCCCAGATTTTTTTTTTTCCCCTGCGCTTTAAGCTTCCATGTTCAGACACACACAGTTTGCTTCCATATCCTGAATTGATTCAATGTGCGAAATGCCACATGAGCTGATTTTAATTACATAAATAGTAAAATAAATAAATAAATAAAATAAACCATGTCAAAATAAACACTCCAGCAGCAGGGACCCGCCAATGACGCAGCCCGCTTCTGAAACATTTGCTTAAAATCTGGGGGTGAGCCCTCACGGTCTGCAAAGCATGTGTTCCAACAGGCAATTATTTAAATAATATTTTCTACAGATCAGAATTTCTTGGCATCATAATTGCTGATTTGTCAAGTTTTAAAAATCTACATTTTCACAAAACGTCAAATACAATTATGCAAACGACTTAAGGAGGGGAATTGAAGTTGCTCTCGAAAATGGCCGGGCTGGCAGTGTCACATCTCACAAAGCCTGCAAGCAGTAAATGATACTGGGCCTGGGGGACGAGAAGAAACACAAACCGACATCAGCATCGTTTAAAAATGCCAGGCGGGCGAGGGGCAACCACTTTGATTTCCTTTAATCTCAATTGTCTGGAATGATTTAATGTAAGTGACACGGTCCTGCCCTTTTATTTTAAAGAAAGTCGCCAGATTACCTGAAGTGTCAAGGGCTTGTCAGCCATCTTTGGGATGACCCTAATGGGGGGCACAATGGTGGCTACTGTTTTTTTAAATAACTCTGGCATTTCTTATTTAGACTTTCTTGTCTCCATTTCACATCTCATTAGGTAAGCTTAAAGTCGGCTGTCGAGACATGGACACTGTCCAGTGACCTGAGATCAAGACTGGGCTGTGGTTTGACTTTGTGTTGCTAATGGAGTCCTGAATAAGGCACATGATCTGCATTGTGAGGGAGTGTCAGTTACAGCAGTATGCCTACAGTATGTGGTACGATTACCCAAGCGTGATCCGGCTCATAGCGACTGGACCAGGCCAAGTAACATCTGGCTGCGGCAGATAGACGGTCATTTCTTAGGACTCAACCATTTGTCTACCTGGGGTAACTAACTGAGAAGTGATGATGAGTTGTTTTGTTGTGTGGTGGGTGTGGCAACTCGCTGTACCAGTGTATGCCCCCCCAACCTGACATGAAATAAATACGTTGTCACACATTCATAGGGGACAGCCAAAGGGCTCGATAGAACAGAAGATAGCTGGTTGAAATGGAGCGCTAATATGTTTCTTTTCTTCTCATCAACAGAAAGACGGGAGATCAAAGAACTCCTACCTGAAACAATGTTCACGTCTCCACCGCCATGGCACTACCAATTAGCTCACTTTATGGTCTCACCACGATAACTTTGGTTCTGTCCCTCAACCCCGATTCTGACGTCATCCCTGGCTTCTACAATCAACGTCACATCCGTTTAACTCAATTGTACTTCCTGAAAACCCTCTATAAAAGCTTCAAGGAAGAATTTGGTAACTGTCAAATGTTTATTTCGATGTACCATATATACTCGCGTATATTTGAAATCTGAAAAATTGATCATAAAATCAGACCCTGACTGAGGCGGACTGGCCATTAGGGCATTTGGGCATTGCCCGGTGGGCCACAGACTCTGGTCAGGTCATGGTCGTTTCATGAAATAAATTTTATGTACTGGTTACTGTTTAACATTAAAATTAATTTTCTACATTATCTGTCTGGTACTCAATCAATCAATCGACATTTATTTATATAGCACATATTCATATAAAAAAATGTAGCTCAAAGTGCTTTACAAAATGAATAGAAAAATAGAAGACACAATAAAAAATAAACATAAGTCAACATTAATTAACATAGAATAAGAGTAAGGTCCGATGGCCAGGGTGGACAGAAAAAAACAAAAAAAACCCCAAAGGCTGGAGAAAAAAAAATAAAATCTGTAGGGGTTCAGACCACGAGACCGCCCAGTCCCCTCTGGGCAATCTACCTAACATAAATCAAACAGTCCTCTTTGTATTTAGGGTTTTCATGGAAGGACCTGATGATGATGGTCACGTAGACTTCTGGCTTTCAGTCCATCAATGTTGGTGCATCCTGATGCTTTGAGTAGGTGGAGGTGGCGCAGGTCACCACCACAAAGAAAACGGAAAAAGAAACAGAAGAGAGAGTTGGGGTCAGTACGGATTTTAGAGCCACCATGAATAGTTATTATGATGAATTGAACATACAGAGTATCAGGATTAAGTTAAAGTGAAGTTATAAAAAGGCCATGTTAAAGTAATGTGTTTTCAGCAGTGTTTTAAATGCTCTACTGTATCAGCCTGGTGAATTCCTATTGGCAGGCTGTTCCAGATTTTAGGTGCATAACAGCAGAAGGCCGCCCGCCTCACCACTTCTTTTAAGTTTAGCTTTTGGAATTCTAAAGAGACACTCATTTGAAGATCTAAGGTTACGATTTGGAATATAATGTGTCAGACAATCCGATATATAAGATGGAGCAGATTATTTAAGGCTTTATAAACCATAAGCAGTATTTTAAAGTCAATCCTTAATGACACAGGCAACCAGTGTAGTGACATCAAAACTGGAGAGATGTGTTCGGATTTTCTTTTCCCAGTTAGGATTCTAGCAGCTGCATTCTGCACTCATTGCAAGTGATTTATGTCTTTTATGGGTGGTCCTGAGAGGAGTGCGTTACAGTAATCTAGTCGACTGAAAACAAAAGCGTGAATTAATTTCTCAGCATCTTTCAATGATATAAGAGGTCTAACTTTACTTATGTTTCTTAAGTGAAAAAATGCTGTCCTAGTGGTCTGATGAATATGCGATTTAAAATTCAGATGACAGTCAACGGTTTTTACTTCCGTCTTAACTTTTAATTCTAATGCATCAAGTTTATTTCTGATAACCTCATTGTATCCATTATTGCCAATTACTAAAATTTCAGTTTTCTCTTTATTTAGGTTGAGAAAATTACTATTCATCCATTCAGAAATACCAGTAAGACATTGTGTTACTGTATCGAAAGAGTCGGGGTCATCAGGAGCTATAGATAAGTACAGCTGTGTGTCATCAGCATAGCTGTGGTAGCTCACGTTGTGCCCTGAGATAATCTGACCTAACGGAAGCATGTAGATCGAAAAGAGCAGCAGACCCAGGATAGAGCCTTGTGGAACACCATATCGGATATCCTGTGTCTTTGAGATGTAATTACCACAACTCACAAAGAATTTTCTACCTGCCAGGTAGGATTCAAACCAATTTAAGACCCTGCCAGAGAGGCCCACCCATTGACTAAGGCGATTTCTAAGAATGTTGTGATCAATGGTGTCAAATGCAGCACTCAGATCTAAGAGGATGAGAACAGATAAATGGCCTCTGTCTGCATTTACCCGCAAGTCATTTACTACTTTAACAAGTGCAGTTTCTGAACTGTGATTTGTTCTGAAACCCGACTGAAATTTATCTAGAATTGCATGTTTATTGAGGTGGTCATTTAATTGCAAAATGACTGCCTTCTCTAGAATTTTACTTAAGAAGGGCAGGTTGGAGATGGGTCTAAAATTTTCAAAGGCAGAGGGGTCAAGATTATTTTTCTTGAGCAGGGGTTTAACTACAGCAGTCTTAAGACAGTCTGGAAAGACCCCCGTATCTAATGACGAATTAACTATGTCCAGATTATTGTCAATTAGCACGTCTGATATTTTTTTGAAAAACATGGTTGGTATTGGATCAAGGACGCAGGTGGAGGGTTTAAGATGAGAGATTATTCTATGTAATTCAGGTAAATCTATCCTGGTGAAAGCATTTAATTTGTTTATAATGGAGTACTGGGGCTTTGGAGGTTCTGCAGTGTTGGGGAGATATACTATGTTATCTCTAATATCATTAATTGATTTGTGATTTCTCTAGTCCTATATAATATACCGTATTATGTCATCAAGTTGTTTTAGTTGTCAGTACACAACGTTGCAGTGAAAAATGTGGACAAAACCACCTTCTCCCGATTTCTGTTTCGATACCGCTACATTTCAATTAGCATCTACATTATTGTAATTTACTTTATCTCATATCTAGTATTTAAATTCTTCAGTACTAATATTTAGTTTAGATGATGTATTATGCATTTTATTGTTCTCTGGTCGTCGGTGTGAGCGATAATTAATGGTTTTCAGCTGCGATTATTAGTATGATGAAATAAAGTTATAAAGCACAGGATAGGAATTTTTCAAATTAGAATAGAACATTTCTAGTTTATCCTTAAGTTAATGGAACATTTCAATCATGTGAGGTTTTCATTATAAAGTCATTTATAATTTATTCCATTGTAAATGAGTAGCTACTAGCCTACTAGGGTACTGGCACTTGGACATGACATTGACATTTGACATGTACTCTAATAATGTTGTCGGAGATAACTGGGGTGGCGACCTGGCCGGGACGCCCAGGAAGACTGGAAGAGGGCTTGCTTCCACCTCAGACCATGTGGGGACGACCACCCTGGTTCCTTTAGGGGCCATGGGTACAGAGCTTTGAAGCTCTACCCTGTAGGGGCCCGTGGTCACCGCCAGGGGACGCCCCTGTGCCTCGGGAGCCCTGAGTGCTTCCGGGTACGCAGCCGGCACTTCCGCCACACTGGGGAGTGTCAGTGGAAGATTGCTGGAAAGCACCTGGAGCACATCCGGGTGCATATAAAAGGGGCCGCCTCCCTGCAGACAATGGCTGAAGTTGGGAGAGAAGGAGACAAGGTCTTGGAGGAGTGGAGTGGAGGTGGCCTGAAGGAGGTAAGAGGCGCTGTGTTGTGGCCAGGACTTTGGGGACTTTTGGGGTTTGTGAGCACTTTGTAAAATGGACTTTGTAAATAAACGTGTGTTTGGTGACATTAACGTGTCCGCCTGTCTGTGTCTGGGCCGGCTTCCACATATGTAAGCTGTGTTACTAAATTTTTTTATTTTTCATTAAATTTTATTTCTAAGCATGTCGTCAAATTTTAAGTCGTGTCTAAACAACAGTCTACAGAGTTCATATCATAGGCTCATAGCAAGTAGCAAGCCGCGTACTCATCACAAAATTTAAGAAAATTACAATGAATAATGGGTCGACTTTGTCACCTCACTCATTGAAGGAGGCCCAGTCTGGTTTTGAGACCCAGTCTACTCCTGGACCCCGACTTATACTCCCATTTAAAAATACGACACTTATTTTTCTTTTTTTTTACATTCTCTTGTCTCCTCCAATCTCACATTAGTTTCTCAGACACATCAAATTTTGTTGCAGCAGCGCCGTTACCAATTCCGTTCACCACTTCAACGACGTTTAATTTAAAACCAGCTTCATATTTTCTTCTGATGGAACGCTCCATCGTAGATAAGGGATGCTCTTACGATAAAGGTGTATGAGGGTGTGAGATACAAAAAACACAAAACAGTGTGAACGTCGCTTTGGAATAGTTTGGGTATTACCGTGTCGTCACGTAGGCACAATGTATAGAAAAAAAAGGCCGGGAGCTCTATGGTGTCTCTCACAGGTGGGCATTAGCATATCGTAATCTCTTGGACCAATAGCGTGAGTTTTCCGCATTTGACTTATATGACCGACATTATAAATTACCAGAAATTATATGGTAAAATGAAGTCCCAACTTATCCGCAGGAGAACTTAAACGCAAGTGTATACGGTACTTTGACTTTACTTTGAAAGACAGGAACCTTCATTCTGTATACGGGGAGGCTCCCCAAACCTTGATCTGCTGTCTCTGTGCTCTTATTTTAGTACAACATACATACCAATTAGAAAATTCAGATATATAAATAGTAGATGAGTAGAGTCTTTATATACAACTAGCTGTGTAAGCCTGTGTTGTAAAAAGCCCAAGCTGCTAGAAACTATTGAAGTCATCAGAAAAAAAATTGAAATGCGAAGTCGGTGGTTTTGTTTTGCGGATGTGCTCGTCCCCCTTGTCTATCAGCGGCTAAGCGAGTTTCTCTCTTCTCGGAGGTTTCATTTTACTGATGTGCTCACCCCCCTTGTCTATCAGTAGCTAAGCGAGTTTCTCTCTCCTCGGAGGTTTTGTTTTACCAATGTGCTCGTCCGCCTTGTCTATCTGCAGCTAAGCGAGTTTCTCTCTCCTTGGAGGTTTTGTTTTACCGATGTGCTCGTCCCCCTTGTCTATCAGCGGCTAAGCGAGTTTTTCTCTACTTGGCGGTTTCGTTTTAACGATGTGCTCACCCGCCTTGTCTATCAGCAGCTAAGCGAGTTTCTCTCTCCTTGGAGGTTTTGTTTTACCGATGTGCTCGCCCCCCTTGTCTATCAGCGGCTAAGCGAGTTTCTCTCTCCTCGGAGGTTTTGTTTTACCGATGTGCTCGCCACCCTTGTCTGTCAGCAGCTTTCTCTCTCGTTTGTTTTTCCTCCTTGGTTTCACTTTAGCGATGGAGTCGCTTTCTTTCAGTTTCATGCTGTAGCCTCGTCCTTTTTTCTTCTTCCGACTCGTTAACTTGGGGCTGCCTTGCTGGCTCTTTCAGCTTCATGCTGTTGCCTCACACTTCAGGGCCGGACAGATAGACACACACACTTCCACATGTAGACCTTTATATATAAGATACCATATTGTAGGTCTCTACAAATGAGTACAATGTTAAGGTCAGATCATTGGGGGGACAGAAAAAATCAAAACCTGCACTGGTTCAAAGGCAAAAAGACCACCTATCTCCCACTGGGCATTCTTCCTAATGCAGATGTCCTTAAATCATTCGTCATTGTTTCCAGGCTTTGTCTGAGAAGATTCAATGCATTCGGGTTTCGTGGACAGCTGGGACCCCCACCTTCATTCAAGCATCAAAGGTGGACACACAGGGGCCTCAGTCAGGTGGTGTTGGTGCAGAAGATCACCACAGAAGAGCAGACACTCAATGTTTTGTTGTGTTACAGTCCTTTAAGACTCTCTGCTATGCAGACCCTGATCAGAATGCCCCAAATTCCATGTTTGTTCTTACCAGACTGGTTACTGTCAGGGCTGACTGCTACTGTACTTACACTTTTCATTCACAGATTAACTTAAGGAGTCCAATTGTGACTAAAATAAATGTAAAGAAAAATAAGTGTCAATACACCCTTAACAGTTGATGTTGCATCCAATAGGCTCACTACCAGGTGACCCTCTGTCTTAGTATGTTGATTTGGTTTCTGGTCTGGTGTGGTCTCTTCTCCACCATGGACACTGGCAGAGACAGCTGAATTGTGTCTGCATTAATGCAGGAGCAGAGAGACACTGGGAATGCTTTGGTAGCTCAAATTTATCCAATGCTATCATCTTTGATATGTCTCTTGCATGAGTGAGGGCGTCAAAACATTCAGCTCTTCAGCTGTTTTAGATCCACAACCCCACCCAAGTCCATCTGCTGGCCATGTCCTTATATCTCAGTGGAAAGGGAAAGAATGCACATGCTACTAACATGCAACTTCAGAAGGTTAATAAATTCTATCCATAGTCGCGTTCATCTGGATTCCAAAAATTCTGCATCTTCTGCTTTCTGATGGGATTAAGGCAATGAGTGTGACTCGTGGACAAATATACAAATAATTCCACAGTTCAAGTGTTTTTGTTTTAAAAGCTTCAGTAAAAATTCAAAGAAAAACACCTGGACTGGCTGAGGCATTCGATGGACTCAAACATAATGTTCCACCTAGAGGTGTCAGGCAAGTGACGTTGGGGGGTGGGGGCAGTCAATGGTATCAATTCCTTCATCCTATCACCACATGAGGCCGGACATTGTCATACACCAGGAGGAACAAAGGAGTCACTGCACCAGCATAGGGTCTGACAAGGGGTCCAAGGATATCCTCCCGATACCTAATGGCAGTCCAGGTGCCGTTGTCTAGGCTGTAGAGGTCTGTGTGTCCCTCCATGGATATGCCTCCCCAAACTGACCATCACTGACCCACCACCAAACCGGTCATGCATAACGTTCTCCACGGCTTCTCCAAACCCTTTGATGTCTGTCACATGTGCTCTCATCTGTGAAAAGCACAGGGCGCCAGTGGTGGACCTGCCAATTCTGGTATTCTATGGCAAATGCCAATCGAGTTCCACGGTCTTCACTAGAGGACATCAGGCCACCCTCATGAAGTCTGTTTCTGATTGTTTGGTCAGAGACATTCACACCAGTGGGCTGCCTGCTGGAGATCATTTTGTAGGCTGTGCCAGTGCTCATCCTGTTCCTTCTTGGCCAAAGGAGCAGATACTTGTGGGTCCTGCTGATGGGTTGAGGACTTTCTACGAGGGGCCCTGTCCAGCTCTCCTTGAGTAACTGCCTGTCTGTCTCCTGGAATCTCCTCCATGCCCTTGAGACTGTGCTGGGAGACACAGCAAACCTTCTGGTAATGCCATGTATTGATGTTCATTCCATTCTGGAGAAGTTGGACTACCTGTGCCACCTCTGTAGGGTCAGGTATGGCCTCATGCTATCAGCAGTGACACTGACCGTAGCCAAACAGAAAACGAGTGACAAAACAGATGAGGAAGGAAAAATGTCAGTGGCCTTCCTCCACCTGTTAAACCATTTGCTCCTGTTTTGGGGGTCGTCTCATTGTTGCCCCTCCAGTGCCCCTGTTGTTCATTTCATTAAACTGATGAACAAGCCCCTCTGCTACTTAACTGACCAGATCAACAGCCCACAAGTGTCATTCACGTGATGCTCTACTCTCATTCAAAAGTGGTCCTTTCTTGAATTGAGCAGTATATATTAGTATATCTAATCGAATGTAACGTAATCTAAACGAGAAGAGACCAGTCAGTCCATCCGACTCATGTGGTTAGTTAATCGTGAAGACCCACTACATAGTCTTGTCAGGAGCTCACTACTAAGCAATTATATGGAAATCATTTTTTTTTTTTTTACAATATTTTCATCTTGATTTTCATTCTACTTTTCCAGGTGTTCTAATTGTTTAATTAAACCATTAGATAGATAGATAGATAGATAGATAGATAGATAGATAGATAGATAGATAGATAGATAGATGTGAAAGGCACTATATTAAAGAGAGGTAGATAGATAGATAGATAGATAGATAGATACTTTATTAATCCCAAGGGGAAATTCACATAATCCAGCAGCAGTATACTGATACAAAGAAAAAAGTGATCCATTAATTACTAATTGGTGGCTCTGACACTAAAGTAGTTGCAGCCTTTCATGATTGTTGTCTGCTTGTTTTTTATTGTCCTTATTAAGATACAGTGAAGGGAGAAAACTGCACAAGGAAAGGGCGAAATGCTATGAAATCAATCAAGGAGAGTTAAGCATTTAAATCTATAGCAAAATAGAAATATTTTTAAATGTCTCATAAATGGAAAAATCACACTGATGTGCTTTTCTGAGTGTAGAATAAGAGACGGGGAAAATACAGCAGCTAATTGAATGAGATCAATGTGATCAGGTGTTGTCACTGATAATGAATCTGGCTGGAACAAACACCTGAAGCCATAATGGAGCCCCAGGACTGACTTTGAGGCCCCCTTTCTTAAATAACCACAATTAACCCCACCCGCTAGGTTGATTGACAGTCCTGTCAGTTTTCGGAGTACGTGACTTTTTAAATGCGACATTTTCCTCCTTTTCCTTGTTCCCATGGTCTGTCAGATAATGGTCTGCCCCTTTTTTTAATCCACTCGGGTACATCAACAGGAAACTTAGCCTAAGCATTACAATAGAAGGGAGAAGGGTGTAACAGAACAAGATGAAGAAGACTAACAGGAGCAGGTGAAAGAAGAAGAAAGTGTAGATTTTCTCGATTGCAATAGAAATTTGTCATTTTGTCACCCCCGGACTGAGGTCCTTAGAGGGCAAGATCCCTAGTAAAGGATCACAAATTAAAGATAACATCATATTCATAATCACTGACCTTGAATTAATCTAAAACTAGCCGAAGCCCGCCGTAGCATATGGTAGTGTAAGAATAGGAACGGAAAACGGTGAGAAAGGAATTCAGTATAACAAAGGCTTAGGAAACCACCGTCGCAGCATAACGAAAATAGCCAGGAGCGCAACCAATGCCAATGGTTGAGAGAATACCTTCCTGTAGAAGGTTACGGAAAACACAGACATATATAGTGTGGTGTATGGCCGGCCGTTTATCCCGGCCAATACCCCCAAGCCGCCAGGTGGAGTCCTCCCTACAGTATGGAGGTTCCCCGAAGACCAGCAGGGCATCATGGACATTGCAGTTTTTATACACAGCCCTGCTGGATGCCATGGGGGCCACTAGGTGACGCTGCAGGGAGGAATGATGGTTATTTACCCTACGCCCCGGAAGTACGTCCGAGTCACATGGACAAGGGGAATGACGTGCTTCTGGGATGAAGAAAAGGACTTTTTATCTGACCCGGAAGTGATGAAGGATCACACGGACTGGGGATTGAAACACTTCCGGGTCAGGGACTATAAAAGGACTCTGGGAGCTACCAGACGGGGAGCTGAGCTGGGTGGTAGGAGGGCAACGCATCTGGGAGTGGTGGATTGGTTATTTTGATTGTTTTGAGTATATTTATGAGTATTGTGGAGGAGAGGGTGCTTTGTGCACTGTGCTGTATGAATAAAGTCAACATTTGGACTTTTATCTGCTGTCTGGCGTGTTGGACAGGGGTTCAAGGGAGCAATAGCGCCTCCTATCTGTCACAATAGATAGACACTGCATTCACTGTGTTGCCCAGTCGACACAATACGTCAGCGCGTCCGCCCTATTGCGAGCGGTAAAAGTGCCATTTAAACTAATATAGGTAGACATTGAAACCGGGTTTTCTGATGAAGAAACAGTAACGTTTTAAACAGTATCGTTTACATACGACAGATTTTGGCGATTCGTTTACATGCAATTATTTATATCCATTTAATGCCTATTTTCTCTCAACTTCACTGGCTCCCTGTTCACTACAGAATACAATACTAAACACCGCTCTGAACATTTAAAGCTCTCCACACCTCACTGATCTCCTCCAGACTGGCACTCCTCTCGCTCACTCAGATCCTCATCTGCAGCTCGACTTTCTATACCGCACGTCAGACTCAGTGCTATGGGAGCTCGAGCGTCTCTCCTGGTGCTCCTCAACTCGGGAATTCTCTTCCCTCTCATATCCGTCAGCTCGACTCAATAACACATTTTAAAACTCCCCTCAAAACTTATCTTTTCAAACTGGCATACCACTTGTGAATTTTGCACTGTTACTGCCAGTTATCTTTGTTTGTTTGCTAATTATTGCTGTTTGATCGAGAGTGACGGTAGACCCGGAAGGAGGATTAGAGATGGCGGGCGGGGCTCTGTCATGCGTATCCCATGGGTTTAGAGTTGGTGGGCGTGGCTCTCTGTCTTGCGTGGCTCTCTGTCTTGCATGCCCTTAGTTAGAGTTGGTGGGCGGGGCTCTCTGTCTTATTCTCACTGTCTTGTGTGCCCTTAGTGAATTATATATATATATAGATGATACCCCACATGTTTGAAATTTGTCATTCTTCACCCTCTAATAGAGGTCCATGGCTAGATTCATAGTAAAGCATTAAGAATGAAAAATAGCCATATTCGTAATCACTGACATTGAAATAGAACAAAATGATACCCCACAGACCTGTGTTTGAAATTTGTCATTTTTAACCTTCAAGGAGTGACTCTTGGAGGACGAGGACCACCGATAAACAATCAAATAGATAGATAGATAGATAGATAGATAGATAGATAGATGTGAAAGGCACTATATAATAGATAGATAGATAGATAGATAGATAGATAGATAGATAGATAGATAGATAGATAGATAGATAGATACTTTATTAATCCCAAGGGAAAATTCACATAATTCAGCAGAAGTATACTGATACAAAAAACAATATAAAATTAAATAGTAATAAAAATGCATGTAAAAGCAGACAATAACTTTGAGTAATGTTAGCATTTACTTCCCCGGGTGGAATTGAAGATTCACATAGTGTGGGGTCTCCTCAGTCTGTCAGTGGAGCAGGATGGTGACAGCAGTCTGTTGCTGAAGCTGCTCCTCTGTCTGGAGATGATCCTGTTCAGTGGATGCAGTGGATTCTCCATGACTGACAGGAGTCTGCTCAGCGCCCGTCGCTCTGCCACGGATGTCAAACTGTCCAGCTCCGTGTCCTACAATAGAGCCAGCCTTCCTCACCAGTTTGTCCAGGCGTGAGGCGTCTTTCATCTTTATGCTGCCTCCCCAGCACACCACCTTGTAGAAGAGGGTGCTCGCCACAACCGTCTGGTAGAATATCTGCAGCATCTTATTGCAGATGTTGAAGGACACCAACCTTCTAAGAAAGTATAGTCGTCTCTGACCTTTCTTACACAGATCATCAGTATTGGCAGTCCAGTCCAGTTTATCATCCAGCTGCACTCCCAGGTATTTATAGATCTGTACCCTCCGCTCACAGTCACAGATCATGGGGTCCATGAGGGGCTTGAGTCTCCTAAAATCCACCACCAGCTCCTTGGTCTTGCTGGTGTTCAGTTGTAGGTGATTTGAGTCGCACCATTTAACAAAGTCTTTGATTAGGTTCCTATACTCCTCCTCCTGCCCACTTCTGATGCAGCCCACGATAGCAGTGTCGTCAGTAACCTTTTGCACATGGCAGGACTCTGAGTCGTATTGGAAGTCTGATGTATGTTGGCTGAACAGGACCAGAGAAAGTCCAGTCCTCTGTGGCGCTCATGTGCTGCTGACCACAATGTCAGACCTGCAGTTCCCAAGACGCACATACTGAGGTCTGTCTGTAAGATAGTCCACGATCAGTGCCACCAGGTGTGAATCTACTCCCATCTCTGTCAGCTTGTCCCTAAGGAGCAGAGGTTGGATGGTGTTGAAGACGCTAGAGAAGTCCAGAAACATAATTCTTACAGCACCACTGCCTCTGTCCAAGTGGTGGAGGGATCGGTGTAGCATAGAGATGATGGCATCCTCCGCTCCCACCTTCTCCTGGTATGCAAAATATCAAACATATTATCATATTAGTGATCAACAACCTTGAAATACCATAAAACGACACCCCACACGCCTTTATTCCTCATCCCCAAGTTTTTGAAATTTTATGAAAAGGAGTAACAGGGTGGAGAGGTGGCTGTGAGGCTAAGGATCTGCGCTGGTATCCCAAAGGTCGCCAGTTCGAATCCCTGCCACTGCCAAATGAGATCCTACTCTGCTGGGCCCTTGAGCAAGACCCTTAACCTTCACTTGCTCCAGGGGTGCTGTACAATGGCTGACCCTGTGCTCTGACCCCAAGGGGTATGCGAAAACTAGAAAATTCCTAATATGAGAAATTGTATAAGGCAAAATAAACAGCAGGGTGGCACGGTGGCGCAGTGGTAGCGCTGCTGCCTCGCAGTTAGGAGACCCGGGTTCGCTTCCTGCGTGGAGTTTGCATGTTCTCCCCGTGTCTGTGTGGGTTTCCTCCGGGCGCTCCGGTTTCCTCCCACAGTCCAAAGACATGCAGGTTAGGTGGACTGGTGATTCTCAATTGGCCCTGTGGGTGTGTTTGTGTGTGTCCTGTGGTGGGTTGGCACCCTGCCCAGGATTGGTTCCTGCCTTATGCCCTGTGTTGGCTTGGATTGGCTCCAGCAGACCCCCGTGACCCTGTATTCGGATTCAGCGGGTTAGAAGATGGATGGATGGAAATAAACAGCAAAAAAAAAAAACTTTGACCCCTTGTATCCCATTAGGTGGTAAACGCCTGGGGTCTGCTGATTAGGTGGGCACAGCCTCAAGTCCCTGTAATCATTTCTGCTACAGACGTCTATTGGTTTCCCTTTTATTATAAGGGTGTAATTTTCTGCTCAAAACAGGGTCCTATAAGGGCCTAAAATGAGAGTTGTTTTGGGTTAAGAATGCCTAAAATAGGGGGACATCCCTGAAAATCTAATCGACATAACTAGACATCAAGATGAGTTGAACAGTGTGTCATATGTGGGGGTTTTCTTGTGAGTCAGTAGGCACCAGGCAAAAGAAAACCGGAAGTGATTTTGCATCCTCCAGGAGTCATCTCTCTATTATATAAAACAATCTTGGGAGACGAGACGGGACTTTCAGAGAGACTTTTTGGAAGCAAGTCCCGTGAGACGGAGACTTTTAACATGAGATTCTTTCAAGTCATGTCCTGCTTGCAACCATTTTCAAACAAGACCGCGGTCATCTAACCTCTCAGTCGTGTGAATGCTTTTGGCAGACACACTTCCTGTGTTCTCAGCTCTTTTAAATTTTATCAGGACAAAAATTTTATACGTTGTAGATGACACGTCAAAGACTAAGTCACGGGTGTCGAACTCCGGTCCTCGAGGGTCGCAGTGGCTGCAGGTTTTCATTCTAACCATCTTCTTCATTATTGAGCCATTTTTGCTGCTAATTAATCTCGTTTGCCTTCATTTTAATCAGCTTTACTCAGGCCCATTAGTTGTCTCTTTTTACTAAATTAGTAGCCAAACAATAATGAGGCATGAAACAAGCCACCATATGACCAGCTCACCTGTGCCCATCACACAATATCTGAAAATAAAGAGAGGTGAAGGTCTCGGTAAGGCTGATCTCTCAGGTCACCAAAACATTTTGGCGGTGCTCTTAGAAAAAACAGAAAAATCAACAGATTTAGAAATGTCTTCTGTGGCGGAATGAGAGCAGCAACAAGCCACTGAATTAAAAAACGGGCTTAATTAACAGAAAGAATTGGCTTCTCATTAAGAAACTGGTTGGAGTGAAATTGGTTGGAGTTTGAAAATCCCAATTTAGCTGCTCATCTGTCGGCTCGTTTCACGTCTCATTTCTGTTTGGCTGCCATTTAATGAAGAAACGAATCAATCCAGAGGACTGAATCCTTAAAAACAGGGCTATTAAAATGAAGAGAAAAGGAGTTAATTAGCAGTGAAAACTGGTCACCGATTAGGAAAAGGGTGAGAATGAAAGCCAGCAGCCACTGCAGCCCTCCAGGCCCGGAGTTGGACACCCCTGGACTAAGTGAAGAAAAAAAAAGAGCATGGACAAACATTCGAGAAAGTCGTTTTATTTAATAGAGAGAAAGAAACGAAATTCACTCACAGGCAGTTATACTTTGCATTGTCACGATGAAAGTCCAAACACGAAATCAAAATTCAATGCAATCTTCAAGAAAAGTTAAATACGAATATTGTTTTTACTAAAGTTTTAAAGTAAAAGTAAAAAATAATGCATTTGTAACAATTCCCATGAAAATAACAATCTCTTTAAATTGTACATCCGGTTAACCAAACCCGGGGGTGGGCAAGCAAAGCCAGCAGGGGGCAGAGCCCCCTAGTTCTTATGAACACAATGTTGATGATGAAGTGATGAACTGAATTATTAAAGTGCAGTGCCAGTAGGGGGCAGCAGTGGTCAGGCCATATAGGTTACATACAAGTGGCTGACTCTTTCTTTCCACTTCCTTTCATCCCAACATCAATGGCACATTTAATTTTTCAGGCGCTCATAATAAAATGTTATTTCATTCATCACATGTTTCTTTCCCGAAGCTATAAGGCCTTTGTTTCGCACCAGAAGTGATAAAACCTTTCGATGCCAATGAAAGCAGTTTATTGCCAACAAGTGCATTTGCTTAAAAACCATGTGAAGCCCGGGACATAAAAGTATGAAGATTTGTTTTTTTGTTATTTTAATCTGCTTCCCTTTTTACCACACACAATGAAAATCTACTGGCTAATTTGTAAATCATGATAAAAAAAAAAAAACTTTCAATAATTGCCAGTTCAGTTTTCTGTTTCTTATTTTGATTTTGTTTAGAAGTTTTCTGCCACTCAGCTCTCCAGAATAAACTGTAAAGAGAGAGGAGAATCACACAAAAGGGGATAGCGTCTCTGTCGGAAAAAGAGTATTTATTGTTGTTATGGACAAAGAATTGGATAAGGTGCTTCTGACAATGCTAGTGTCACCTGTGGTGGTCTTCTAATGGGGTCAGTTGGCAGTACTTGAGGTCAGCAATGTCCACTCATGAGCCACAACATTAAAACCACTGCCAGGTGAAGTGAAGACCACTGACCACTAACCTTAGATCTTCAAATGAGTGTCTCCTCACAATTCCAAAAGTTAAACTTAAAAGAAGTGGTGAGGCGGGCGGCCTTCTGCTGTTATGCACCTAAAATCTGGAATAGCCTGACAATAGGAATTCGCCAGGCTGATACAGTAGAGCACTTTAAAACACATTACTTTAACATGGCCTTTTTATAACTTCAATTTAACTTAATCCTGATACTCTATATGTTCAATTTCCTCATAATAACTATTCATGGTGGCTCTAATATCGGTACTGACCCCAACTCTCTCTTCTGTTTCTTTTTCCGGTTTCTATGTGGTGGCGGCCTGCGCCATCACCACCTACTCAAAGCGTCATGATGCTCCAACATTGATGGACTGAAAGCCAGAAGTCTACGTGACCATCATCATCAAGTCCTTCTGTGAGAACCCTAAATCCAAAGAGGACTGTTTGATTTATGTTAGGTAGAATGCCCAGAGGGGACTGGGTGGTCTCATGGTCTGGAATCCCTACAGATTTTATTTTTTTCTCCATCCGTCTGGAGTTTTTTTTTTTGTTTTTTCTGTCAGACCTTACTCTTATTCTATGTTAATTAATGTTAACTTATTTTATTTTCTTAATGTCTTTTATTTTTCTATTCTTCATTATGTAAAGCACTTTGAGCTAATGTTTGTATGAAAATATGCTATATAAATAAATGTTGTTGTTCTTGTTGGTTATCTCATTACGATGGCATATGTCAGAGGCTGGGATATGTTAGGCAGCAAGTGAACAGTTGCCACTTGAAGGTGACGTGTAGGAAACTGGAAAAATGGACAAGCAGATGGATTTGAGAAACTTAGACAAGGGCCATATTGTGATGGCTAGATGATTCGGTCAGAGCGTCTCCAGAATGGCAGGTCTTGTGGGTTGTTCCAGATATGCAGTGGTTACTACCTACCAAAAGTGGTCCAAGAAAGGACAACCAGTGGGGTTAGGGGTTCCCAAGTCTCACTGATGTGCATGGGGAGAAAAGGCTAGCCTGTCTGATCAGATCCAACCCAACAGAAGAGCTACTGGAGCACAAATTAATTAAAAACGTACGTTATAAAGCCTCAGCAGAACCTCCTGTGACTTGTACTCCACACATCAAGGCGCTATATAACCTGACATTCTGTGAGCCTTCTTAATGGCTTCTGAACACTGATTGGCAGTCGATAGCTTAGAGTTCACTATGACTTCTATGTCCTTCCCATAAGGGGTACTCTCAATTTTCAAACCTCCTATTTGTGCACTCAGACCTAACAAGACCTAAACTTAATTCAAGCGTTAGGCTCAGCTCTTTTCATCTTTCCTCATAACTCATCCCCTGTAGTCCTCTAATCAGCCCAGTCGCTCGTCTCTGGACCTTTTCTTGTGCTGTTATGTCCTTTTTGTAGCCACAACTGCCCCCAGTACTCCAGATGAGGCCTCACCAGTGTGTTATAAAGACTGAGCAGAACCTCCGGTGACTTGTACTCCACACATCAAGGGGGTGGCTACGGAAAATGAACTCAGGTGTGATACACCACAGATAGGTTATTTTTGAACAAGGGGGCAATTACTTTTTCACACAGGGCCATGTAGGTTTGGATTTTTTTTTCTCCCTAAATAATAAAAACCATCATTTAAAAACTGCATTTTGTGTTTACTTGTGTTATATTTGACTAATGGTTCAATGTGTTTGATGATCAGAAACATTTTGTGTGACAAACATGCAAAAGAATAAGAAATCAGGAAGGGGGCAAATAGTTTTTCACACCACTGTATATAACCTGACATTCTGTGAGCCTTCTTAATGGCTTCTGAACACTGTCTGGCCATTGATAGTTTCAAGTCCATTATGATTCCTAAATCCTTCAGGTGGACTCTATTTGCAAACCTCCCATTGTGTATTCAAACCTCACGTATTTATTTCCTGCATACTTTACATTTCCAGACTTTAAATGTCATCTGCCACAAATCTACCCAGGGCCATATGCCCTCCAAGTCCCTCTGTAATGACTCAACAGATTCTAGATAATCTGACACTCCACCAAGCCTGGTATCATCTTCTATCTGAACCAGTTCTTTATACTAATCTCTCTATTATAAAAAAAATCCTGGAGAGAAACAGTTAGGCGACGAGATATGATCGTCATGTTAAGATCACGGAAGACACTTAAAAGACCCACGAGACTTGAGAGATTGGCCACGGAGAATCTTGGGGGTCCTTAAACATGAGACTTTGTGCCAAGAGATTGACCCAGGACCGTCTCGTGATGACGTAGAACATGAGATTCTTGCAAGACACGGCCTACTTACAAATAATTAAGAGCATGGGCAGCAACACACTCAGTCGTGTAAAGGCTTTGAGCAGATAAAGCGTATAAGGACAATACGTTATAAACGAAACGTAGACAACTAAGCAAAGAAGAAAGCAGTGTGGAGAAAAGAGACTCAAAAGCGTTGGAGAGACAAAAAAGAAAAAGAAGAATCAAGGTGCAAATTCAGAAAATAAGGAAAGTAATTATCAGCCCGGAACAAGTGGAATTGATAAAAAAGCACATCCAATCCAGACGTTGGCGCTGTACACATGAGGATAAAGTTAAAGAATAGGAAAGTAGGAACATTAGAAAGTATAAAAAAACAAAAGCAAAGATCGCAGGAGCGCAAACAAACGGAAATTATCACTCGAAAAAGGGAAAATAATCACCACGGACCAGGGGCCTCATGTATAACGCCGTGCGTAGAACTCGCACAATAACATGGCGTAAGCACAAAAGCCGAAATGTGCTTACGCACAGAAAAATCCAGATGCAGGAATCTGTGCGTACTCCAACTTCCACGTTCTTCCGCTACATAAATCCCGATCAGCGTGAAAACTAACGCTCGTGCACGCGCTTTATGTAACGCCCCAACTCCTCCCAGAATTACGCCTCTTTGAATATGCAAATGAATATAAATCGCCCTTAAGCGCAGCCTTCTGTGAAAAGACAATAGGAAAAGCACGGAGGAAAATATAAGAATTTCAGCGAATACCAAGTGGAGGCAAAGGAAAAACATACTATTTGTTCAAATAAACTGTGGAATAATCAACAAAAGGAAGTTGATCGAGTGACATAGCGTGTTGGAGAAACTTGAAAGCTCACATTCACAAAATTGCACAGTGCCGGAAATAAAAAAGAAGTCACATATCAAAGTCACCGTGAAAAGCCGAGTTGTAGCCCACCGTCTGAGTGTCATATGAAAGCTTATTAGGGTACAGAGAAAAAAGGCACACGGTGGGGAAAAAGCACGAAATGTCAACTTCAGTCTCGACATTTCCACTTTAATCACGTAGTTTATTTTGTCATTTAGTAGAACATTATAAACTTCATCTTAAAATCATTTAATTAACCAGTTTCTCAAATCACATCGTAATTAAAGTAGCACGTTAAATGCTTTGTTTTGTATTTGATCTTCTATGTGCTCTCTGTGTGTGAATCACTACTTGCTTCTTAAACCGGCTCTCTTCCTCCAACTGGGCACAGAGTCCATTACATTCGTGATATTACAGCTCTCTGAATAACTAAAATACTGAGATGTATACGTGATGTCATTTTCATGATGATAGGAGTTAAAGCACGTTATTAAACATGAGTTTCACTTCGATGAAATAATTTATTGCAGCAGTACTCAGGGGCGGCTCTAAGCTTGTGGTGGCACTGGGCAGAGGAAGAATCGGTGGCTCCTTCGCCCGCCAATGTCATGCACAGTGGATGGCCTCGTCCGTTGCAAAAAAATTGCATAGCTGCCTCGTGCTCATGACACAAGCATTTAACTTTTGCCGAAATTTGTCGCTGCATTTTTAGCTGTGTTGTTATTTTCTCTTTCTGTTTTATATTCAATATTTATTGGCGTAGCCGTCGCTGCAGTCAGTGCTTTTCTTTCCCCAAGTAACTGATCGCCATACAATCAGCTCTGTAATAGACGTTAAGCCATCTGTAAGCTTAGCGCCGATTCTTCAAAACGTTTAAGAACATTGAAATATCTTCGTAGTACATGTTTAATTATTCTATCCTTCACGACACTCCCAGTGAAGAATATAGATTATTTAAATGAAGTTAAAGTTTTATGTGTATAATTTAACAAACATATTTTGCTGCATTTCATCTTAAAAATGATATCGTCATCATATGTAAATACGTGTTTTATAAAGTGGCTCAGGTTGTGCGATATTATAACTGTAGTGCAAGTTTACAGTGAGGTGATTGTACTTATAAGTACAAACAGTTCTACAAGGAGCAATTGATTGAGTGCATTTAAAGTTATTGGTATTAAACTGTTTCTGAACCGCGAGGTCCGTACAGGAAAGGCTTTAAAACGTTTGGACAGCGTGTCCATGAAACTGTATACCGATAAATCTCTTTCTGATCAGCTGCTGCTGTGAGTCACACTCAGATTCAGTGATATAAATACTCCGCGTGGTGCAGAGAGAGTAATATGGAAAAAGATGATCCGCTGTGGCAACTCCTAACGGGAGGAACTGAAAGAAGAAGAAGAAGAATAAGAAGAAGAGGAAGTTGCAGTGAGAGTAACAACGCTAAAGCAGTTATGGTATTTGGAATACTATGGCTGTTCTCTGGACCATTATATTGTTACACGTTAATTACAATCAGATGCGTTACACTAATAAACAATATGCGGTTAGTTTCGGTGTATTTATAAAGCCGCTTCAGGAAAATAATGAGTAACCACACAGGAACAGTAGCACTGCTTTGATGCTGGGTGCCGCCAGTTTGCAAAACCGAGCGGAGAACTTGCGTACGACAAGACATGAGGTACCGTGGAAAAGTGCGTGGCTTTACGCCAAGTGTAGGTTTTATACATCGCGATTTGAACGTGGAAAAGTTCTTACGCAGAATTTCTGTGCGTACGCACCGTTTATACATGAGGCCCTGCGGCGCGCTTAACCAGCTAGTTTGCGATCATAGTTTTAACCAGCTAGTTTCAGATTCTTTTAACCGTCTGGTTTCGGCAGCCAATCGTCCTTTTCCCAATCTAGAAATCCTGTCTTCTTTAGATTCGTTTAACCGCCTTGTTTTGGCAGCGAATCGTTTTTTTTTTTCTAACATAGAAGTCGTTTCTTGTTGAGATTCGTTTAATCGCCTCGTTGATTGCATGTCTTCCAAGATAGTTTCAATACCCATTTCTTGCATGGAGTCTTCTCCCCTTTTATGAGTGACTGTGTAAGTACCGAGTGTACTAAACAGTAAATTAGTAAAGGAGAGAGGACTAAACACTAAGGAAAAAGAACGGCAAGACCGCGTCAGCTGCGGAGCTCAGCTCGGAGCGAAATGAAGTGAATGAAATGACGTGATGGGAGGGGAGATGATCACGTGACTCCCCCACCCGCCTTAACTCTCAATCGCTCCACAAACACAGTCTCTCGGATCCCAACTCTCCTTTATATTGTAGCGACCCGTGGTCGAGTCTTGAAGTTTTTAAAGCAGATCGCTGCCGCGCACCTCTCCCAAGCTGTCGGCTAGCGGATTGCCAGCGTTATGCACGCAGCTTTACCCAGCTCTTCAAGTAGCGAGCACTCGTGTCCCATACACCGCACGACTACGAGTGTCTCGGCAGCACGCAGCTTTACCCAGCTTCTTAAGTAACGAGCACTCGTGTCCCATACACCGCACGACTACGAGTGTCTCGACATTAATTGCTTAGATAAAATCTTAGCAATGAATAACAACTCTGTCCTGTTGTATCTCTTGTCACACACGTGCGAGTAGGAGGCAGTCAAAGAGCCTAAAGGTGAGTGAAATCTCGCGAGACAAGGGTTTATCACGTGGTACTTACCTGAATCTCTTTCTATCTACAGAAAACCGGAAGAAAAATAAAACACTTTCCAATTTAAATCCAAAATGGCCGCGATGACGTCACTTCGGTTCCAGTCTGATGGCGTCACTTCGGTTCCACACTCGATTGCTCTGGTCTACTCTTGGTGACGTTGGTTCCATGGTCCCGCCTCCAATCGTCACTTCCTGACAACCATTTCCTCTCCCATCATCCCATCTGTTATAAAAACGCCATCTTGTTGCAGTCATGTATTCACTTTGTACTGAAAAGTCATTTTGAATCAACTTTTTCATTCTCTGTCTGGACGACAATATATGGGGACATACCCCAAACCTTTTTCTAGTTTGAAAAGACTCTTGATTTATTACAATTGGCGTAGTCGGCAGGATATTGTTCATCATGAGCGAAGAACAGGACCTCAATACGGTACTTCACACCATCATGGGAGATCTCCAAACATTGAAGATACAGATGGGAGAAACCAGGACTCAACTTGCAGAGTCCGAGGCTCGTTCGTGCTGGTGCACGGCGGAGGTGGTTCGCCACAGCCAATCCAGTTAACTCCTTTGACTGAAGAAGATGACATCGAGTCTTACTTTTTGATTTTTGAGCGTACCGCTAAGCGGAACGCGTGGCCGAAGTCGGTGTGGGCATACCTACTGGCTCCCTATTTGAAGGAGCGGCGCAGAGGGCTTATTACGATTTAACCGAGGAGCAGGCGGCCAATTATGAGCTCTGAAAGCGGAGGTGTTCAAGCGCCACGGCGTTTCAGCAGAACAACAGGCGAGAGTGGAGGGAGTGGCAATTCGATCCAGAAAGGCCGCTAAGAACTCAGGGCTTTGAAGCTTGGGGTAAGGTGTGTCGCTGGCTACGGCCCGATATAAATTCCTCCCACAAAATGGCTGAGCTCCTGGCATGCGAAACCTTCGTGCATGCCCTCCCTGACCACATCGCCCAACAAATAAGAAAGCACACGTTCGAGGATATGGACACCTAATACAAATAGCAGAGCGTCATTGGGCAGCCTATAAATCGGGCGTCGGAACGGTCTTCTCGCCGAACCCAACAGATACGTGGAGCAGCCTTGAGCCCCCGACAAACTCCGAACCTGCCGTCCGTAGAAGGGACAGACTAGCGGTCCCCTCGCTGTTTCAAGTGCGGGGAGATTGGACATCTGTCCCCGAGCTGTGCCTACGAGCCTATGGATTGCTCGATAGTGAAGGGAGAAAGGTACTGTGCCGCAGTGAATAACCCTCTGTCTCTTCCATATACAGGTGCAGTTATAATAAATGGTAGAAAGGTAAGGGCAATGTTTGATTCGGGAGTAACATTTCCATTGTTGCTGCCGTTACGTATTACGCGACAGTGGACTAAGGGAAAACTAGTCTAAAATGTATTCATGGGGATATTAAATATTACAGAACTGCCAGGTGTGTAATATCGCTAGAACATAAAATAACCAGTATGGCTATGGCAGTATTACCCGATCCCCCTTTTCCAGTCATTTTAGGAAGAGATTGGAATAACATCAACAGCGGTAAGAACGTAACTGCATCTAAAAAGAATTTAGGCTTAGTAATGGAGAATAATGCTCCGACTGCCTCCACGCCGTGTCCCTCAGTAGCACGGATCCATACGGGTACCCAGTGCGAAAATTTTGATGTCCCATCGTCCTCTGCGGGAACTGATACAGTCGGCGCCGAAGGCGTAGAGGCGATAGCCCCTCCCATTGAACTCGAAAGAGACCCTATTCAAAACTTAGCAACTCAATTTGGTTAACCCCATCATCAGTCAAAAGAGAACAATGGAATGATGATTCATTAAAAAATGCTAGAAATGCAATAGTATCTACCGATGGTTATACAAACCTAGATCCCATGCCACCGATGCCGTTCTTTGTAATTAAAAATGAATTATTATATAGAGTGGCAGAACACGAGGGCTTTGCTGTTAATTCCACGTACGTTTCGGCGAAACGTATGTGAATTAGCACATGCCCACCTTCTAGGAGCCCATCTAGGCTCCGAAAAAACTTTGGAGAGAATAAAACTCAGATTTTTTGGCGGGTTAATGAGGAGGTCAGGCGATTTTGCGCTTCATGTCCGAGTGTCAACTTCGCCAGATACCCAGACGGTCTAAAGCTCCTCTTATTCCCCTTCCCTTGTTGACATCCCGTTTGAGCGAGTAGGTATAGATCTCGTTGGTCCATTAGAACCCTCGTTAAAAGGTTTTAAATATATTTTAGTTCTAGTAGATTATGCCACTCGCTTTCCAGAGGCTGTTCCTTTGCGCTCAGCGAATTCAAAAAATATCGCACGGGAATTAGTAGGGATATTCGCGCGTGTTGGGATCCCCAAAGAGGTCTTAACAGATCAAGGGACTCCTTTCACTTCAGAAACGTTCAGGAAAGTGGCCAAATTACTCAGGATAAAACATCTAAAAACATCAGTTTATCATCCTCAAACTGATGGACTGGTTGAACGTTTTAATCAGGCGTTAAAACAGATGTTACGCAAGGTAGTTAGCGAGGACGGAGAAACTGGGATCAGTTGCTTCCCCTCGTTTTGTTTGCCTACAGGGAAGTCCCTCAAACCTCAACAGGGTTTTCTCCTTTTGAATTATTATATGGAAGACAACCCAGGGGGATTTTGGACATGTTAAAAGAAGGTTGGGAGGAGGAGGTACTCCCTACCTCAAATATTCTTGAATATATCGCGCAGTTACGCGATAGGCTAGAAAATCCGACCTATCCTAAAAGATAATTTAGAAAAGCGCAAGCAGCACAGTCACGTTATTATAATAGAAACACCACCATTCGGAATTTGTCCCGGGTGATGTGTTATGGTATTAGTCCCAACCTCCCATTATAAATTATTAGCTCATTGGCAAGGACCTTATGAAATTAAAGAAAGAAGGTCTCGACTATTTAGTTAAACAACCTAATCGTCGACCGAGTGAAAGAGTATATCATATTAACTTGCTGAAACCGTGGAAGGAAAGGGAGCCTGATCCCTCCTCCGGACAGCCTAGTTCACTTTTATGTCCTGTGCCAAACTTAATTTTGGTCCCGATTTGACACCGAACAGAGACAAGATCTCGAAAAAGCTATCTTGTCTGTACCTGAGGTGGTGGACGAATTACCTGGGCGTACTGCGTTGATTGCACATGATATTATTACGGACCCTGGAGTGATTGTCAGGAGAGACCTTACAGACTCCGGAGGCAAAGCGGAAGTGGAGTTGGAAATTAGGCGAATGCTGGATTTAGGGGTTATCGAAGAAAGCTATAGCCCTTGGTCTAGTCCAATTGTTCTAGTTTCTAAACCCGATGGGTCTTGGAGGTTCTGTAATGACTTCCGACGACTCAATCAGGTCTCTAAATTTGATGCGTATCCGATGCAGCGAGTAGATGACCTGCTCGATCGGCTAGGAAGCGCTCAATTCTAACTACCCTTGACATGACAAAAGGGTATTGGCAAATTCCCTTAACGGATTCTGCAAAAGAAAAAACCGCGTTTAGCACTCCCAGTGGACATTGGCAGTATAGGGTCCTTCCATTTGGTTTGCGGCGCCAGCTACTTTCCAGCGTCTGGTAGACACACTGCTACGGCCCCACAATTCCTTTTGTGCGCCTACCTAGATGGCGTTGTCATCTATTCCAGCACATGGAAGGATCATGTACGGCAGGTGAAAGCGGTGCTTTCCACACTGGCAGCAGCAGGGCTGCGTATTAATCAAAGAAATGTTTCTTTGGATTGAAAGAAGCCAAATATTTGGGCTACCTAGTGGGGGGAGGTGTCGTGAAGCCACAATGTCTTAAAATTGATGCCATCATTAATTGGCCCCGTCCGATAAATAAGCGGCAAGTACAAGCATTTTTGGGATTAGCTGGATACTATCGTCGTTTTGTACCTCATTTCTCAGAAATTGCTACGCCCTTATCCAATTTGACAAAGAAGCGAGCACCTGTTAAAGTGGTATGGGATGATAAAGTAGATAAAGCATTTGGTGACTTAAAATTGGCCCTTACGTCAGCACCTGTATTAAAATCTCCTGATTTTTCTCTTCCTTTGTTCTCCAGACCGATGCATCGGCCACAGGATTGGGTGCCGTGTTGAGCCAATGTATCGACGGTGCTGAACACCCCATTATGTATCTGAGCGGAAACTGCTGGACCGGAGATGAAGTATGCTGCGGTGGAGCGTGAGGCTCTGGCGATTAAGTGGGCTATTACATCATTAAGGTACTACCTATTGGGGCGAGAGTTCACTCTGATAACGGATCATGCCGCTTTACAGTGGATGTCCCTTCATCGGGAGTCAAATCCTCGTGTCACTAGGTGGTTTTGGATCTTCAACCATACCGTTTTAGCGTTACTTATCGTAGGGGTTCCTTACAGGCCAGCGCAGATGCTCTCTCCGGGTCCACGACCTCTCGGTGCAGATCGCCCGACCGGATGGGTCTGGGCTGAGGGGGTCATGTCACACTGCGCGAGTAGGAGGCAGTCAAAGAGCCTAAAGGTGAGTGAAATCTCGCGAGACAAGGGTTTATCACGTGGTACTTACCTGAATCTCTTTCTATCTACAGAAAACCGGAAGAAAAATAAAACACTTTCCAATTTTAAATCCAAAATGGCCGCGATGACGTCACTTCCGGTTCCAGTCTGATGACGTCACTTCCGGTTCCACACTCGATTGCTCTGGTCTACTCTTGGTGACGTTGGTTCCATGGTCCCGCCTCCAATCGTCACTTCCTGACAACCATTTCCTCTCCCATCATCCCATCTGTTATAAAACGCCATCTTGTTGCAGTCATGTATTCACTTTGTACTGAAAAGTCATTTTGAATCAACTTTTTCATTCTCTGTCTGGACGACAATATATGGGGACATACCCCAAACCTTTTTCTAGTTTGAAAAGACTCTTGATTTATTACACTCTTTATTCACAGATAGCCAGTAAACAAAGCTCGACAATATTGCACTGCCATGGTCAAGGTCATGCACGAAGACACATTTCACATAACTGGTACTTTTTACAAAATAAATAACCCCGGACGGCGATGACCCAAACCCACCCAACTAATTGAACACAAACACAACAATTATTTACAAGTTAAGACATTAATAAATACAACAGGAAAAACATTATAAAAAGCAGTGAACGTACAACCTTCCCATAATGCATCACTCCGGCAGCGCTGACTGCCGGGTCGCTACAATATGTATAGATAAGATAGGACCCAAAATGGATCCCTGAGGAACACCACATTTAAGAGGAGCAGTAGACAAAAAAGAGGAATTTAAACTTACTGAAAAGGGTCCGCCAGTTAAATATGACCTGAACCAGTTAAGAGCAGCCCCTTTAAGCCCAACAAGATGTTCAAGCCGCATCAGCAATATCTCATGGTCAATAGTGTCAAAGGTAGCGGACAGGTCAAGGAGGACAAGGACTGCAGTGCCACCTGAGTCAGTAATAATAGAGATGTCGTTGAACACTTTCAGGAGGGCCGTTTCAACACCATGATAACGCCTAAAGCCAGATTGGTAGATCTCAAATAAATTATTGGAGTTAAGGTGATCGACCAATTCATTATAAATAATTCTTTCTAGAATTTTAGCCAGAAATGGCAGTTGGGAAATTGGATGAATCACAACAAGATTGCTGAAAGCAAGTGATGGTGAAAGGTGACATCTTCAAGGGTCACGTGTAGAGCAAAATCTGAGAAAGGAAAAAGTGATGAACATTCGTCCATCCATGATGACATGGCAGAGATATAGCAGGAGATCTTGCCCAAAACCAGAAAGGGAAATGAGAGGAAGATCTGTGCATCATCAGCATGGAGGAGGTAGGAGAAGCCATGAGAACAAATAACATTGCCTAAGGAGCGAATGTAGAGAGAAAAATGAGAAGTGGACCCAAAGTTGATTCCTGAGGTACGTCTGTGGAGAGTTTCTGTGGTGAAGACAAGGAGTTAGACTAGGACAGTGTTTCTCAATCTGTAGGACGCACCCCCCTCCTCCCGATATCTACAAGGGGGGCGAAAAAAAAAATAGAAATCGAAGTAGAAGCTACAGTATTTATTGAAATAAACTCATTTAATGCAACTGTTTATGGTATAAAAAAATCACACAGAGTATGTCGACAATCGGCTCTGTGGTATTCGTGTAAATGACCGCAAAATCATTCCGCACGTATAGGGGACGTAATGACGTAAGTGTGGAGAAACTGTGAGGAAATAACGGAAGGCAAATGCTGATCTCTAAAATGGTAATCTTTAAAATTATTACACCCTTGGTAAATGGAGCAAAGTACGCAATTGATTTATGTTGTTTCATTTACTCATTTATTCTGTTTATTTGTAAAATGTTAAAAAATATCTTCCTATACAGTATAATATGCTATCGTGGCTGTCTGTTTGTCAGTCCAGGATTTAAAATCACCTGTAGCTTGCAAACCGTTTGAAGTATTGACCTGAAATTTGGTACACATACAGGGTGGTCCAGAATTATGCAGATCCAGATCGTCTGGATGACTTTGATTTATGTGGGGACGATTCCAGTTCGGCGCGAAGACGATTCTTTATGTCGTCAGTTCGCACACTTCTTGATGGTCCGGGATTTTTTGGGTGATTTTCTATGCAATAAACTTAATAAGTTATAGCGTAATGAAAATTACATCTGGACCATCCTATATACTACGTGACGTCTACTGTCCGCTTTCTGGCTGATGAGTGACCTCCAAGGTAATTCTTTTTATTTTTATTTTATATTATTGTAGAATCAACTCTCGGCAGCGGCCAACAGGGCAGCCATGTGGCGCATGTGTACGGGTGTCGTTCTCATTTCCTACCATCTTCGCCATCACTTCCCCTACCTCTTCATGTCTTAAATAATTCTTGAGGCAGATTGAAGACTTAAGTGCCAGCTTAAGTGAAAAATTAAGAAAGTAATTGCAACACAAACACTGACTTAATCAGTTTTAATGTGAAAAGATGCTGATGAAAGAAGAGAAGAAGCGGGCGGCTAGGGTGGAGAAAAGAAGAGCTGCTCAGAAAGAAGCAAACGCATTAACCTCTGAGCAAACGAATGTTAAATGTACAGAGAAAGAGGCTGAGAGCTAGGAATGGTCATGTCAAGTGTATTTGTTACCGACCTCAGGCCTAGGGGAACCTGGGCCAGGTACAAGCCACTGTTGCTACAGGGTGTAGCCACAGCGATATGGTGTAAAGCTTAAAAGAAACAGACAGCAGTCCCGAGTCTCAGACCATCCTTCTGTTTTTTCTCTTTATTCTCCTTTTCCCAGAAATATATATATACTTCAATTTCTGCATAGATCAACATGGCAATCAGTGAAAACAATGGTGCAAGCCAATTTCCTCTGCATAACAAATAGTGTAAACACATTTACTTTGAGTCCTTGATTAAAAACCAACTTTCCAAGGAAGCAGACAGTTCTGTATCCCCACATTGTATGTAGATGAGATTCTAAGTCAAAGCAGTCTGACTATTCAAAGCAGGTGACTCTTTAGCAAGACAGGTAAATATTTATGTCCTGTAGATAGCCATCAGCAATAACCTGTAGCAGAATTTTCTAGAAATTCTGCCTTTTCTAAGTAACACACCGAAATGTTATTTTCTTTATAATGCTGAGTTGTAGCCCATTACACTCTCCCCTACTTTTTTTTTGAGATGGCTCCTGACATCTTGCTCTAAAGGCTCAGCCTTTGGTTCAGTGTCTATTGTGTCTCAACTAGTGGTCTTAGATAATAATCAAATCCTGGGTATGCTGGATACACTATTGTGTGGCTTGGCAACAGATACATAGGATTCTGTATAACTGCATGGACACCAGGATTCCAAGGCTGGTATGATGGCTGCCCCAGTCTGTGGTATGTGAATACTTCTCTGGGTCTGACAGTGCGAGCCGATCTTCTTAAAGTGTCCCCTTCTCTGTCACTCTGGTGTTCTGTTGCTAGGTCTTCTTGACCATTTGTGGGTTCCACTACTTCATCAATGTTCTCCACCTGGGGTTCAGCAACACTGCTCTCCATTTCCAGTCCTTGTTCCCTTGATGTTCCTTGCAAAGGATTTCTGTCAGGTTGTCGTGGTTCTCGTGGTTCAGGGTAGAACTCTCGGGCCTTGGCTCTGAGCCTGGAGCGTGACTCAGATTCTATTACCTCAGATCTGACATGTGCTGGAAAGCATGGCAAGCAACGGGGACCATATGAGGTTTCTGCTTCCTCATCGGAGTGATCAGACGCTGAGTCTGGTGTCTCACTCTTTGTTCTTGCCGGTCTTTGCATTTTCCTTTTCACTGTGTTTGATTTAGTGTCTTTTTCAAAAGGTAAGTCATTGACAGGCAGCAGGAGGTTGCGGTGTAGTATCCGGGGGCTCTGCTACCAACTTCTGGCTGTACCTTATACACTGGGCTGTCTTTAATTCTCTCCACAATACGACATACCTCTTTTCCCAGTAGTCACGGAGTTTTCCTGAGCCTCCTCTCTCAGATAGGTTTCTGACTAAGACTCTGTCACCTGGTTGAAGAATAGCGCCCCTCACTGTACGGTCATAATACTGCTTACCCTTGGCCGATGCTTTCCGACTGTTATCTGCAGCAATCTGGTAAGCTTCTTTCATCTGGGTTGCCCATTTTTGCACAAAGTCCTGGCTGTCTGTTTCCTCATTGTCAGTTGTAAGATTAAACAACAAATCGATAGGTAATCTTGGAGCTCTGCCATACAAGAGGAAAAATGGTGAATAGCCAGTTGATTCGTGTCTTGTACAATTATATGCATGCACAATTTGTGGTAGGTAATCTTTCCACTTTGACTTTTCTCTTCTTCCAAGGTTCGAGCATCTGAAGCAGAGTTCGATTGAATCGTTCTACTGGATTCCCCTGTGGATGGTAGGGAGTGGTGCGGGAGTGAGCTATTCCAGATAGTTGTTGGAGCCTCTGAAATAAGTTATTTTCAAACTCACCCCTGGTCATGGTGCAGCTTTGCAGGGTAGCCAAACGGGGATAAAGTCTTGGAAAATCTTCTCAGCTGCGGTTTTTCCAGATTTGTTTTGGTGGCATATGCTTGTGCAAAGCGAGTGAAGTGATCCATGAGAACCAGAACATAGTCATAACCTCCTTTACTTGGCTCAAGACGGAGAAAATCTACAGAGAGCAGTTCAAAAGGTTCGCTTGTAGTAATAGAGCCCATAGGTGCTCTGTCTTGGTTACTAGGGTGCTTCTGCTTGATGCAGGCATTGTCGAATTACATAATCTTCAATCTCTCGCTGCATGTAAGGCCAATAAAATCTTTCTCTGGCTAGATGAATCACCTTGTCAGATCCGATATGTCCCATATCATCATGGAGGCTTTTAAGGACAACTGGTTTCAGCTTATGTGGCAAAACAAGTTGCTTTCTTTTCCTACTTGCCTGTACAGTACTCCCTTGTAAATGGTGAGTTTGTTCCATTCATGTATCAGTCTCTTTGTTTCAATTCCCATTTGTTCCTTGTCCTTCTTATTTGGACCCCATCCTCTGCTTTTGAGGTTAATGATTTCACTGATGGTAGCATCTTCTTGCTGTGCGACCCTAATATCATTTAGTGTGACTGTATCAGCACTTTCTGGCAACACACCGTCATCCACTGAGGTGAACTGTAGAGCAGCCACCCATGGCACTTCTTTATCTTTAGCTGCTTTGTCCCCCTGCCAGACAGCTGAGACGACTTCTGGAGATATTGTTTCATTATACTCAGTGATAGTGGCCTGTAAGTTCACAGGGAAGCGGGACAGCGTATCTGCATCTGTATTTGCTTTCCCAGGGCGGTATTTGATGTCAAAGTTAAAGTCTGCTAATTCTCCAACCCAGCGATGACCCACTGCATTCAGTTTTGCTGTACTCAGAGCATATGTCAGAGGGTTATTGTCAGTATATACAGTGAAGGTGGGTGCATAATATAGATAGTCTCTAAATTTTTCACAGATTGCCCACTTCAGGGCCAAGAATTCTAACTTGCCAGAGTGGAGATGGTAATTTCTCTCAGCTGGGGTTAGTGTTCTTGATCCGTAGCCAATTACACGTAGTTTACCCTCCTGCTGTTGGTAAAGTACTGCTCCTAGTCCTTCGTTTGATGCATCAGTGTGCAAAACAAAGGGCAATTCAAAATTTGGAAAAGCAAGTATGGGTGGATTGGTGAGTATATCCACAAATTTAGAAATGACTGTACGATGTTCATTAGTCCATTGAACTGGTGTCCTTGAAGGTAGCTGTACATTGGATTTTATCCTCCCTCTTGCTGTAGTCGCCAGGCTGGATTTTCCAGTATTTCCAATAGTACCATTTAAAAGTTCAAACAAAGGTTTTGCCAACCTGGAAAAGTCCTGTATGAAGGAGCGGTAATAACTAAGGAAGCCCAGCAAGGATCTGACTTCTCCAACTGTTGTGGGTTCCTTTTCCATTAACTGTCGGACTGCTTCCAAATCCTTAGGGTCAATCTGCACCCCCTCTTCAGACACTAGACGACCTATGTACCGGATTTGTAGTCGGAATAACTCACATTTCTCTGGTCGTAATTTTATTCCGTGTTCTCTCATTCGAGACAGTACCGTCTCAAGTCTTCCACATGGTCATGAAATGTTTTTGAAAAGCAAAGTACATCATCCAAATATGGGGTGCAACATTCATCTCTCAATTGTTCCAGTACCCCTTCCATGCATCTTTGAAATGCTGCAGGAGCGTTGCTCAAGCCAAAAGGAATGCGTACCCACTCATATAGTCCCCAAGGGGTACTAAAAGCAGTGATAGATCTTGAGTCCTCATCCATGAAACCTTGATGATATGCACTTCCTTGATCCAGGATTGAAAACCATGAGTAGCCCCCAAGATTATCCAGTAGGTCTTGAATGCGTGGCAGGGGGTGTCTGTCAGGGATGGTTTTACGGTTTAGCTCTCTAAAGTCCACACAAAGACGCAAACTTAAGTCCTTTTTCCTGACACAGACAACTGGAGAAGAGTAAGCTGAAGTGGACTTCTTATCCAACCATGGTCCAAAGGTTCTGGATGTATTCCTTCACCTCTTGGTATAAGGGCTTTGGAATAGCATTGTACCTTTTCTGCACAGGAGTATCATCCTTCAAGTGGATTTTTAGCTTCAAATCTGGAATGCAACCAATTTCACCATCTTCCCGTGAAAATACATCTGATTCTTCATATAACATGCGCTTAACTACCTCTTGTTCTTCCTCTTTTAAGTGGGACAAATCTACTGGGGGGTTCCATTTCTCTCTAGCAGTAACCTTGTATTTGTTGCTTTCCTGTTTAACTCTACTGTACTCTGTGTGTGCAGCATTGACTTGGCCATCAATTGGCTGACTGAGTATTACTGGGTCAGATGGTGGGGAAGGACTGGCCAGATATCAATAATTTCTTCTAGAGTGCCTAATATTGTTCCACTAGGAAGGTAGATATCATGTAAGGTGTAATTTTGAAGAGGTATGGTAATTAGTTTTGAAGTACCAGTTGGGCTGTCAACAATGGCAGGGAGTAGTTCAATGCCCTCTGGGCAATGACTCTCTGCTAGTGGCTCAAAAGTCATTGTGCCTCCTCTAGGCAAAGCCCTAATTTTACATTTCACTTGACATATCTGACATGCTGGGATAACAAGCCCCTTTTTCCCCATCCTTACTGTAATACCTGGTGATATTGCTTCCCCAGGTTTTACTCCTACTGCAGAAATGATATTATCTGCTGTGTCACCTTTCACGTTTAATGCCTCACTCAGCAGCGCTAAGAATGGTGGTATCGGTCTGGTCACAGTTCTCTCTGATCAGTTCCTCTATAACATTGAAGCCTAACAGCGGACAGTTAACATGACTTTGACTTACTAACAAAGGAACATCAATGGCTACCTGCCCATGTCTGGAGCTCAGTATCTGAAGTGTCACCTCAATCCACCCTTCAAATGGAATCTCAGTGCCATTTGCTGCAGTAATACAGAGTGCACTTCCTGTTAATAAACTCTCAAGTGACTGAATCTTAACATCAGGCAATGTCTTCCTTACCCACTCTCTCCCCACTATGCTAACCTGTGCTCCTGTGTCTAACAGCATTTGTGTTTGAATTCCATTGATTACACACGTGACCATGCAGCGACTCCCAATTAGTTGGGCAGCACGTTTCGCTTTAGGGGGCAGTAGATACGTGTTTTGCATTGTGGGAACCTCAGTCTGGGGGGACCTGTTACTCCTGTTGGTCACTGGTTGTTCCCTCTCCAGTGACCTTCCCCAGTTTTCCGATTCCCATCTTTTAGTACAGCCAACAGCTCTGTGTCCCATCAAACCACAGCGAAAGCAGTGAGTACACCGTTCTTTTCTCTGCTGGGCACATTCTTGACATCTTCTTTTAGGACTATCTCTTGAGACCTGAGTGTTCAATTGTGGCAGTGCACGGACATCTGTCCGAGTACTGTTACCAGTATGCTTTGTGATCTTTTCAATATTTTCTTTTAACATAGACACTTGAGCTGTCAGCTGTTCGATGGTAGTATTATGAGCTTGATGTGCATAGAGAACTTTCAAATTATCACTTTCATTATGGTTCACAATCTTGTCAAATTGTTTTGCTAGTTCGGACACTCGAGCAGTTAACTGCTTTATAGCTGCACTGTCAACTTGCATTCTATTGTTTGCTTGACTCAGTTCAGTCTGATCAGCCTGTGAACTGTCCTTTTGTTGTACTGAATTTACAGAGACAGACCTATGTTCACTCGGAGTGTGAAGACGCTTTATTCTCTCTGCTTCCTCCCTGGTAGATTTAGTTATCTTCTCTAGAATTATATCATCAGTCACCTTCAAGTCAGTAAGAAATGGTTTTATGTCTTGTCTGATGTTATTATTTTTTTCATTGAACCCTTGATAAAGGGTATGAAGAAATATGCCCTGAACTAATTTTCTGTCATAACTGAATTCAGCTCCGTGCTGTTCTGATGCCTGCAGCACACGTTGTCGAAGATCTATTATCCTATATACAAAATGTTCGGGTGTTTCCCTATCTTGTTGCTTTGTATTGTTTAGTTCCTGAAACAGTTCTGTGCTGCTTTTATCCCTAATGTGTAGCCTAAGAAATCGTTTGAGTTCTTCTAATGTGAGATCATCTCTACTCAAGAGAAAATTTTTGAAGATGCCTGGTTTAACAACTTTTAGTACAGACTTAACAATTTCAGACTCAGTAAATCCCTCATGTAGCCCTACATCTATTTGTTTGCAAAGGTTACTGTATGAAATTTCAGAACCCCCATCATAGATTTGCCCACCATGGACTTTGAACTCCCTACGAGGCAGAAAAGCAGTAACATCAGTGAGTCTTACCACTTGATCTGACGCCATATAAGGAAAGCATCCTTTCTCCAAGTCCCCAGAGTTCCTTCCATTTTCCAGGTTTGTGCCAAGATGTTGAGCTTGGCTCGACTGATTATCTTGATCCAGTCCTGTTGTGATAACACCTGTACAATCCTTACTCTTCACAGGGTTGAAATCCTTTCTGGTTAGGAGTTGTGAAATCATATCTTGGAGGTGAAGTAGGTGTGACATGCCTTCGTCCTCCGAATTTCTCAACTTTTCACTCTTAACATAATCAAAAAGGAAATAATAAAGTTCTTGTTCACCTAGTTGTGAGAGTTCTACAGTTTCATCGCCTTCTTCATCTCCTATACTTGCAGCCAGAATGCGGAGTTGATTGTAATCCAGCAATATTAATTTCTTATGGATATCCCAGATCAGCATCTTGCGTGGTCCAGATGTTGCCATCTTCCTTCCGTACCTGAAGCTAGGCTCTCTGGATGACACAATCAAAGGGTCCTTCCTGAAGCTTCACAACAGGAATTCCCAGGCGTATTGATGACTGTCTCCACGGCAGGGTGCATATCCCGGACAAGCCCCCAATTGTTACCGACCTCAGGCCTAGGGGAACCTGGGCCAGGTACAAGCCACTGTTGCTACAGGGTGTAGCCACAGCGATATGGTGTAAAGCTTAAAAGAAACAGACAGCAGTCCCGAGTCTCAGACCATCCTTCTGTTTTTCTCTTTATTCTCCTTTTCCCAGAAATATATATATACTTCAATTTCTGCATAGATCAACATGGCAATCAGTGAAAACAATGGTGCAAGCCAATTTCCTCTGCATAACAAATAGTGTAAACACATTTACTTTGAGTCCTTGATTAAAAACCAACTTTCCAAGGAAGCAGACAGTTCTGTATCCCCACATTGTATGTAGATGAGATTCTAAGTCAAAGCAGTCTGACTATTCAAAGCAGGTGACTCTTTAGCAAGACAGGTAAATATTTATGTCCTGTAGATAGCCATCAGCAATAACCTGTAGCAGAATTTTCTAGAAATTCTGCCTTTTCTAAGTAACACACCAGGTTATTTTCTTTATAATGCTGAGTTGTAGCCCATTACATATTCACGGTAGTGCACCGTTACTGGTAGGTTCCATCCATCCATTTTCTAACCCGCTGAATCCGAATACAGGGTCACGGGGGTCTGCTGGAGCCAATCCCAGCCAACACAGGGCACAAGGCAGGAACCAATCCTGGGCAGGGTGCCAACCCACCACAGGACACACACAAACACACCCACACACCAAGCACACGCTAGGGCCAATTTAGAATCGCCAATCCACCTAACCTGCATGTCTTTGGATTGTGGGAGGAAACCGGCGCCGGAGGAAACCCACGCAGACACGGGAGAACATGCAAACTCCACGCAGGGAGGACCCGGGAAGCGAACCCGGGTCTCCTAACTGCGAGGCAGCAGCGCTACCACTGCGCCACCGTGCCGCCCTACTGGTATGTTTATATTTCTAATTTATAGTTTTCACAGCGCTCGTGACGGTATAAAGAATGTAAAGTTTGAGACGTGAATAAAGATAAAGGCACCAGTCCGCCACTCTCTGCGTATGAATTCAATCAAATCAGGGGCTGCTACAATTAGTGGTGTCACTTGTCATTTCCAGACTCATCTAGACACGTGTATCGATAGGCCTGTCCGGCCGTTAGCAGTCATTGTACCTCAAGTTCCAACACATCCCTCCCTCTTACCGTTATGTCTAACTTCAGTAACCGCTAATATGTCAGTTATTGTTTTTAGAAATTAGTAGTGATAGTATTCTTATGAGTATTTATAATAGCCATCCATCCATTATCCAACCCGCTACATCCTAACTACAGGGTCACGGGGGTCTACTGGAGCCAATCCCAGCCAATACAGGGCGCAAGGCAGGAAACAAACAAACCCCGGACAGGGCGCCTGTCACTCACACACACACAATAGCGACAATTTAGAACTGCCAATGCACCTAACCTGCATGTCTTTGGACTGTGGGAAGAAACCTGAGAAGCCAGGAGGAAACCCACGCAGACACGGGGAGAACTTGCAAACTCTGCGCAGGGAGGACCCGGGAAGCAAACCCGGGTCTCCTAACTGCGAGGCAGCAGCGCTACCCACTGCGCCGTCCTATTTGTGATATTTGTAATTTCATTTTTATTATCATGGAACGGATAATTTAAAATGTGGAATTACTAAAATTGCTAAAAATGTTCATGAAATTTTAATGAAAACATGTTTGAATTTTATGTATATTTCATCACAGTCAGTCATTGTTCAACCTACTATATCCTAACTACAACAACAACAACAACATTTATTTACAGTATATAGCACATTTTCATACAAAAAGTAGCTCAAAGTGCTTTACATAATGAAGAAAAGAAAAATAAAAGACAAAATAAGAAATTAAAACAAGTCAACATTAGTTAACATAGAAAAGGAGTTTGGTCCGATGGCCAGGGTGGACAGAAAAAACAGAAAAAAAAACTCCAGATGGCTTATAGAAAGAAAAAAAAATCTGCAGGGGTTCCAGGCCACGGGACCGCCCAGTCCCCTCTGGGCATTCTACCTCACATAAATGAAACAGTTCTCTTTGTAGTTAGGGTTCTCACGGAGTCACTTGATGTTGATGGTCATACAGACTTCTGGCTTTTAATCCATCCATCATTGTTGGAACATCAACTACAGGGTCACAGAGGTCTGCTGGAGCCAATCCCAGCCAGCACAGGGTGCAAGGCAGGAACAAACCCCGGGCAAGGTGCCAGCCCACCACCAGACACATACCCACACACCAAGCACACACTAGGGACAATTTAGAATCGCCAATGCACCTAACCTGCATGTCTTTGGACTGTGGGAGGAAACCGGAGCACCCGGAGGATACCCACTGTTAGTTAATGGACGCTTGGTGGCGCTATGCCCACCGTTCTCCCAAGAGACAGATACAGACACTATTTAAAAGCACCCAGAAGTATTTAAATTTTTTCTTTAAAGTGCACAAAGCCCCTACTCCACCACAATACAGTACACAATAATCAATAATCACAATTCAATAATCCTCCTCTCCTCCCAGCAGCTCTGTCACACTCCCTCCCAACTCCGGCTCAGTCCACTGGGTTTCCCACAGTCCTTTTTAACTTCCTTGCCTCGGAAGTGCTTCTGTCCTTCAGTCCATGTGCTTCCATAGCACTTCCAGGTCAGATGAAAACTCTTTTTCTTCAGCCCACAAGTACTTGTATCAGTATAGTGCTGCTGGATTATGTGAATTTCCCCTTAGGATTAATAAAGTATCTATCTATCTATCTATCTATCTATCTATCTATCTATCTATCTATCTATCTATCTATCTATCTATTATATACTGCCTTTCATATCTATCTATCTATCTATCTATCTATTATATAGTGCCTTTCATTATCTATCTATCTATCTATCTATCTATCTATCATATCTATCTATCTATCTATCTATCTATCTATCTATTATATACTGCCTTTCATTATCTATCTATCTATCTATCTATCTATCTATCTATCTATCTATCTATTATATACTGCCTTTCATATCTATCTATCTATCTATCTATCTATTATATAGTGCCTTTCATTATCTATCTATCTATCTATCTATCTATCTATCTATCTATCTATCTACTTCAGTTCTTCCATCCCTGTGACTTAGAAGTACCTCTGGGCTATAATAAAAACAGAAGTCTCCCTGCAGCGTCCCCTGGCAGCACTCATGGTACCCAGCAGGGCTGTGAAGCCAAACTCCATTTTCCATGATGCCCTGCGGGAATCCGGGGCACCTCTAGGCTGCAGGGAGGACGCCATCTAGCGTCCTGGATGTGTCGACCGGGATGAACTTCTGGCCGTCCATCACACCATGCAGACACGGATAGAACATGCAAAGTCCAATGCAGGGAGGACCTCGGGAAGCGAACCCAGGTCTCCTTACAGCGAGGCAGCAGCACTACCACTGCGCCACCTTGCTGCCCTGTGCCAATATTGCATTCCCAAATTAAAATTTAGTGTTGTTGGGTGGATCTCAATATAATGAAAAATCTGAAAATGTGCAAAAAAATGGAATGGAAAATGGAAAAAGGTTGAGAAACACTGGATTAGGAGACACAAAAGGATTGGCATGAAAGGCAGGACTTGAACCTGTCCAAAGCAGAACTGCTTATTCCAAGTTTGTCAAGGGAAGAAATAAGCAGGGAGTAGTCAATGGTACTGAAAACTGCTAAGAAGGCATAAGGACAGTGGAAAGAGAAGAAGTCTCCAGCATTTGTGACGCCTGACTGAAGAAGATCTACTAGAAGGTTGTCAGAGGGGTAGGATAAGGGGAGAAGAGAAGACTCTTGGGCAGGGGTAGCAGAAGGGAGACAGGACAGTAAATCTCAATGGCAGATGGGTTGACATTCCCAATGGCCAGCATACCTGAGACACCTGAAGGTGCCAACAAGCATTAGCAACAAGCGTGCAGGCCAGTTAGGTAGCTACAATATTCAATCCTACACCATGTCACTTTCTCTATCCCGGGCCTCACTCACCCCTTGAGATGGCTTTGTGTCCCCCTATTGAGAATATAAAAATATTTAATGAAATCAAGACTTTTTCTTAACTTTGAACAACACTACATAAATGGAAGCACCGTTGCTTCTGTTTCCACGTAAAATTTAAAACAGCCTTTTTAATAACCTCCTAAGGCCCCGAGGCCGGAAATTGAACTCGGGTCCCTCTGAGACGGCAGCACTCGACGCTGTGCTACCGTTGCGCAGATCTGAACTCCTATAAATAGCCCCGTCTCTCTTTTTTCTTTTCCAAGTGACTTTGTCTGCTAGACTTTTGATTGTCTGACTCGAACTCCAGTGATAGCTCTTGGAAGGCGCTCACTCAGACTACAAAGCCTCCCGCTTACAACGCTGGCAAGGCACTGCATGAAACATGTGGCTCGGTTAATTAAAGCCGGCCTTGGCAACAACAAATTGCTTTTATTGCGTACTTTCCATGTCCAATAAAAAAAAGTTTAAAATGAGCCGAAAATATGTTGTTGAGAAAATTAAAGAAACAAAAAAAAAAAAAAAAACCACGCACAAATGTCTTATAGGGTATTATGTGCAATTTGGCCAACGCATTCAGCTCAACTTGGATGGTGTTTTCTTCATTTGGCCAACATGGTGAGTAAAGCGTACATCTGTAATGATTCGTGAAACTTAGATTTTTATGACAGTTAATTGAAGTAAACCAAAAAAAAAAAAACTGGAAAATGAAGAGGTTTTCATAAGAAAGCTTCACATACGTCAGAATTGCAATTTATAAATAAAGTGCAGAATGTGTCCTGGACTGTGGCCACGACTGGATATAGGACAAGGGTGACAAACTCAGATCCTGGAGGGACACTTTTTGAAATTAGTGACCAATTACTGGTATTGTTGGGGGTCTACCATCAGGGCATTCTAGGTGGGTGCCCACAGGCCCGAGACAACAAGGGGCCTTGTTACCAAAACATGCCCACCCGCCAGCTTGATGACATGACAGAATATCTGTGGCTCCGGTTAATGAAACAAGTTGAATTGACCAAGGCGGCCCAAGGAAGCGATTGAGTCTCGTGCTGAAACCAAGAGTGAGAAATACTGCGTCATTGAATGACCTGCTGTGTGGTGATCAAGCGGTCTGTTAAAGAGCTAAGCCACTCAGGGGCTTGTGGTGTTCTCAATCCTGCCTTGTATTGCTGTTAATAGAACCTTCTTTTGCATTCATTATTAATTGCTTGCTTTTTAAAATTCAGAAAACTTCAATTGTTTCCAGCAGCCAACCAATAATAAGATGCAAATCAAGGGAATTTATGACCAGATAACTTAATTCTATTGGTACCTATAATGCAATATGACAGAACAGAGCCAAAACCCAGCAGCCTTCTGCTCAGTAAACTCACCTTAACAAAAGGACAAGTGTCTGTGTATCTGCCTGTCCATCCGAGTGCTAGATCTCTGTCATTTCAACAGATGACGCATCGCAAATATTTGTATTAACAAAGTGCATTGCATTTGTCAGTCCAACAGATGATCAGTTATGAACATTTATGGCAATGTGTTTTACTACTACAAATGTTTGTGATGCACCATCTGTTGGAATGAAAATTGCAATGCATTCATCATTCCAAAAGATGGTGCATCACAAACAACTCTTTAAACAAGGTGCATTGCATTTATAAATCCAACATATGAGCGATTAAAAACATTTATAGAAATGTATTTTATTACTACAAATGTTTGTGATGCACCATGTGTTGGAATGAAAAAATGCAACACATCCATCATTCTAACAGATGGCACATCACAGACATTTGTATTAAAAAAGTGCATTGCATTTGTCAGTTGAACAGATGATGAGTTATGAACATTTATGGCAATGTATTTTATTACTATAAATGTTTGTGATGCACCATCTGTTGGAATGAAAAAAGTAATGCATTCATTATATCGAAAAGATGGGGCATCACAAACATTTCTTTATACAAAGTGCATTGCATTTATCAATCCAACAGATTGCATTTGCCAATCCAACAAATGAGGACTTACAAACATTTATAGCAATGTATTTTATTACTAGAAATGTTTGTGATGCACCATCTGTTGGAATGAAAAAGGCAATACATTCATCATTCCAACAGATGGCACATCACAAACATTTGTATTAACAAAGCGCATTGCATTTGTCAATCCAACACGTGATGAGTTACGAGCATTTATGGTAGCGAATTTTATTACCACAAATGTTTGTGATGCACCGTCTGTTGGAATGAAAAATGTAATGCACTCATTATTCCAAAAGATGGTGCATTACAAGCATTTCTTTATACAAAGTGCATTGCATTTATCAATCCAACAGATTACATTTGTCAATCCAACAAATGAGGAATTACATTTATAGCAATGTATTTTATTACTAGAAATGTTTGTGATGCACCGTCTGTTAGAATGAAAAATGCAATACATTTATCATTCCAACAGAGAGCACATCACAAACATTTATATTAACAAAATACTAGGGGGCTTCATCCCCAGCTCGCTTCGCTTGCCAACCCCCTCGCCTGCACTACACTCCAGCCACTTTGCGTCTCTGCCGCTCGCGTATCTGGATTTCACTTTCACCAAACAACAAAACTTTTAATTCTCACAGATCCGCCTCTTCATTGGGAGGCAGCACTACTTTTCCCTGATGGCAGCATGAATTAGATGATCTACGAGTCTCTGACTTAAACTTTAAAGCTTTACAATATCTACATACTTCCGTCATATCACCTATGTCCATATATTCGATCTCTTTTCACTTTTACCTTTTTGTCAATATCACATTGAATTTTGATTCTATATTTGGAATTACATCATGACAACACAACGTACAACTGCCCGTGAGTGAGTATTGTTTCTTTCTCTCTACATGAACTGTGCCTGACAATAGCATTCACACAAATGAGAAATGACTGAACCGTGTATGTGGTTGTAAATGTTATAGATGTGGGTAGAACTTTTCCAAATCTCTTGTCTCACAGAGCTTGAGATTTTCTCTCATGGGATTTCACTTTCACCAAACATCCATCCATCTTCCAACTTGCTGTATCCTAACTACAGGGTCACGGGGGTCTGCTGGAGCCAATCCCAGCCAACACAGGGCGCAAGGCAGGAAACAATCTGGGCAGGGCGCACACACATACACAATTTAGGATTGCCAATGCACCTAACCTGCATGTCTTTGGACTGTGGGAGGAAACCCGTGCAGACACGGAGAGAACATGCAAACCCCACGCAGGGAGGACCCGGGAAGTGAACCCAGGTCTCCTAAATGTGAGGCAACAGCGCTACCACTGCGCCACCGTGTCGCCCTTTCACCAAACAATACATCTTTTAACTCTCGCGGATACGCCTCTTCATTGGGAAAAAACCTTACATTTCCCTGATGGCAACACAAATTAGACGATCTACAAGTCTCTGACCTAAAGTTTAAATCCAAACAATGTATTCAATCTCTTTTCACTGTTCCTTTGTTTCACCGAGTAATAATTTCCGTTTGTTTGCGCTAATGCGATCTTTACTATCAATTTTTTGAGACTTTTGAATTTTCGGAACCTGCTCTGCATGTGCATCGCGCCAACGTTTTTGAGTTCTTTACGATGTTCTGCTTTTATTTCTGGCCCCATGCTTGGTTAAATCTCTTGGCACAAAGTCTCGTTTCGCGGGATGTGAAAGTGTCTCTCTGAGAAAGTCACGTGTTGTCTCCTTCCAAGATTTTTTTTTTTATATAATAGAGAGACATTGCATTTGTCAATCCAAAGCTGCCGAATTACAAACATTTATAGCAATGTATTTTACTAATACAAATGTTTGTAATGCACCTTCTGTTGGAATTAAAAATGCAATGCATTTGTCTCTCCAACAGACGGTGCATCACAAACATACATTTTATTACTACAAATGCTTGTGGTGAGCCATCTGTTGGAATGACATTTGCAATGCATTTTAATACTACATGAATTACAAAATGCATTCCAATTAATGGTGCACTGCAAATGTTAACACTGAGGTTTATATTGATTACTAAGATGTCAAGCTGTCTTAGACTGGTAGCACAGCTAGTAATGTGACAGAAAGACAGAGAAAAGCAAGCAGGATTCTTGAAGACCTCAGCCATCCTGCACAGTGGCTTTTGTCATAAACAGTACAGGGCCATTGGAAGTGTTCACCCGTAGATTCAGAGATAGTTTCTCTCCATAGGTAGTAAGGTTACTGAACAACAATCACATCAACAATTATTTATGTAGCACATTTTCATACATGTAAGCAGCTCAAAATGTTTTACAATAATAGTAGCTAAAGAATCATAATCCAGTCATCCATTATCCAACCCGCTATATCCTAACTACAGGGTCACGGGTGTCTGCTGGAGCCAATCCCAGCCAACACAGGGTGCAAGGCAGGAAACAAACCCAGGACGGGGTGCCAGTCCACTGCAGGGTGCACACTCACACACACACACACACACACACACACACACACGAAGCACAATTTAGGATCGCCAGTACACCTAACCTGCATGTCTTTGGACTGTGGGAGGAAACCCACGCAGACACGGGGAGAACATGCAAACTCCACGCAGAGTAGGTTCACTTCCCAGGTCTCCTAACTGCGAGCGCTACCCACTGCGCCACCGAGCCGCCCACAAGAATCATAATGAATACTGTAATGTTCTTGTACGTATTATACACAATGGATTCAGAATGTCTTCATACCAATTCACTTTCTGTTATTTCATTTTTTTTTGTGTCGTGCATTTAATTTTAAATGTATAAAGATGCCATTTTTGCCCATCAGCCTACACTCAATAACCCACAATGGCAAAGTGAGAACATGTTTTCAGAGAGGTTTCCAAATTTGTTATAACTCAAAAACTGAAATCTCTTATTCATAGAAGTATTCAGATCCTTAATTTAGTACTTTGTCGAAGCTCCCTTGGCAACAATTCCAGCCTAGCATCAGCTTGCTAAATCTCTACAAGCTTTGTATCCCTGGATTTGGGTACTTTATCTAATTCTTCCTTGGCAGATTGGGTGGGAAGTTTCTACAAACTGCCATCTTCAGGTTTCTCCACACATGTTCATTAAGGTTTAAGTCTGGGATTTGGCTGGGCCACTCAAGTACAGGTAGACACTTGTCTCAAAGCCACAACAGCGTTTTCCTGACTGTATGCTTTGGGTCATTGTCAGGCTGAAAAGTGAACCGTCACCCAAGTCTGAGGTGGTGTGCACTCTGGAGCAGGACCGCTCTAGATTTGGCTGCATTCATCCTTCCCTCCATTCTGACCAGTCTCCCTGTCCCTGCACCACCATAGCGTGATGCTGCCACCACCATGTTTCACTGTAGAGATGATACTAGGCAGGTGATCAGCAGTGTCTGGTCTTCATTAGATATAGGACACTGCTTGAAGAATTCAATTTTTCTCTCATTGCGCTGACCATCCTGTAAATTACTTTTGGCAAACTCCAAGTAGGATGGCCGCTCTACCATAAATCCCTGGAATGCTGCTGAAATGGTCGCCTTTATGATAGGTTCTGTTGTCTCAGCAGAGGAATTCTGAAGCTGTGTTAGAGTGAACATTGGGCTGCTGGTCATCTCCCCGACCAAGGTCCTTCTTGCCTGATTAATCAGTTTGGTTGACGGCCAACTCTAGGAAAAGTCCTGGTGGCTCCAAGCGTCTTCCATTTCACCGTGAGCTTCTGGAAACACTCAGTGCTTTAGAAATGTTTTTTGTCCTCCAGCCTTGATCTGTGCCTCACCACAATCCTTGGACTTCCTGGCTTGGTTTTTGCCCTGATATGAAGTGTGAATTGTTAGACCTTCTATCAACAGGTACTCTGGGACTTTTCTAAACGATGTCCAATCTATTCACTTTGCCACAGGTGGACACCAGTCGAGTTCTAGAAACATCTCAAAGAGAGTTAAATCAAACAGGACCACCTGAGCATCACCACAGTTTGATCGTGGAGGTCTACAGGGAGCTCCTTGGACTTCTTGGCTTGGTTTTTGCCCTGACGTGAAGTGTGAATTGTTGGACCTTCTATCCACAGGTACACTGGGACTTTTCTAAATGCTGTGCAATCAATTCACTTTGCCACAGGTGGACTCCAGTCGAGTTCTAGAAACATCTCAAAGAGAATTAAATCAAACAAGACCACCTGAGCATCACCACAGTTTGATCGTGGAGGTCTACAGAGAGCTCCTTGGACTACCTGGCTTGGTTTTTGCCCTGACGTGAAGTGTGAATTGTTGGACCTTCCATCCACAGGTACACTGGGACTTTTCTAAACGATGTCCAATCTATTCACTTTGCCACAGTTGGACTCCAGTCGAGTTCTAGAAACATCTCAAAGAGAATTAAAGCAAACAAGACCACCTGAGCATCACCACAGTTTGATCGTGAAGGTCTACAGGGAGCTCCTTGGACTACCTGGCTTGGTTTTTGCCCTGACGTGAAGTGTGAATTGTTGGACCTTCTATCCACAGGTACACTGGGACTTTTCTAAACGCTGTCCAATCTATTCACTTTGCCACAGGTGGACTCCAGTCGAGTTCTAGAAACATCTCAAAGAGAATTAAAGCAAACAGGACCACCTGAGCATCACCACAGTTTGATCGTGGAGGTCTACAGAGAGCTCCTTGGACTTCCTGGCTTGGTTTTTGCCCTGACGTGAAGTGTGAATTGTTGGACCTTCTATCCACGGATACACTGGGACTTTTCTAAACGCTGTCCAATCAATTCACTTTGCCACAGGTGGACTCCAGTCAAGTTCTAGAAACATCTCAAAGAGAATTAAAGCAAACAGGGCCACCTGAGCATCAACACAGTTTGATCGTGGAGGTCTACGGAGAGCTCCTTGGACTTCATGGCTTGTTTTTGTTCAGACATGCAGTGTGAATTGGGGGGTCTTCTATACACAGGTAGACGTGTTTGTTCTTCATCCACTCTACGTATATATTAATCTCTACGCAGCAATCCCCTCCTGAAAGAACGTGAAGTCTAAAGGAAATTTACTTTAACGAGAAAGACTGAAAGGTGCAAATTTTACCCTTTGAAGCAAAGGTGGACGCCTTTCAGATAAATAAAGTGAGTACACAGTAGAATCCTCAGACTGTCAAGACGGACAGCAGTACGTTAACGAGGGTCCGTCCTCACGGTCGCAGGGCCTGCTTTTGCAGATGTGAGGAGTTTATTGAATTTTACAGTGTCGTAGACTTTGGCTGGCATGGAAACCCTAACACAAAACAGCAGCCCCTGCCGCTCAGACAAAAGCGTGAAGTTTATTCAATTTGAACAGCCACCCTTTTATGAGAGATAATACGCTGGCCAAACAGAGCCTTGCATTCAACACTCAAAGAGCTAAACTGTTAAGGCAGCCTGTGGCAAGTCTCTGGGAGTGCTTTATCTTGATCTTCTTTGGGTTATTTGTTCTTGATGTGCCAGCTGTTATAAGTTTAAGAAAATAATGAAAACCTCTTCTTGTACCTTCTGGAGACATTTCCGCCAGCCATAAACTTAAGACCCGCTTGGTTTCCTTATTAGCGGCGTGGTTGATGCAGCTGTACTTTCTGGCTTCGGTTTGAGGAAAATGGAGCAGCAGAGTTTTGTAGATGTGAGGAGTGGGATGAAACTGCTTTGACCTATCAGGAAGGGCTGAGGGTCCAAGAAGGGGCTGTTCAAAAGCCCCTGGCACTACAATTACTTGCCACTATTTAACGATCAAGTGTAATAACCCACCGCCTGCTCCCGCTCACCTTCTTCTGGCCCACTGTCGAGATCTGCAGAGGGTGGACAAAACAGCAGACACATCGACCGATAGGTTAATATAAAGGATGTGCTAAGGAGGAGGGCCACATCACCTTTCAGATCAACAACAACAACATTTATTTCTATAGCCCATTTTCATACAAATAATGTAGCTCAAAGTGCTTTACATGATGAAGAAAGAGAAAAAAAGACAAAGTAAGAATTAAAATCATAGAACACTAATTAACATAGAATAAAAGTAAGGTCCTATGGCCAGGGAGGACAAAAAAAAAAAAAAGGAGAAAAAAGATAAATTTGCGGTGGGGTCTTAGGCCACAAGACCGGCCAGCCCCCTCTAGGCATTCTACCCAACATCAATGACCTCAATCAGTCCTCATGGTATTCAGGGTCCTCATGGAAGAATTTGATGATGATGGTCCCGTGGACTTACTGGCCTTTAATCCATCAGTGTAAGGACATCACGGTGCTTTGATTAGGTGGTGGTGGTGGCGCAGATCACAACAACACAGAAAACTGGAAAAAGAACAGAAGACAGAGTAGGGGTTAGTACAGATTTTGGAGCCACCATGAATAGTAATGATAATTAATTGAATATGTGGAGCATCAGGATTAAACAAGAATGAAGTTATGAGAAAGCCATGTTAAAGTAACGTGTTTATAGCAGTTTTTTAAAGTGCTCCACCGTATCAGCCTGGTGAATTCCTATTGGCAGGCTATTCCAGATTTTAGGTGCATAACAGCAGAAGGCCACCCGCCTCACCACTTTTAAGTTTAGCTTTTAGAATTCTAAGCAGACACTCATTTGAAGATCTAAGGTTACGATTTGGAATATAAGATGTCAGACACTCTGATGTATAAGATGGAGCAGATTATTTAAGGCTTTGTAAACCATAAGCAGTATTTTAAAGTCAATCCTGAATGACACAGGTAACCAGTGTAGTGACATTAAAACTGGAGAGATGTGTTTGGATTTTCTTTTCCTAGTTAGGATTCTAGCAGCTGCATTCTGCATTAGTTGCAAATGATTTATATCTTTTTTTGGTAGTCCTGAGAGGAGTGCGTTACAGTAATCTAGACGACTGAAAACAAACGCGTGAACTCATTTCTCAGCATCTTTCAATGATATAAGAGGTCTAACTTTACTTATGTTTCTTAAGTGAAAAATGCTGTCCTAGTGGTCTGATTAATATGCGATTTAAAATTCAGGTATGAGTAAACAGTTAGCTTTTTACCTCTGTAATGACTTTTAATCCTAATGCATCAAGTTTATTTCTGATAACCTCATTATATCCATTATTGCCGATCACCAAAAATTTCATTTTTTACTTTAATTAGCTTGAGAAAATTACTACTCATCCACTCAGAAACACAAGTAAGACATTGTGTTAGTGAATCAACAGTCGGGGTCATCAGGTGCAATTAACAAGTACAGCTGTGTGTCATCAGCATAGCTGTGGTAGCTCACGTTATGCCCTGAGATAATCTGACCTAACAGAAGCATGTAGATTGAAAAGAGCAGCGGATCCCGGATAGAGCCTTGTGGAACACCATATAGAATATGGACATAAATGGCTTTAGTCCTTCTTGATTGCCGTCATACCAGTCCTGAACTGGATCCACTGGGATATTGCATCATTAAACCAGAAGAACAAATTCAATTTTTTTAACCTCCTTAGCGTTATATTTTTATTTCTCAAAAAAAGCAGGTAAAAAGAGTTAACTTTTTTGGCTTAAAAAATAACATTTTTATTAAATCTCATCTTTCTACTATAAAACATGCAAAACACTAAAAGTATAAAGTCAGAAATGTAGAAAGTTTAATAATGATACAAATAATAATAACAATGATAAATAAAATAATAAAAATATGAACTGCACACTGCCCATATGCGAATGATGCAAGTGTAACTTTTGGATTCACTGACCGTTTCAATTTAACTGCCTGAAGACAGACTCACCTCGTCATCACTGATGACAGCCATTTCTTATGAGACACCATTATGAGGCTAGGAGAAGACATGCCTACACTGTTGCCCGGGTAATACTTAAGCCTGACACCAACATAAGACATGCCCACACCGTTGTGCGGGTAACATTCGGGCCTGACACTTATGTAAGACACACCTACACCTTTGCCCGGGTAACACTCAGGCCCAATGCCTATGTAAAACATGCCCACACTGTTGTCTGAGTAACACTCGAGCCTGATGCTTATGTAAGACATGTCTATACCATTGCCCGGGTAACACTCGGGCCTGACGCTTACATAAGACATGTCTACACCGTTGCCCGGGTAACACTTGGGACTAACGCTTATGTAAGTAATATCTACACCATTGCCTAGGTAATATGCGTGCCTGACGCTTACGTAAGACACACCTACACCGTTGCCCAGGTAACACTAGGGCCTGCCGCTTATGGAAGACATGCCTACACTGTTGCCCAGGTAACACTTGGGCCTGATGCTAACGTAAGACAAACCTACTCTGTTGCCTGAGTAATGCTCAGCACTAATGCTGTTGCCAGTTTTACAATACGAGTAAACCTCAGGTCTTATGCAAGCAGCGTGGACACTGTTGCCCGAGTGACCCTCGAGGCTAAAGCTTTCAGCACTGTTTTCACAGCCCGAGTGACGCTCGGAACTTACACTAAAGAAGTTAATGGATGAATGACATAGAAAATCATGCGTATTGCAACTTCTCATAAAGGTTCAATGATGTTTAGATCTGGGGCCTCATGTATAAATAGTGTGTACGCACAAAAATGTTGCGTAAGAACATTTCCACGTTCAAATTGCGATGTATAAAACCTAAACTTGGTGTAAAGTCACGCACATTTCCACGGTAGCTCATACCCTGTCGTACGCAAGTTCTCTGCTCGGTTTTACAGACTGGCGGCACCCAGCGTCAAAGCAGTGCTACTGTTCCTGTGTCGTTTATCTTTCTTTTTTAGATCCACATCCCTGACGCGGCTTTATAAATACACTGAAATTAACCGCATATTGTTTATTAGTTTAATGCATCTGATTGCAATTACCCTGTAACAATATAATGGTCCACAGAATGGCCAAACTATTCCAAATACCATAACTGCTTTAGCGTTGTTACTCTGACTGCACCTTGGATCCCACAGCGGATCATCTTTTTCCATATTACTCTCACTGCACCACTCGGAGTATTTATATCACTGTGTCTGAGTGTGAATCACAGGAGTATAGCAGCTGATCAGAAAGAGAATTATCGGGATACAGCATCAAGCACACGCTGCCTCAGCCATGCTGTCTATTTGAACTGCTCCCATACGACAAACGCTTCAGAGCCTTCTCTGTGCTCTAAATGCACTCAATCAGTCCATCAAGTGCTCCTTGTAGAACTGTCTGTACTTATCAGTACAATCACCTCACTGTAAACTTGCACTACAGTTATAATATTGCACAACCTGAGCCACTTTATAAAGCGCATATTTACATATGATGATATCATTTTTAAGATTAAATGCAGCAAAATATGTTTATTATATTATACAGATAAAACTTCATTTAAATAATCTATATTGCTAGTAACATGTAAGGACATGGTGTCTCAGCACTAGTGAGCCGCTGGCGCTCCGTTCACGGATTGTTCCTGCCTCACGCTGTATATTTACTGAGGCTGGCGCGACACTGGAAGGATAGATGGATAGAATAATTAAACAAGTACTACGAAGATATTTCAATGTTCATTAAATGTTTTGAAGAATCGGCGTTCTAAGCTTACAGATGGCTTAATGTCTATTACAGAGCTGATTGTGTGGCGATTGGATATTTGGGGAAAGAAAAGTAAGGACAGGAATTGGAGGTTAGTACGTTTGAAAGGGACAGTACTGCTACAATAAATTATTTCATCGAAGGTCGTGCACGATGCAGCAGGCATCCTGCGTTAGGCATGAACAATCACTGTGCCACTGTGTTCCCCTGTTTAATAACGTGCTTTAACTCCTATCATCATGAAAATGATATCACGTATACATCTCAGTATTTGAATTATTCAGAGAGCTGTAATATCACGAATGTAATGGATTCTGTGTCCTGTCGGAGGAAGAGAAAGCCCATTTAAGAAGCACATAGAGATTCACACACATAGAGCACATAGAAGATCAAATACAAAACAAAGCATTTAACGTGCTACTTCAGTTACGATGGGATTGAGAGACTAGTAAATTAAACAATTTTAAGATGAAATTTATGATGTTCTACTTTAATGACAAAATAAGCTACGTGATTAAAGTAGAAATTTAGAAAATAAAGGTGACATTTTGTGCGTTTTCCCCACTGTGTGACTATTTTTTTTTTCTCTGTACCCTAATAAGCTTTCATATGACAATCAGACAGTGGGCTACGACTTGCCTTTTCACTGCGACTTTGATATCTGACAACTTTTTTTTTATTTCGGGCACTGTGTGACTTTGTGAACTTGAGCTTTCGAGTTTCTCCGACACGCTATGTCACTCGATCAACTTCCTTTTGTTGATTATACCACTTTTTAAACCAACAAATAGAACATTTTCCTTTGCCTCCACTTGGTATTCTCTGAAATTCTTCTATTTCCCCCCGTGCTTTTGCCATTGCCTTTCACAGAAGGCTGAGCTTAAGGGCTATTTATATTGATTTGCATATTCAAAGAGGCGTAATTCTGGGAGGAGTTGGGGCGGGACAGTGTGTTACTTTTCAAAATGAAAATGTTAAGATTTGCATTGGGTCTGATGAGGATGGACAGGATTAGAAATTAGGACTTTACTGGGTCAACTCAAGTTAGGAGACAAAGTCAGAGAGGTGAGATTGCGTTGGTTTGGACAGATGCTGGGTATAATGAGAGAAGGGTGCTAAGGATAGAGCTGCCAGGGAAGAGGAGAAGAGAAAGGCCTAAGAGAAGGTTTATGGATGTGGTGAGAGAGGACATGCAGGTGATGGGCGGTAACAGAACAAGATGACAAGGACAGGAAGATATGGAAGAAGATGATCTGCTGTGGCGGCCCCTAACGGGAGCAGTCGAAAGAAGATGAATTTACAATTAATTATAATTATAATTATTGACCTGTTTTGATGAGATATGGAGCAATAAGCCCAAATAACATTTGGGACAGTATTCTGCTGTCATGTTGTAGATGAAATAACATTATGCTGCAAAACAAAACCAGAATATGCTCTGCCACTCTGTGGTAATTTATCAATATTCATGAGTGGGGCAGAACTTTCAACTAAAACACAACAGCGTGCAAACGAAAAAGTTGTAAAGCCAGTTTTAGAACAAACCAAAACTGAACTGTAAGTTGAATCAAGCAATAGGGATGACATTCATTAGATGTTGACATGGATAGTGAACTGAAAGACCAGACCGCGCCGTGATATACCTGGTGAATTTGGTCCATTGAAGATTTGTTATGGGTGGTGCGTGTAGCTTTGCACTTAAAAGACAAAAATGATTATGTACAAGAAAAAAAAAAAAGGAAAAGACGGTAGCCCCCAAAGCACTGCTCACAATGCAGCAACTGTCAGCGTTCCTGTCAAGGGAAATGTGGAAGTCACTAAGCCTTGCGCTGTCGTAAACTGGGATAACACAAGGGGTGTGTCGGTTGTGTGGATCAAGCACTGACGTGCTACCCTCTGATGCACAAGCAGAAAAGATATTTTGAGAAAATGATTCAAAGAAACGCGGTTCTACTGTCCTGATTGTGACCTTGATCTGTGTGTTGGTGGATGTTTCAAAACTTGTCTCGCACAGGGCAATGCAATACAATACAGTTTATTTTTGTGTAGCCCAAAATCACACAAGAAGTGCTGCAATGGGCTTTAACAGGCCCTGCCACTTGACAGCCCCCCAGCCTTAAGTCTCTAAGAAGACAAGGAAAGACTCCCCAAAAAATAACCTTTGTAGGAAAAACAGGGAAGAAACCTTGGGAAAGGCAGTTCAAAGTGAGACCGCTTTCCAGGTAGGTTGGGCGTACAGTGGGTGTCAAAAAAGGGGGTCAATACAATACAATACACAGAACAGAACACAAGTCATCCTCAATACAGTATAAAAAAAAAATATTACAAGTACGGAGCAGAATTTAACAGTAACTGATTTCCCACAATAGTATTTGGATTAGTTTAGAGTCATGGAGACCTCAGCCATCAAGCTGCCTCCCCCAGTTGGCCATTCCACAGCTGAGACGATGAAATGACCCCTCTACCCGACGATTCCTGTGATCCTTCATCAGGGATGATTTTACTTTAGGCAGGCAAGACAACTTGGCAGGTGGGCCGTGTACTAAATCTCCATCAGTACAAAAGTGGATGCTAGACAGACCTTTCCTATTGTGATTAGTCTCACATTTTAGTATTAATGTGCTTCTGTTACGGGCGGCACTGTGGCGCAGTGGGTAGCGCTGCTGCCTCGCAGAAAGGAGACCTGGGTTAATTTCCCGGGTCCTCCCTGCGTGGAGTTTGCATGTTCTCCCCATGTCTGCGTGGGTTTCCTACCACAGTCCAAAGATATGCAGGTGAGGTGAATTGGTGATCCTAAATTGTCCCTAGTGTGTGTGTGTGTGCCCTGCGGTGGGCTGGCACCCTGCCCGGGGTTTGTTTCCTGCCTTATGTCCTGTGTTGGCTGGGATTGGCTCCAGCAGACCCCCCGTGACCCTGTAGTTAGGATATAGCGGGTTGGAAAATGGATGGATGGATGTTTCTGTTACATATAATAATAGTTTTTCTTGTTGATAACACTTCAATGTTTTTGACCAATTTTTTCCGGAGATAAACGTAACACTAAGGAGGTTAACTATTTAAGTCAAAGCCAAAGTCAAAGCGAACTTTATTGTCATCTCAACCATATACAAGTATACAGATAGATGAAATTGCAATAACATGAAGTGCAAATAAAAAAGTTTAATTAAATTTAAATTTAAAATTAAAACACAAACAAGACAAGACACAGTCAATAAATATGCAATACAATAAAAAAAATAATAGATACAGATAATACAGAAATGATCCGTGTATGATGATAGTTGTTTAAGACAATGTCAGGTCAAAATGTTTCACAGCAGAAGGATATCAGAAGTGTCCAAATCCTTAAAGGTCAGTAGGAGATCTTCAGTTCTTTTCTACCTACACACTCGTCTTTACAGGACAGTGGTTTTCATGTATAAAAGTTCTGTTGTTAGAGGTGGTTGAGGCCATGTGGAAGATCCCAGGGGGCAGCCTGGTGTTAAGGAGTCTGACAGCTTTGGGGTAAAAACTCTCCTGCAGCCTGGCAGATCTGGCTGTGATGCTGCAGTATCTTCTCTTGGATGGCAGAAGTGTGAAAAGTCCATGTGAGGGGTGTAAGGGGTCCTGTACAATGCTGCAGGCCTTGTGGACACTGCGTTTGTAAAATATGTCCTGTAGTGAAGGGAGAGGCACCTCAATAATGTTCTCTGCTGTCTTCACTATCCTTTGCAGTTGCCACACCAGACATTGATGCAGCTGGTCAGGACACTCTCAATGGTGCCTCTGTAGAACGTGGTGAGGATGGAAGGGGGAAGACTTGCTCGCTTCAGCCACCTCAGGAAGTGTAGTCTCTGCTGGGCTTTCTTGATTATTGATGAGGTGTAATGTGTCCATGTAAGTTCCTCAGTTATGTGCACACCAAGGAAACTTGGTACTCCTAACAGTCTCCACATCTAAACCGTTGGTGCTGAGTGGGATGTGAGCAGGACGTGATTTTCTGAAGTCCACGATTATCTCTCTTGTCTTGTCGACATTGAGAGATAGATTGTTGCCTTCACACCATGCGGACAGCCGTTCCACCTCATCTCTGTATGCTGTTTTCATCATCCCTGCTTATCAGTCCCGGCACCGTCGTATCATCTGCAAACTTGATGATGAGGTTGGTGTTGTGCGTGGCTGTGCAGTCGTGAGTCAGCAGGGTGAAGAGCAGAGGACTAAGCACACAGCCCTGAGGTGCTCCGGTGCTCAGTGTGATGATGCTGGAAATGTTGCAGCCCATCCAAACTGACTGGGGGCCTCTCTGTCAAGAAGTCCAGGATCCAATTGCAGAAGGTGGTGCTCAGGCCCAACTTATTTAAACTTTGATTTTGGGGTTTTTGAGAAAAAAGAATCAATTTTTTATCTTTGTTTTGTGATCGGAATTGTATTTCATGATATTATAATTATTGTTAATGGCAAATTTGATGTAATTTTTGACCGACCAAGGAAGCCCCATTTTGGTCTTGTATTGGTACAACATGAATTGGGTTACGACCCCAGCATCAATTATGATAACGAGTATAAAGGTCATCCCAGACCGCCATTCTCTATTTGAGTCTGACGGAGAAAACCTCAACGACTTTCTTAGTTTTTCCTTTGATTTTGCATTTATTCTGGCAGGGGCTCTTTGGTTAAGTTTTTTGACTTTGATGATCACGTTTCATGTTGGTTTTGATGAACATACAACCTTGCTTATGAGTTTTGGATCCCTGCACTTCGATTTCCTTGAACGCTTTGAAATCACTTGTCATGGACGGCTGGGACTCCTCTTCTCTGGGTGGACCGGGTTAGCAAGCCTGGTCAGGACAGTACCTCCCCGAGAACGCTAGATGGCAGCCTCCCTGGGTTGCAGCGGTGCCTAGGACTCCTGCAGGGCTTTATGGGAGTTGGAGTTTGATACAGCCCTGGGGGATCCATGGGCACTGCCAGGGGGTGCTACAGCTGCTGCTGAGCTCTGGAAATAGCTCTCCTGCCACACCAAGAAGTGGGTCATCAAACACCTGGAGCACTTCTGGGGGTGTTATAAAAGGAGCCAGTAGCCACCATTCCGGGTGCCAGAATCGGGAGGAGGGAGACGAAGTGGAAGAGATTAAGAAAGTAAAGTAAAGGATTGTGTGGGAGTGTGCTTTTGGACTGTGTTGTGTACTTGTGGGAACGGGGAAGACCATGGAAGATAAACCATTTGTGTTTTGGAAGTGTGTGTCCTGCATCTGTCTGTGTTGGGTTGAGTGGCTGCAACGCCCTCTAGACCTCAGTATGTGCGTCTCGGGAACTGCAGGTCTGACATTGTGGTCAGCAGCACAGGAGTGCCGCAGGGGACTGGACTTTCTCCGGTCCTGTTCAGCCAACATACATCAGACTTGTAATACAACTCGGAGTCATGCCACGTGCAAAAGTTCACTGACGACACTGCTAACGTGGGCTGCATCAGGAGTGGACAGGATGAGGAGTATAGGAACCTAATCAAGGACTTTGTTAAATGGTGCGACTCAAACCACTTACAACTGAACACCAGCAAGACCAAGGAGCTGGTGGTGGATTTTAAGAGGCCCAGGCCCCTCATGGACCCCGTGATCATCAGAGGTGACTTTGCAGAGGTTACAGACCTATAAATACCTGGGAGTGCAGCGGGATGATAAATTAGACTGGACTGCCAATACTGATGCTCTTTGTAAGAAAGGACAGAGCTGACTTTACTTCATTAGAAGTCTGGCGTCCTTCAACATCTGTAATAAGATGCTGCAGATATTCTATTAGACAGTTGTGGTGAGTGCCCTCTTCTCTCGGTGGTGTGCTGGGGAGGCAGCATAAAGAAGAGAGACACCTCACGCCTGGACAAAATGGTAAGGAAGGCAGGTTATATTGTAGGCACGGAGCTGGACAGTCTGACATCTGTGGCAGAGTGACAGGCGCTGAACAGGATTATCTCCAGACAGAGGAGCATCGATCTATCTATCTATCTATCAATTTATTATATAGAGATTTTCATTTCTATCTATCTATCTATTTATCTATCTATCCATTATATAGTGCCTTCCATATCTATTGTCAACGGCACCCGGGCACAGACAGGCAGACATCTTGTTTTGCACAAACCACCACACGTTTATTTACAATATTTACAAATTATGGTCACAAAGACCCCAGTCTATTTGGTCACTCAGACCCAGTTTAGTGCACAATACCCCAATAAACACTCAACGTCCTGGCCACAATGCCTTCTTGGGCCGCTCCACTCTCCACTGCTTCGTCCTCCTTCCACCCGACTCCAGCCTCGAATGAATGGAGACGGCCCCTTTTATAGATGACCCGGATGAGCACCTGGTGTTCCCGGCGTTCCTTCTCTGACCACGCCCCAGCGTGGCGGAAGTGTCGGCTGTCCTCCCGCTGCTCTCCGGCGCCATCATAAATCTTCCCCAGCACTTCCTGGTGTGGCGGAAGTGCTGGGTTAACAGGTCCCCAAGGCATTGGGGCGCCTCCTGGCGGTGACCACGGGCCCCTACAGGGAAAGGCTTCCATGCCCTTGACCCGTGGCCCCCAAAGCAACCCGGAAGGCGAACCCCACGTGATCCAGGCCGGGCTCTGACCCTCTTCCGGTCCCTCCTGGCGTCCCGCCGGGTCATGGCCCCTGGCATCCCTGACAGTGCCCCACAGCCAGCGAAGACCACTCGTGGGTAAGAGCGACCCGTCCCGCGAGGGCAGCAGAGCCCCGAAACGGGTCCCACTCGAGAATAGCCGGGGTCCGGCCCCGCACTCCTAGCAGGGACAGGGCGGAGACACAATCTGAGCACCAACCCATGGTGCATCCCTGTGCCTCGCACAGGTTGTGCTCCCCCTTTTACCGGCACCCCGGGGCCTCCTCGGTCGGCACCCCCTCCGAGACCTCCACGCCCCTTTGTTCCGAGCCACTCGTTCCCCCGTAGGCTCCTCCAGCTGTGAGCGCATCTGCGCACCGGCAGAGAGATCATTCCGCAGACGGCCCGACATCAGAGGGCTGTTCCGCCACGAACGGGTTCCTTCAGCTCGCCCGGGGTCCGTCCCTACAAAAGAGAACACAGGGGCAGAACCGCTGCCAAAGCACCCAGCTCGTACCACGCACGGGCAGCGTTCCCCCCTCAAATCACCCCGGCACTTGCCTGATCGGCACCCTCTCCGCGGCTTCCGTGTCCCTCTCGATGATGGAGCCGCCGGCACCGCCTCTCTCTCTCCGCCGGCCTCAGAGATTCCCTCTGCTCCCCCAGAGGGCAGCCAGCCGCACGCTGTGCACCCAGCAACGCTCTCACCATATTGGAGGAAGCGCACCCAGCCACTTAATCCTCCCTTCACTCTTGACGCCTTGACGGTATGCAACTCTGTATTAGCCAACACGAGCCCCTTTCCCGTCTGCGTCCCTACAGTACAGCGCGAGGCCGCAGCCAACTCGGGGGGGAGGGCGCTAGGACCCGGGACACTAAGCAGCCCGTGTCCATCCTGCGTCCTCTCGGACTCCCCCCTCGCCCGCGCATACAGCCATTAGCGCCGACTATTTGTCGGAGGGCTGCTTACTCAAACTGCTCATCGTTATCACAGCCATTTTCGGCAGACCCTCCCGCATGCTGTAATGGAGTCGGCTGTACTCACCAATCCGCCGTACCTCTCCGCTGGAGATTCCAGCGCCGCGCCTCCGCTGTCAGTTGAAACTTCCGTAAGGTCAGCGAGCGCCTTCTTCTCCAGATCCCGCACTGCAGCCCGGAGGGCATGTAGCAACTGTAACACTCTCTGCTCCGCAGGCTGAAGGCACGCCCCAGCTCCCAGAGCAGCCGCAAAGACAGAAAGTCAACCGACGTGGAGCCTACCTGTACGCCAGCCTCCGACGCCGGCCACTTCCTGTGGGCCCTCTCCTCTGGCCCAATCGGGTCTCCCCGCCCGTGATTTAACGTTCCTTGGTCCCGCCTCTCGGTCATTGGCGGGCACCCAAGACACACCATCCAACCACGTGCCTGTCAGGGGGAGGGACATCCGGTCCGCGGCCATCTTGCCTCCCTTTTTTCGGCGTTGATATGCCTGCCGGCAGCCTTGCTGTTGCCAGCGCTCTTCGAGACGCAGCGTCTCCTTCTCCGCAGCCCTCGCGGCTGCCGCCGTGTTGCCAGCGCCCCGCAGACCGGCATCGCCCGCCACCGGCGTGAATCCGGGAAGTCCCTGCCTGAGAAAGAAAACACGCCGCCCTCCCAAGCCGGCTGCCACTAGGCAGGGGACTCACCTTCCCGGACCCGTTCAACCGAGGACACCTCCTCGGCGAGGCTTCTTCCGACGCCATGCCGTCTTGGCCTGCAGCAACGGCGCGATCTCTGGAGACCACTGCTCTCCTGCTAGGCATACCGCCCACCCGTGTCAGGGAAGTATGGCCATCAAACGGACCCCTGGTGGTCCGTGGAGTTTCTTCTCTCCGCGGGGCTGTGTGCACGCAGCACCCGCGGAACGTGGGTGGGGTCCCCTGCTGCGCCCGGCCGTCCACAACAAATTTGTTTGTTGCAGGTCCCCGCCTTGCAACAGGCGGAGCATCCTGCCGACTACGCCAGATGTCAACGGCACCCGGGCACAGACAGGCAGACATCTTGTTTTGCACAAACCACCACACGTTTATTTACAATATTTACAAATTATGGTCACAAAGACCCCAGTCTATTTGGTCACTCAGACCCAGTTTAGTGCACAATACCCCAATAAACACTCAAAGTCCTGGCCACAATGCCTTTCTTCGGGCCGCCTCCACTCTCCACTGCTTCATCCTCCTTCCACCCGACTCCAGCCTCGAATGAATGGAGACGGCCCCTTTTATAGATGACCCGGATGAGCACCTGGTGTTCCCGGCATTCCTTCTCTGACCACGCCCCAGCGTGGCGGAAGTGTCGGCTGTCCTCCCAGCTGCTCTCTGGGCGCCATCATAAATCTTCCCCGGGTCATGGCCCCTGGCATCCCTGACACTATCTATTTATCTATCAATTTATTATATAGAGCTTTTCATTTCTATCTATCTATTAATTATATAGTGCCTTTCATTTCTATCTATCTATTATAGAGTGCCTTCCATATCTATCTATCAATTTATTATATAGAGATTTTCATTTCTATCTATCTATTAATTATATAGTGCCTTTCATTTCTATCTATCCATTATAGAGTGCCTTCCATATCTATCTATCTATCTATCTATCCATTTAAATGAACTCACAAGAAGTTAATCAGCAACACAAACAGGGCACTCATTAAAAAAAGGGTTAGAATGAAAACCAAGAGCCACGGTGGTCCTCCAGGATCAGAGTAGGTGACCTCTGCTTTAGAGGAACCCACAAATACCATCTATCCATCCATTATCCAACCCGCTATATCCTAACTACAGGGTCACTGGGGTCTGCTGGAGCCAATCCCAGCCAACACAGGGTGCAAGGCAGGAAACAAACCCCAGGCAGGGCGCCAGCCCACCACAAGGCACACACACACACACCAAGCACACACCAGGGACAATTTAGAATCGCCAATGCACCTAACCTGCATGTCTTTGGACTGTGGGAGGAAACCGGGTTACCTGTCAGCGTGACAGAGTGACCTCCAGCCGTGTCCTCGTCGACACTCTCGCCTGTGAATGAGAGGATCACTGAAGTGACGCCAGCAGGTCCTTTTGTGGCAGGGAGACATGCAGTGGAAATGGGTTTTTGGGGATTAAGATCATTTTCATGGCAAAGTGGGACTTTACAATTAATTGCCATTCATCTGCTTACTCTTCAGAACATTCTGGAGTTGATGCAAATTGCCACCATAAAAACTGAGGCAGCAAACATTGTGAAAATTAATATTTGTGTCATTCTCAAAACTTTTGGCCACGACTGTATATTGTAAATAGTTTTTCCTAGCGAAATGTGAACAATGTAAATAGCTCTATATGTTCTATATGCTTATTATGTTACTAGGGGGCTTGCCCCCTGCTCGTTTCGCTCGCCAACCATCCCGGCCTTCGCTACGCACCAGCCACTTCCCGTCTCTGCCGCTTGCGTTGTGAAGAGTGGGGTTGAACGCACCCCAAGGAGACCCCTCTTAAACGGTGAGACAATGGGAAACAAATTTATTTATTTTTTTTTTACCTCCTCTTTGCTCGATCAGCTGCTGCAAGCTGTTGTGCTGCGTGATCTGCATGTCGCTCTGCGCTTCAAACGTTTGAAAGCCCGTACAGCAGCTGTCTTATTCTGACTTTTATTTCCGGCCCCGGGAGTGGTTCAATCTTTTGGCACAAAGTCTTGTCTTGCGGGACGTGAGTTCTTGATATGTTTTAGTTTATAATCTAAAAACGGAATAAGAATCTGAAAATCTAACAACATCACATTAAAGTTTGATAAACTCTGAAAAGAATGATACCAAACATGTACAGTCATATAAAAAGTTTGGGAACCCCTCTCAGCCAGCATAATAATTGACTCTCCTTTCAACACAAAAGATAACAGTGGTGTGTCTTTCATGTCCTAAGAAAATCTGAGTACTGCGGTGTTTTCCGAACAAAGATTTTTAGTGACGCAGTATTTAGTCGTATGAAATTAAATCAAATGTGAAAACCTGGCTGTGCACAAATGTGGGTCCCCTTGTCATTGTGCTGATTTGAATGCCTGTCACTGCTCAGTGCTGATTACTTGGTTGGATGAGCTCGTCAAGCCTTGAACTTCATAGACAGGAGTGTCCAGTCATGAGTGGTAAAAGGTATTTAAGGTGGTCAATCGCAAGTTGTGCTTCCTTCCCTTTGACTCTCCTCTGAAGAGTGACAGACAGCATGGGATCCTCAAAGCAACTCTCAAAAGATCTGAAAACAAAGATTGTTGAGTCTCCTGGTTTAGGGGAAGGCTACAAAAAGCCATCTCAGAGGTTTAAACTGTCAGTTTCAACTGTAAGGAATGGAATCAGGAAATGGAAGGCCACAGGCACAGTTGCTGTTAAAACAACTCAGGTCTGGCAGGCCAAGAAATGATCACAGGAGAGGAATATGACAGGATTGTGAGAATGGCGACAGACAACCCACAGATCACCTCCAAAGACCCGCAAGAACATCTCGCTGCAGATGGTGTATCTGTACATCGTTCTACAATTCAGCACAATTTGCACAAAGAACATCTGTATGGCAGGGTGATGATAAAGAAGCCCTTTCTGCACTCACGTCGCCAAAAACAGAGTCGCTTGTTGTATCAAATGCTCATTTAGACAAGTCAGATTCATTTTGGAACAAAGTGCTTTGGACTGATGAGACAAAATGGAGTTATTTGGTCAGAACAAAAAGCGCTTTGCATGGCGGAAGAAGAACACCGCATTCCAAGATAAACACCTGCTACCTCCTGTCAAATTTGGTGGAGGTCCCATCATGCTGTGGGGCTGTGTGGCAGTTCAGGGACTGGGGCCCTTGTTAAAGTCGAGGGTCAGATGAATTCAACCCAATATCAACAAATTCTTCAGGATAATGTTCAGGCATCAGTCACAAAGTTGAAGTTACGCAGGGGTTGGATATTCCAACAAGACAATGACCCAAAACACAGTTGGAAATCTACAAAGGCATTCATGCAGAGGGAGAAGTACAATGTTCTGGAATGGCCGTCACAGTCACCTGACTTGAATATCATCGAAAATCAATGGGATGATTTGAAGCAGGCTGTCCAGGCTCGGCAGCCATCAGATTGAACTGAACTGGAGAGATTTGGTATGAAGAATGGTCAGAAGTACCTCCATCCAGAGTCCAGACGCTCATCAGGGTCTATAGGAGGACAGCGTCTGGAGGCTCAAAGGAGCAAAAGGAGGCTCAGCTAAGTATTGATGTCATATCTCTGTTGGGTGCCCACATTTATCACCTGTCTAATTCTGTTATGATGCATATTGCATATTTTCTGTTACTCCAATAAACATAATGTCACTGCTGAAATCCTACTGTGTCCATAAGGCATGTCAGATATTAAAAGGAAGTTCAGCCAATGAGAAACAAAAATCCAAAGAATTAAGAGGGGTGCCCAAACTTTCTGATATGACTATATATGTAGGTTTTAAAATAAGCCAGATTTAAAGCGTGACAAAAAACGTGACATAAAATCGTTGTACTTTTAGGCTTAAGATTTTAAATAGAGAGAGTAAATGAAAAAAAAGGCAGGCACATGGTACATGCTGTAGGGGCAACAGGGAGAAACTGCTTGTCTGACTCCCTCTTCTCTTCTCTTCTCTTTTTTTTTGTTTTGTTTCTGTAAAGGTAAAGTAAATCAACTTCTGTTTCGCCTCTATGTACCTCTGAGTTGACTTCTTTCCGACACAAGGCAGAGTAGGATGGAGTCCAGTCAGTTACATCTTCAGCAAAAATAGTCAGAAAGACTTGAAGTTGTGCGTGTCACGTCAGCCGACCCTTTAATGGGAAACAAGGGCTCAAAGTTAGTTCTTTTCACATAACTTTGAAAGAAATTCCCATCGGTGATATAGGCATGTGGAGTACCAGTTTCAAGGCTGCTGATCACAAATATGGACATATTTCTGATATCTGATCCCTTACCGGTGGTCCTAGCCCTCCAAGAGCGGCTCTGAGTATGGAAAATGATACATTTCAAACCTAAGCACAGTTCTGGACCCTATCAAGGGTGGTAACTATGAATATCATGTTATTTTTTGATTTTCCTTTACTAGAGATCTAGCCCTCTACAGACCTCCAGCAGACGGTGACGAATAATAGATTTCTAATACAACAGAATATTTCAACTTGAAACATTTAAATATTTTAAAAATATTTGATGCAACTCTTCTTGTTTAAGATGTTCATCTACCTCAGGGGTGCCCACACTTTTTCGGCTTATTAGCTACTTTTAAAATGACCAGGTCAAAATGATCTACCTACATTAAAATGCTATGTATATTGTAAGAAGAAGAGACATGAGGCATGGCAAGGTTTGGGGCAGCCACCCGTTTAATCCGGTTTCCTGGCTGCAAAAGTAACCGATTCATCACAGTCACGTTTACTCCAAAACAGAACTGCCTGCCAGAGCAAAGGCAGGAGGCTTTATAGGACGGAGGGCGGAAGTGATGTCGTCCTCGGTGCCGGAACCGGAAGGGATGTGTCCCTCTTCGAGGTGTCGGCTCCTGGTGGGATTTCCCGGGAAAGACCTGTAGAGAACTCAGAAAGAGCGTTAGCGTACCCCGCTCCCCCCCGGCAGATGTATAATCAGTCCTCTCTAAGCCCTTCAGCTGCCTCCCATGCACACGTGTGTGACAATATATATTCTGACTATCAGAGATGGGTCGTAATGAGTTACATTTACTTTTTAAAAAAAAATGTACTTCTAAGAGTAGTTTTACTGCACCATGCTTTTTACTTTTACTTGAGTACTTTTGTGAAGAAGAAACGTTGCTCTTACTCCGTTACATTGGCAACACTCGACTCGTTTCCTTTTTACCATTAGATAAAGTCTGACAGACAATTTTCAATCTGCTGTGTGTAGCATATCCTGTCAAGTTGCACACACGCCTTCCATTGCGTCTCCAGCTCTGACCTGAGGTTTTGGATGTTCCCCAAATGAAGGCGCTGCAGCTTTGAGGACAGATGTTGCATTTTTCAGTTGAAAACATTAACTGAGCTCATCATATTGACCATATTGGTTTTCTCTTTTCCTTGCAGCTGTAAATTAAGCTCATTCAACATGTTGGTCAGATCAGAAAAAAAATGCCAAGTCTAGCGCCCATTGATCGTTATTAAGTTGTTTGTATTCTACATGTTTAATGACAAAGAGAAACTCCTTTTTCTCCGGCCAGGGGTCTTGAAATCTCAGCAGGAATGTCTCCCTAGCCATCTGTCTCAACGAAGGCATCTTTTATCATCTCTCCATCTTGGAAGGACTTCTTATGCATAAAGATCGAGTGACTCACCCGGAACGATGCTTCGGTGTGTCTGCCTTTGCTTTTGAATTCAACCGAGTGAAAAATGACGGCTGTCCGATTAACTGCGATTTTAGTTCCTCTCCTTTCTCTTTCTCAGATCGCTGGAAGGAAGTCAGTTTCGTAGTTTTTATGAACAGTTCGAAAGTGCCTTTCCACATTTTCCTTCTTTGGAATAGCAATGATAGATTGACAGTTCAGGCAAACGCACTTCAACAACAACAACAACATTTATTTATATAGCACATTTTCATACAAACAGTAGCTCAAAGTGCTTTACATATTAAAGAATAGAAAAATGAAAGACACAATTATAAAACAAAATAAATCAACATTAACATCGAATAAGAGTAAGGTTCAATGGCCAGGGGACAGAAAAACAAAAACTCCAGACGGCTGGAGAAAAAATAAAATCTGTAGGGATTCCAGACCATGAGACCAGTCAGTCCCCTCTGGGCATTCTACCTAACATAAATGAAACAGTCCTCTTTGGATTTAGGATTCTCATGGAAGGGCTTGATGATGATGATGGTCACGTAGACTTCTGCCTTTTAATCCGTCCATCATTGTTGGAGCATCATGAAGCTTTGAGTAGGTGGTGGTGGCACCACCACAAAGAAACCAGAAAAAGAAACAGAAGAGAGAGTTGGGGTCAGTACGGATTGTAGAGCCACCATGAATAGTTATTTTGAGGAAATTGAACATATAGAGTATCAGGATTAAGTTAAATTTGGACTTGGATTGTGACATTGTGAAAGAAAAAAATCCTCTTCCAATTACACATCCAGCCCATAACCAACAACCCTTCTTTAGTCGATATAAATTGGAAGGCTAACTAGATCACTTAGATAGCCAGAGTTTTGCAGTAGCTCGCGCGTTTGATCGTCTGTGCGGGACGACCAGCGTGTTAGGAGAGAAGAGATCTCAGGCTGGCCGCCCTGTATGTCAATCAAGTGGCAAATGCCATACAGAGGATATATGAGAGACTAACGTTTAAAAAAATGTTTTTTTGAATGCAACGCAATCTACCTGCACTAATCTACCGATCGATCGCGATCGACATAATGGCCACCCCTGATCTACCTCATGAAGTAAATTACTTTTCTTAAGAACCCCCAATTTGGGTGGCTTACGCTAATTCGGCCTTTTTTCCTTTTGTATTTGTTTTCTCTGTACTGATTTTGATGCTAATGGTTGTATCTGTTGTGTTCATTATTGCTTGTTTGATTGAATAATATATCATTATAATGTTTTTGTTGAAAAATACAATAAAAATGTATTCAAAAAAACCATAATTCAAATTTAGGATGACGTATCCATGAAGTAACTACTGCAGCACACAATTACAAATCCAGTATTGTAAAACTGAAACAAATTACATGTGACAAAAAAACAAAAATAGTGTAATTGTGACCTCCAACACAGTATGAAATTTGCAGACAGCAATGTCTAACTTGAAACATCCAAAGTTTGACGAGAACATTTTGAGCCCAGACCTGAAAGGCGTATTGTGTGGTGCTGATTTCGATTAGCTCCTGTCGACTCAGATATGTGAATTACATCTTTTGAGCATTTGTGGTTTATGGTGCCTGTTTCTTATTTCAGAACCAAATCAACATGGGTACAGGAAACCACAAAATCAAGTATCATGTGGCACTGAATGTCTAACACACGCCTTTACAGATTCAATCTTGCGTAGTCCATATGCTCCAGAACCAGTCCGCTTTTCAAGTCACTGTCAGGGTTTGGGCTGCAGAACTCAACCATGTTAAGATGTCGCTTGAGAAATCCTCAATGTCTTCAACATTCAGAACAGAAGACAATTTCAGAAAGCATCATAATGGGGGAATCGAACAACAACTATATTTATTTCTATAGCACATTTTCATAGAAATAATGTAGATAAGAGTGCTTTACATGATGAAGAAAGAGAAAAAAGACAAAGTAAGAATTAAAATAAGAGAACACTAATTAACATAGAATAAGAGTAAGGTCCGATGGCCAGGGAGGACACAAAAAAACAAAAAAAACTGTAGACGGCCGGAGAAAAAATAAAATCTGCAGGGGGTCTGAGGCCACGAGACCACCCTGCCACCTCTAGGCATTCTACCTAACATAAATGATCAGTCCTCATGGTATTCGGGGTTCTTATGGAAGGACTTGATGATGACGGTCATGTGGACTTTTGGTCTTAACTCATCAATGTAAGGACATCACGGTGCTTTGATTAGGTGGTGGCGGCTCAGGTTGCCACCACAGAAAACCGGAAAAAGAACAGAAGAGAGAGTAGGGGTGAGTACGGATTTTGGAGCCACCATGAATAGTAATGATAATTAATTGAATATGCAGAGCATCAGGATTAAATTAAGGTGAAGTTATGAGAAAGCCATATTAAAGTAATGTGTTTTCAGCAGTGTTTTAAAGAGCTCCACCGTATCAGCCTGGTGAATTCCTATTGGCAGGCTATTCCAGATTTTAGTTGCATAACAGCAGAAGGCCCCCGCCTCACCACTTCTTTTAAGTTTAGCTCTTGGAATTCTAAGCAGACACTCATTTGAAGATCTAAGGTTACGACTTGGGGTGTAAGATGTCAGACACTCCGATATATAAAATGGAGTGAGATTATTTAAGGCTTCATAAACTATAAGCAGTATTTTAAAGTCAATTATAAATGACACAGGTAACCAGTGTAGTGATATCAAAACTGGAGAGATGTGCTCGGATTTTCTTTTCCTAGTTAGGATTCTAGCAGCTCCATTCTGCACTTGTTGAAGTCGATTTATGTCTTTTATGGGTAGTCCTGAGAGGAGTGCATTACAGTAATCGATTCGATTGAAAACAAAAGCGTGAACTAATTTCTCAGTATCTTTCAATGTTATAAGAGGTCTAACTTATATTTCTTAAGTGAAAAAATGCTGCCCAAGTGATCTGATTAACATGCGATTTAAAATTCAGGTCACAGTCAACAGTTACCCCTAATTTCTTTACCTCCGTCTTGACTTTTAATCCTAATGCATCAAGTTTATTTCTAATAACCTCATCATATCCATTATTTCCAATCACTAAAATTTCATTTTTTTCTTTATTTAGCTTGAGAAAATTGCTACTCATCCACTCAGAAACACAAGTAAGACATTCTGTTAGTGAAACAACAGAGTCGGGGTCATCAGGTGCTATTGATAAATACAGTTGTGTGTCATCAGCATAGCTGTGGTAGCTCACGTTGTGCCCCGAGATAATCTGACCTAACGGAAGCATGTAGATCGAAAAGAGCAGCGGACCCAGGATAGAGCCTTGTGGAACACCATATCGGATATCCTGTGTCTTTGAAGTATAATTACCACAACTCACAAAGAATTTTTTACCTGCCAGGTAGGATTCAAACCAATTTAAGACCCTGCCAGAGAGGCCCACCCATTGACTAAGGCGATTTCTAAGAATATTGTGATCAATGGTGTCAAATGCGGCACTCAGATCTAAGAGGATGAGAACAGATAAATGGCCTCTGTCTGCGTTTACTACTTTAACGAGTGCAGTTTCTGTGCTGTGATTTGTTCTGAAACCCGACTGAAATTTATCAAGAATAGCAGGTTTACTGAGGTGGTCATTTAGCTGCATAATGACTGTCTTCTCTTATCGAAGAGTGACAGTTTGTGAGATAACAGAAACCATTAGGTGATTTAGTTATAGGCCAGTTGAATCGTATCTTTGTGATCACTTAAACTTAAGCAGTGAATGTTGGGGGCCCTGAATTTGGCCTCCTCAGTTGAAGCATCACAGCATGCAACACTCCAAGGAAAACAACAAAGGCTAACGAATTCACTCTGAGAGCATTACACCTGGAATATTGTGAGCTGTTTTGAACTTTCAGATGACAAAAAAAAGACATAGCAGCAGCAGAAAAAGTCATCAGAGGAGCAACAAAAGAGAGCTCTGAGCTATGAGTGAGATTGTCAATTTAAAGGAATAATGCCATCAAAAATACAGCAATACCTCATCCAACGTGTTACGTCGATTTTGACTTTACATTGGCTTTTTGTTAAAAAAAAAAAAATTACCTCCTCCTTCTCCTCCAACTTCCAGGTCATCTCCAGTGTGCGACATCGACATCACTCACATCAAATTTTGTTTGTAAAATTTTACTTTTTCTTCAATGTAGCATTGAGGGCTGAATATTTTTTCAGTGGCTGGCAGGAATGCACATCACAGCAGCTGCCGGTTGCTCGAGTTGTGCTAAAGGCACATCTGAGATCAGAGAGCGAAGCGAATGCGAAAAACGAAATACTCCGTGGACAACGTTTTGTGTATTATTGTTGATTTGGACCATGCTCATAGGACGCATATCTGGGGAGGATGAAAGCCACTATCTAAATCAAGTGGACTGTATGGTAGACTGGTGCAATAAAAACTCTCTCACTCTGAATGTAAAAAAAGACCGAAGAAATGATATTTGATTTTAAGAGACAGAAATCTGTATGTTCACCTATTGTAGTTCTGGGAGAGGATGTAGAAATAGTGATTGAATATGAATACTTAGGAACTTACCTAGATAATAATCTTACGGAAGCGTATTAGGGCCACGGTGAAAAAAAAAATACGGACACAGCGAAAAAAAAAAAGACTAAATGTCGAGATTAAAGTCGACATGTTGACTTTATTCTTGACATTTCCACTTTATTCTCGCCATTTATGTCGAGATTAAAGTCGACATTTACACTTTATTCTATTGTTTATTTTGTCAGTAGAATGTCGCAAACTAAACGTCTTAAAATGAATGTTCAATTTACTAGATTTTCTCAAACCCCTTCATTAATTAATGTAGCACATTAAATGCTTTATATTAAGTGTTCCCCGACCCAGTTTTTAATCTCTATGCGCTTCTTCAACTGACTTCCTCTTGCACTGTGAGGCGCAGACAGCGATCGCCGCACATTGACTTCATGATGTTCCTGCTCTAAGAACATTCAGAATACTAAGAGAAATACTTGATATCTTCTTCACGATGAAATGCAATAAAGCATGTATTAAACATGGGTGGTGGGGGGCACGGTGGCGTGGCTATAGAGCTGCTCCCTTGCATTAAGGGGTCCCCAGTTGTATGTTCAGTGTAGTACAAAGTCCCAAAAACTGGATATATGAATGGGTATCGCACAGGTTTAACTTAAATATTGTGTAAATATTGGGCTTGGTGGGTCGGAGACACGAACACAGGATTAAATGGATGTTCTTCTGAGCGGGCTTTCTTTATTGCATGCGTGCTGTCTCTATCTGACGTACTAAACCTCCAGTTTCTATCCTTGCTTTTTCTTTCTGCACATAACCAATCACCACAAGATAAACGTCTTTGTGAAATTAAAACAAGTTATAAACTTAGACCTCGGAGTTTTCAGAACTTTAAATTATTAAAGCATGTGGGGCACGGTGCTTGCTGGGATGGAGTTTTCAGAAATTAAAAAATCTTCATTATACATGCTTAATTATGCCATCCATTCAGGGTTGCCCATCCCAGCAAGCATCCTGTGCGAGGCAGGAGTAAATCCTGAATGAGACGCCAACACATCGCAGGGTGAATACGTGCAACATATAAAGTAGTAGGGTCAATAATACATAACAAAACCCCACATCCTACATGTCTTTGAAAGGAAGCTGAAACACGCCGAGTAGACCCACCAGAAAAACATGCAAACTCAAGGCAGGGAACACCCGGGACCCCTTGCTGCTGCGAAGCAGCAGTGCAACCACCACGCCACCGTGCCCCCATATGCTTTAATACATTTTAAGTTCTGTACATTTTAAGTTTTGAAAACTCTGGGGTCTAGGTTTATAACTTGTTTTAATTTTACAAAGACGTTTATCTTGTGGTGATTGGTTATGTGCAGAAAGAAAAAACAAGGATTGGAACTGGAAGTTTAGTACGCTAGATAGAGACAGCGCATGTAATAAAGAAAGCCCGCTCAGAAGAACATCCATTGAATTCTGCGTTCGTGTCTCCGACCACCACATCACGAACCCAACATTTACACGATATTGCAGTTAAATCTGTGCGATACCCATTTATATATCCAGTTTTTTGGAGCCTCGTCACACTTGCCATAAAGTTCACTACACAGAACATACAACTGGGAACCCCTTAATGCAAGGGAGCAGCTCTATAGCCACGCCACCATGCCCCCCGCCACCCATGTTTAATACATGCTTTAGTGTATTTCATCGTGAAGAAGATATCAAGTATTTCTCTTAGTATTCTGAATGTTCTTAGAGCAGGAACATCATGAAGTCAATGTGCGGCGATCGCTGTCTGCGCCTCACAGTGCAAGAGGAAGTCAGTTGAAGAAGCGCATAGAGATTAAAAACTGGGTCGGGGAACACTTAATATAAAGCATTTAATGTGCTACATTAATTAATGAAGGGGTTTGAGAAAATCTAGTAAATTGAACATTCATTTTAAGTCGTTTAGTTTGCGACATTCTACTGACAAAATAAACAATAGAATAAAGTGTAAATGTCGACTTTAATCTCGACATAAATGGCGAGAATAAAATGGAAATGTCGAGAATAAAGTCAGCATGTCGACTTTAATCTCGACATTTAGTCTTTTTTTTCTTCGCTGTGTCCGTATTTTTTTTTTTCACCGTGGCCCTAATACGCTTCCGTATAATCTTAACTGGAATACAATTACAAAAAAATATTCTCTAAATGCAACCAGCGCTTATTTCTCCTCCATAAACTCAAACTATTTAAAAGTAGACAAGGACCTCATGTTGTCCTTTTATCACAGTCTGATCCAGTCTGTGATCTCTTTCAGTTTCATTGCCTGGTTTAATAGTCTGACAAACCAAAACTCAAAAAAGCTCCAGCAGATTATGAAGTATGCAGTTAAAGTTATTGGGGCTGATGTAGATGATTCGACTAGTGTGTGTGTGTGTGTGTGTGTGTGTGTGTGTGTCTGAGGGCAGGCAACGTTAAAGAAACTGGAAATCATCTCAACTGATGACAGGCCTCCATTACATGTTGAACTGAACACCTCCCTCTGTAACTGGATTCTGGACTTCCTGACTGAGAGACCTCAGTCAGTCAGGATCGGAAACAACATCTCCAGAAGCACCACACTGAGCACTGGAGCCCCTCAAGGCTGTGCGCTCAGTCCATTGTTGTTCACACTGCTGACTCGTGACTGTACAGCAATGCACAGCTCTAATCACATCATAAAATTCGCCAATGACACGACTGTGGTGGGTCTCATTAGCAACAACAATGAGTCAGCATACAGAGAGGAGGTGCAGAGGTTAATGGACTGGTGTAAAGCCAATAACCTGTCTTTGAATGTAGACAAAACAAAGGAGATGATTGTTGACTTTAGGAAGACTAAGAGTGACCATCTGCCACTGAACATTGACGGCTCAATAGCACCAAATTCCAGGGTGTCCACCTGGCAGAGAACCTCACCTGGTCCTACAACACCAGCTCTTTAGCCAAGAAAGCCCAGCAGTGGCCCTGCTTCCTGCATAGGCTGAGGAAACCCCATCTTCCACCAGCTACTCTAACAAAATTCTACAGAGGAACCATAGAGAGCATCCTGAACAACTGCATCACTGTCTGGTTTGGAAATTGCATAGTCAGGGATCGTAAAGCCCTACAAAAGATAGTGAAGACAGCTGAGAAGATCATCGGTGTCTCTCTTCCTTCCATCATGGACATTTCCACCACACACTGCATCCGCAAAGCCACCAGCATTGTGAATGACCCAACACACCCTGCACACTCACTGTTTACACTTCTGCTATTGGGAAAAAGGTACTGAAGCATTTGGGCCCTCACCACCAGAATGTTTAACAGTTTTTTCCCCCAAGCAGTCAGATTCCTGAACACTCATGGACCGATCTGATATCTGATAGATGTGTTCTGCTCTGCAATGTCGCACATGGTTGCACATGTTTGCACATTTGTCTCACATGCACCTTGTTATATATTACATGTCTTTATGTTATGTATAGTGGATTCTTCGTTGTCCTGTGTTCTATGTAGCACCATGGTCCTGGAGGAACGTTGTTTCGTTTCACTGTATGCTGCACTACTGTATATCGATGAAATGACAATAAATATTCTTGAATCTTGAATCTTGAACTAAAGTTCAGTAAATCAGGAAGGATAGCCACTTTGAAAACCCACACAAATCCCTACAGGAACTCCTGTCTTCATAGTGCCATCCGACTTTTCAATAAGAAATATCGGCGATAAGGATTAAGGTTTTGATATATACAGTGGAACCTCCGTTCACGAACATCTCAGAACACGTACAAATCGGGTTACGACAAAAAGTTCACCAAACTTTTGCATCTGTTCACGACCACACACTCGGGTGACGAACAGGCCAGTTTCCCTTCGATGATTTCTGCACGTGTTCAGTCTCTCCCTGTGCAGTGAGCGAGAGAGAGAGAGAGCATGAGAAGGCAGTTAAAGAAGGCAGCAGGGACGAGAAGGCAGTTAAAGAATTCACCGGGCTTGTTTTCCTCCAGTTCCTCCTCACTTCTTTCATCCCAGAACTCGACTCATGCAAGGTAAGTTTTTGTGGTTGTTTATGGTTAGTTTTTGTATAAATTCTGGATTTTTTAAATGTTCATGTTTTTCCCTGTGCTTAAAACTCATTAAAAAAAAGTGTTTACAGCGAGCAGTTCGTAAGGCTGTGACGTGAACTCTTGCAATGTTAGTTTTTTCTGTTCAAGGTTTTCTCAGTGTTATTCAATGTTTTTACATTTAGTTTACTATTACACTGTTCATTCCATTGTATAATTAACTATTTTTGTGCTTAAAAATCTTTAAAAAATATATATTTACATACAGCTCGTACGTTCTGGAACGGATTAATTGTATTTACATACAATCCTATGGCGAAAATTACTTCGGGTCACAACCAAATCGGGTTGCGACCAGAGTTTTGGAACAAATTACGGTCGTGACCCGAGGTTCCACTGTATCCTGTAACTTTTTGTTTTTTTTTTTGTGTGTAAATATCCATCCAACCTGCTGAATCCAAACACAGTGGTCTGCTGGAGCCAATCCCAGGGCACAAGGCAGGAACCAATCCCGGGCAGGTTGCCAACCCACTGCAGGACACACACAAACTAAGGACAATTTAGAATTGCCAATCCACCTAACCTGCATGTCTTTGGATTGTGGGAGGAAACCCACGCAGACACGGGGAGAACATGGAAACTCCACTCAGGGAGGACCCGGGAAGCAAACCCAGGTCTCCTAACTGCGAGGCAGCAGCGCTACCACTGCGCCACTGTGCCACCCGTGTGTAAATATGTATTATCTAAATGCCTTACCTTAACCTTTCTCGTTTCTATTTGTCTGTTTTATTTCATTCTGTCTATTATTAGGTGCAACATCCATCCATCCATTTTCTAACCCGCTGAATCCGAATACAGGGTCACGGGGGTCTGCCGGAGCCAATCCCAGCCAACACAGGGCACAAGGCAGGAACCAATCCTGGGCAGGGTGCCAACCCACCGCAGTAGATGCAACAGAGAAGGCAAATTTCATGTTTTCTTGTGTAAACATGATTAAATAAAGAAACCTTAAACCTTAAACCTTAGACTTATTGGACTCCGATTCTGATGCAATTGATCTGGAGATCAGAAACTAAAGTGATGAGCCAGCATCAGATGATCAGTCCCCAGCTGATCGTGGCGCTGAACTTGTTCATGTAAGTGGCTGGCAGCAGTTGATTTTTAAAATCAATGTGTCACCGTTCAGTTCATTAATCCTCAGCATGTCATTAGAACATTAGGAAGTCTTAGATGAGAACAGGTCGCTAATCCAAACAAGCTCGCCAGGCCAGTCCTATCCACTATTTCCTCCAAAATAACATCAACTTGAACAAAAAAACCCTAACACATCATGAAAGATGTTATTTACATGTCATTGAAATACTGCCCTGGCATTTGCCAGTCCAAAATGGCATTATTCAGTATTCATAGTGCCTTATAGCAGTGTTAAATACAGTCATGGTGGCAGTATTGACACTCTTGCCCCTGTAAATAACCTCTCACAGTGTTCCCCTCCGTTCGAACGAGTGTGGTGCTGAGGTGTGACCCGTTGTCCTGACTTTGGACCCTCAGGTAGTTGGTTGTGTGGTGGGTTCAGCAACATGCTGCATCACTGCCTGCCCTTCCACTTATCACCCTCTCTGATACGAATGAAATTAAAAGCGCTACGCAGGTCCAGTTTCTTAAAGATGGTGAATATGTGACAGGACCAAAGCCTGGATCAGGAGTTGTGCTGCATCTTCATGATTTAAACAAGGTGCAGAAGTAAATTTAAAGGCCAGATAAACCATAGAATATAAATCGAGGGACATTACGCTTGGACCTTTTAACGCACTATCCATCCATCCATTTTCCAACCCGCTGAATTCAAACACAGGGTCACGGGGGTCTGCTGGAGCCAATCCCAGCCAACACAGGGCACAAGGCAGGAACCAATCCCGGGCAGGATGCCAACCCACCGCAGTTTAACGCACTAGTGTAGTTGAAATTTAACGCCTTATTAAAGAAAGAAACATCCTCTAACAGGACAATTCAGTAATCAGGCAGGAGAAAAGCAGTTCATTGTATCTTTTAATTTACTCCTCAGCATAATGCCTTGGAGGGAGCATTCATCATAAGCAGTCTGTTACTGCCTGGTCAGTATGATCACAATGGTCAAAGAAACAAAGGATAGAGGATCGTTTTATAAACTACAGTAATCCCTCCTCGATCGCGGGGGTTGCGTTCCAGACCATACCATATGTTTGTATGGTTATTTTTATATATTTTAAGCCCTTATAAACTCTCCCACACTGTTTATAAATATTCCCTGCACAGTTATACAGCATAATCCCTTTGTATTCTCTTAGATATTAGGTAAGATTCATTGAAATTATGTATATAAACACACTGTTTATATACAGTAAAACCTAAATATTATTTTAAAGATATTGAGTGTCTCCGATAGCACTTAAGTTACAGCCATTACGATAGACATGCCACCAGCAATAAATACGTACAATGCAACAAAAATAGTATACAGTAAATGTGTGTGTACAGTGACACTAAACGTACGTACATGTACTAAGTACTGTAAGTAGAAAATGAATTATGGTTACTCACCAACAATGACACGATGACTTGTCCGATAACAATGAGTTTTATTTTACTGCACAACAAAGGACAGCGTTACAGCCCTTAAAGGAGCCACTTCAGGCGATTGTGTAGCACTGCCGTTGTTCTTTTTCTGGCAGTCTTCAATCCAAATCCCTAAAGCAGATTCCATCCAGACTACTGCCTTATTACATCCACTTACAACTTGTTTTGCACCCTGGTTAAAATGACACTGCGGCCGTAGATCTTATATTCCTTTCCTACTTTTTAAATAAAAAGAATCGTAGCCTTCAACAAATCCAAAACGTTTACCGTTTCGGCAATCGTTAACATCTTCCGTTTGCGCTTGGGCACGGCCCCTGAAGCAGTAGCAGATCGTTTTGGAGCCATAATGAAGGGCTTGACTATGCACAAAGATAAACACAAAAGAGCACAACTCTTTACACAGCAAAACACGTTGATGCTGAATGAGCGAGACGAGACTTCCTGGTTAACACTGCATTCAGCAAGCAGGAACTGATTGGTTAGCTTCTCAGTCATCCGCCAATAGCGTCCCTTGTATGAAATCAACTGGGCAAACCAACTGAGGAAGCATGTACAGGAAGTAAAAAGACACATTGTCCGCAGAACCCGCGAAAAATCCGCGTTATATATTTAGTTATGCTTACATATAAAATCCGCGATAGAGCAAAATCGCGAAAGTCAAAGCGCGATATAGCGAGGGATTACTGTACTGAATTTACATCCAGTGCCAATCAATGCATACATTTATTTACTCTGATTGATTTGTTGGTTTACATCCAAATGATTTATATAAAATAAAAGTCTATTATATTATATTCTGGTTCTTCTTATACCTTTTGAGATGAGACACCACCCTTGAAATTTCTGTGCATATAACAATTGTCCATTCTCATTTATAGGACATCCGCTGATCTCTTAGTCGTCCTTCAGTACATTTTGTATATTACATCAGCCTTTCTTCTGGTACATTCTTTATTTACTTGACCATCTCAATATTTTTCCTAAACCAGTTACTTATATTTCAGTGTACATTTTGTTGTTAACTTGACCTTCTTTTAGATTCTCACATTTATTAACCCTTTATGCTAGTTTTTTAAGATGAATGCTATGCTACCCTAAAATTATTCTTTCACACTAGTGAGACCACATCTGGAGTGCTCTGTGCTGTTATGGACACCGCGCTACTTATTAGTAACATCAACATTTCTTTTCACTGCTCTGCTGATGATACTCAGGTTTATATTCCCGTCTGCAACTCAACTCCACAACTGTCTTTCTGAACTAAGATGATCCTGGATGGCTAATAATTTTCTTGATCTGAATCAAAATAAAATGAAGGTGCTTATAGCGGGTCCGTCAGCTAAACCCAAATTGCTCTTGGACTTCTCAGCTCTTTCTCGGTCTTTTGCAAACTTCAAGTCCACAGTCTTGGTGTTATCTTTGACAGTAACCTCTCTTTTGAGAAACAGATTCATTCTGTGGTCAAGAGTTGCTTTTTTCCAGCTTCGTCTATTAGGTAAGATCAAGCCTTTTTTATCTTCTAGAGATCTTGAGAAAGCTACTCCTGCTTTTATTCTTTCTCGCCTTGATTACTGCAACTCGCTGTATTCTAGGATTAGCAAACCCCTGATACGCAGGTTACAGTTGGTCCAAAGTGCTGCTGCTCACTTTCTGGTTGAGGCAAGAAAGTCTGATTCTGTTTCTCCAATTTTAGTTTCTTTACACTCGCTACCTGTCAGTTTTCAAATTGATTTTAAAATCTTATTGCTAATTTTTAAATCTTTACACGGGTTCACTCCTGCCTATTGATCTGAATTGTGTGCTTTACACCAGCCATCCAGAGTGCTTAGATCTTCTGGTCAGTTGTCTCTCGTTGTCCCCAAGGGGGACAGACACACAGGACTTAGACAGCCTTGCCTGTGGAACTCTTCACCTCGTCACATAAAGGAGTCGTCTACAATTCAAAACGAGATTAAAGACTCATTTCTACTCACTTGCATTCTATGACCTTCAGTAATACTGATGGTTTCCTCATTGTGATAATGTAACATTACTTCTATTGTCAGGGATGCCAGGGGCAACGACCCAGCCGGGACGCCTTAAGGGACCGGAGGAGGGTCTACGTGCGCCCTGGATCACGTGGGGGCCGCTATCCTGGTTGCTTTGGGGGCCACGGGCACAGAGCTTTGAAGCTCCACCCTGTAGGGGTCCGTGGTCGCCGCCAGGGGGCGTTCCCGTGCCTTGGGAGCCCTGGACCTCAGCACTTCTGCCACACCAGGAAGTGCTGGGGAGAAGAAGAACAGGGACACCCGGAGTGCTTCCGGGGATGCAGGTGTCGGCGGGTGATTGCCGGAACCCACCTGGAGCACATCCGGGTGATAATAAAAGGGGCCGCCTCCCTTCATTCAGGGCGAGAGTCGGGAGCGGAGAGGACTGAGCTTGCTGGAGGAGGCAAGGAGGCGGCCTGAAGGTGAAGAAGGTATTGTGTGGCCAGGACTTTAGGGGACTTTAGGGGTTTTGTGGTGCACTTGTGTGACTTTATTATTGTAAATAAACGTGTTGTGGGTGAAATGAACGTGTCCGCCTGTCTGTGTCTGGGCCAGTCTCCACACTATTTATTATTTTATTTATATTCATTTATTTTATTTCTATTTATGTTATTCATGTTAATTGTATGTTTTTTCTTTTATTCTATTATTGTAAAGCACTTTGGCCACTGCATTCCTATGTTGTTATAAATGTGCTATACATAAATACATATATACATGTATAAATAAATTTGACATTGACATTGTTTTCTATACCACATTATCATACACAGGATGTGCATTACAAGTTACGAGAAATGAAAAATAAATTTTAATCAAATAAGAATGTCAATAAATAAAAACAAAAAAAAAAATCAATACACATTTCTATAATATAATTAGAGTCCTTATATAGAGCATAGATTCTGAATGTTTTAATTGTGAGCCCGATAATAAGGTCAGACAATTGTGAGGACAGAAAAAACAAAAACTTTTTTTTTGCATTGCCCAAAATCAATCAATGGACTTTAACGGGCCCTGCTTTTTGACAGACCCCCCCAGCCCTGACTCCCTAAGAAAAATAAAATGGAAGAAATCTTGGAAAAGGAAATTCAGAGAGAGAGAGAGAGAGACCTCCATCCAGGTAGGTTAGGTGTGCAGTGGGTGTCAAAAAATGGGGTAAATGAAATACGATACACAGAATAGGACACAAGGAATCCTCTTCTCAGAGCTAAATGGCCAGACTACACTATTATGGCCACCTCAGAAATATAACACAATAATAAAATAAGCAATAGTGCAAATAGAGAGCAAAATGCAAGAGTACAGGCAGTCCTGATCCGTTTTTTACCCATCCATCCATCAATTATCCAACCCGCTATATCCTAACTACAGGGTCAAAGGAGTCTGCTGGAGCCAATCCCAGCCAACACAGGGTGCAAGGCAGGAAACAAACCCCGGGCAGGGCGCCAGCTCACCTCAGGGCACACACACACACACACACACACACACACCAGGGACAATTTAGGATCGTCAATGCACCTCACCTGCATGTCTTTTTACTGTGGGAGGAAACCCAACCCACGCAGACACGTACCTATGGTTCTTATTAAATGTCAACTTAGTCAAATGTTTGCCTTAGTCTAGTGTTTATTTTACCTTACTGTGCATATAAAAAAACTTAAAATCATATGACATACAGAATTGTACGTAATACTGTAGTAATAATAACAATAATGTAACGGCCGACCCACTTGTCCAGTATGGTAGCTACACCACCAAGACCCGTAGCCTGACAAACTGAGGAAAATTCAGACCAGATGAGCCGTACCTCTTCTAAATAGCTTCCCCAATCGATGGTTAAATAAGCAAAAGCAAACAGTATATAAAATAATGATTAGTATATATGCTGCTCAAAAAATGAAAGGACCACTTTTTAATGAGAGTATAGCATCAAGTCAATGACACTTGTGGGCTGTTGATCTGCTCAGTTGTTCATCCATTTCAGCTGCTTTGGGGCACTAGAAGGGCAACACTGAGACGACTCCCAAAACAGGAATGAATGGTTTCACTGGTGGAGGGAGGCCACTGACATTTTTCCCTCCTCATCTGTTTTGTCACTCATTTTGCATTTGGCTACAGTCAGTGTCACTACTGGTACCATGAGGCATACCTGACCCTACAGAGCTGGCACAGGTGGTCCAACCTCTCCAGGATGGCAGGCACATCAATACCATGTGTCATTGCCAGACGTTTTGCTGTGTCTCCCAGCACAGTCTCAAGGGCATGGAGGAGATTCCAGGTGACAGGTAGTCACTCGAGGAGGGCTGGACAGGACCCCTCGTAGAAGGTCCTTAAGCCATCAGCAGGACCCACTGGTATCTGCTCCTTTGGCCAAGGAGGAACAGGATGAGCACTGGCAGAGCCTACAAAATGACCTCCACCAGGCCTGATTTCATGAGAGTGGCCTTAAGGCCCGACGTCCACTAGTGGGCGCTGTGCTCACTGCCTGCCTGGCACCGTGGAGCTCGATTAGCATTTGCCATAGAATACCAGAATTGGCAGGTCCACCACTGGTAGGCGCCATGTGCTTTTCACAGATGACAGCAGGTTCACCCTGAGCACATGTGACAGACGTGAAAGGATCTGGAGAAGCCGTGGAGAACGTTATGCTGCCTGTAACATCGTTCAGCATGACTGGTTTGGTGGTGGGTCAGTGATGGTCAGTCTGGGGAGGCATATCCATGGTGGGACACACAGACATCTACAGTTTACACAATGGCACTTTGACTGCCATTAGGTATCGGGATAAACTCCTTGGACCCCTTGTCAGACCCTATGCTGGTACAGTGGCTCCTGGGTTCCTCCTGGTGTACGACAATGCCCGGCCTCATGTGTTTGCGAGAGGATAAAGGAATTGATACCATTGACTGGTCCCCACTGCTCACTCGCCTGACCTCAATCCAATAGAACACCTCTGGGTGGGACATTATGTTTGGGTCCATCCGATGCCTCAGCCTGTCCAGGAGTTCAGTGATGCCCTGGTCCAGATCTGGGAGGAGATCCCCCAGGACACCATCCATCATCTCATTAGGACGTTGTCAGGCATTTGGCATACAAACTACTGAGTACGATTTGGAGTCGCTGCAATGAAATTTCGGCAAAATGGGCACATCTACCTGCTTGGCGCCTCATTTTGTTCCCTTTGATTTTCGGGGTGCTTTTGAATTCAGCCCTCTGTCGGTTGATCATTTTCATTTCTATCCTTTCGTTCCTCACACATCACCATATCAGTCCATAGCAGTAGAGAGAGACTTTTTTTCCCATTGAGATCCGATGTGTTTTCTAAGTGTGCCTTTAATTTTTTTGAGCAGTTTATATTTCACACCCTCCAAAATTCCCTTCACAACACACAACCAGAAAGTGAACGGCGCTATGAAATCATCAAAATTGTGAATTTCCCCTTGGGGATTAATAAAGTATCTATCTATCTATCTATCTATCTATCTATCTATCTATCTATCTATCTATCTATCTATCTATCTATCTATCTATCTATCTATCTATCTATCTATTATATAGTGCCTGTCATATCTATCTATCTATCTATCTATCTATCTATCTATCTATCTATCTATCTATCAGTTATATAGTGCCTTTCATATCTATCTATCTATCTATCTATTATATAGTGCCTTTCATATCTATCTATCTATCTATCTATCTATCTATCTATCTATCTAATAGGCACAAATAAATATTCAGTACAAACCTCCCTGGTCCCTACACTGAACATGAAACAAGACACACAGAACACTCGAAAACACACATAAAAGTCCAAAAGATTAGACGGAGGAGGTTGCTGAGTGAATGTAAACCATGTCCAGCTGGAAAGTGTCCTGCGGTTATTACATTGGAATGAAATTGTTGACTTGCTCGTCTCCCCAAACAATGAATTAAACAGTCTCACCGTCTAATCTAGAACCGCTGGGGTTTTGCGTGGCGGTGGTGAAATTGTTACTGTCCGGCTTTGGAAGCAGCAAGATGGAAAAGGTGTAAAATGAGTTGAATCGCTGCTCCTTCTCGGCTCTTATGTTATGTGTGTTACAGGTGCTTCTTTCACCTTTCGTCCTCATGTTTAAATAGTAATGAACCGAAAGGAATTGGTGGGTTTGATAGGGAAAACTAACGTTACCCTACCCCCTTTGTTTCCAGGGGACGTTTACACAGACAGACATAGACCATTGAGGCGGGCAGCCGGGTCCCATGCCCGGCCAGGACGTCCCTTCTACATATGTTCCAGGGGAGCAACCATGGGTGTCTCAGTACCTCCCCGGGACGCTTGGTGGCAGCCTCCCTGGTTGATGGTGATGCCTCAGTTTCCTGCAGGGCTTCATGGGAGATGGAGTTCTCCACAGCCCTGTTGGGATCTGGGGTGGCCACCAGGGGGTGCTGCATGGATTCCACAGCCCAGCTGGACAAATCTTCAGCCCCACCCGGAAGTGCAATTGGAACCAGGTGGTCTATAAAAGGGGCCACCACTACAGAATTTAATCTAAGGGGGCACTATAAGACAAAACATCAAGATACTCTGAAAGACCTGAATGTAATGCAGAAGATACAGAAAGCAGAAGAATTAAATAAGAATCTGACACTTCAGCGGACGTTTTAACCCGTGCACAATCACAAAGTGATTTCAAGTGAAGCTGCTTTTATGGGAGACACAAATGCACCAGTTCACCTTGCCCCACTTTCCCTGTTGCCAAGTAATGTTGAACCAAGTCGTCACTACGGTGTTCCCAAATACGCACTTTGCTGATAAACTGAGCGCACTGCGCTTTGGTGACTTTGAAGAACAAAAAAAGAATTTTGAGTTGTTTCGCAAACCATTTGCTGTCGATGTGGAAACTGCACCTGTGCAGATTCAGATGGAGGTGATTGAGCTGCAGTGAAATGGCACACTGAAGGCAAAGTACGATACTGCAGGGCCACACAGTTTATTCACTCCATTCCCGCAGAAATGCTCCAGCTCCGTCTACATGCGGCTCGAACCTTGTGCATGTTTGGTAGCACATATCTGTGTGAGAAGCTCTTCTCAGTCATGAAGACTAACAAAACAGCACACAGGAGTCGCCTCACTGATGAGCACCTGCAGTCCATCCTGAGAATCTCCACAACACAGAACCTCACACCGAACATAAACGAACTTGTGGCCAAAAAAAGATGCCAGGCGTCCAAATCTGATAAAATACAACAACAACAACAACATTTATTTCTATAGTACATTTTCATACAAACAGTAGCTCAAATTGCTTTACATATTAAAGAATAGAAAAATGAAAGACACAATTATAAAACAAAATAAATCAACATTAACATCGAATAAGAGTAAGGTTCAATGGCCAGGGGGGACAGAAAAAAAAAAACTCCAGACGGCTGGAGAAAAAAATAAAATCTGTAGGGATTCCAGACCATGAGACCACCCAGTCCCCTCTGGGTATTCTACCTCACATAAATGAAACAGTCCTCTTTGGATTTAGGGTTCTCACGGAAGGGCTTGATGATGATGATGGTCACGTAGACTTCTGCCTCTTAATCCGTCCATCATTGTTGGAGCATCATGAAGCTTTGAGTAGGTGGAGGTGGCGCAGGCCATCACCACAAAGAAACCGGAAAAAGAAACAGAAAAGAGAGTAGGGGTCAGTACGGATTTTAAAGCCACCATGAATAGTTATTATGATGAATTGAACATGCAGAGTATCAGGATAAAATGACATATGAGCAAAGACAACTGAATGATTTGATTTGTTATTGCTGAAAAGAACACATTTTATTTATATTTCCAGGTTGTTATGCACCATGTTCATATCTGAATTTGTATAATTTTGACAGGATATATTTTTATGGAGAGCAAAATCTTTTGGGATATTTAAAATCTAAGTTTATTTTTTATATAAAATTACATAAGAGTAAAGAAATTTGAATGTTTGTTCTTTTAACGTTTACTTTATTTCTAACGTATAATTTAGACAGGATATATTTTTATGGAGAGCAAAATATTATAAGTTGTTTAAGGTTTGAGTTGATTTATTCCGGAATAATATTCTGTAGACTACATAAAAATTCCTTCTATTTAAGATTTAAATAGAACTTGAACAAATACGATAGTTCATAATATCCACGCAGACTTGCACGTAAGAGCGGGAGTTATCCGTTTTAACAAGCAGCGTATTGCACTGATACGAAATAGCCTGCCCATTTAATTATTTAGGAATGGATAAATAAATTAAGATTTTGTACAAATAATGTTTTTCATTTTTCTTCCTTCATGGATTCTGCTCCCCCAGCAACAGTTGCTCGCACCCCAAAGACTATATATATATATTTATATATATATATACAGTATATATATTGCGCCCAGGAGGACGAGAGGAGGGCTTGTGCCTCCTCCAGACCGAGAGGGGGCGTCCGTCCTGGTTATACGGGTAGAAGGCTTGGAAGCCCAACCCTGTAGGGGCCCGTGGCCACCGCCAGGCGGCGCCCAGGTGCCTGAGGAACCCAGGAGCCCGGCATTTCCGCCACACCAGGAAGTGCCGGTGGGAAGACGACTGGGGACACCCGGACGGCTTCCGGGTGCGCAGCCGGCACTTCCGCCACACGGGGTGTGTCCTCGGGAGATTGCCGGGAAGCAGCTGGAGCCCATCCGGTTCCTATAAAGGGGCCTCCTCCAGTCAGCAGTGGAAGTCGGGTAGAAGAGGACGGAGCTGGAGTGAGGACTGGAGGCGGCCAGGAGGAAAAGAGGCACAGGACTGTGTGGCCTGGACATTGGGGGAATCGGTGCTGGAGGCACTGGGGTTTGTAGTGCACGTAAATCTTGTACATAATAGTTGTAAATAAACAGTGTGTGGTGACAATATGATGTCCGTCTGTCTGTGTCCGGGTCCAAGTTCACAATATATATATATATATATGTGTGTGTGTGTGTGTGTATATGTATATATGTAGATATGTATGTATATATATGTTTATATGTGTGTGTGTGTGTATATATGTAGATATGTATGAATTTGTGTGTATATATGTGTGTGTATGTATATGTATGTGTGTATATGTAGATATATATATATATATATATATATGTGTGTGTGTATGTATGTATATATATATATGTGTATATGTATATGTATGGATATGTAAATATATATGTTTATATGTGTGTGTGTATATATATATATATATACTGTATATATGACAGCAACACTCATCACTCACAACAGTGACAAAACAATTACATTGACAATCATGTTACGTTATTTTCAAAATGTTTCCTTTTCTTTTTCATTGCTTCTTTAACACACTACTTCTCCACTGCGAAGCGCGGCTATTTTGTTAGTTATATATATATAAGCCAAATACCACTGACTCACTCATCACAAAATCTCCCGAGCCATGAGGACTTTGCACTTGAAATTTGGAATGTATGTCACCCTTGGCCCATAGGTACTCGCTAAGAAACGGTTTTAAAAAATTAGTGGTCCAAGCACGAAATTTCTTACGTTTTTTTAGACCCGTTTTTATGTCTGTCCGCTTTTCACAAGAGAACTACTTAACAGATTTAGATCGGGTTTTTTTGTATAATTTACTTGAGCATTCAGTTGATTTTGTGACTTTCTCATCGCGCTAAGTATCAGAGTTCACTTGCGTTTCGATTTATCAGTGAGAATCCGAGAAGAGCAGAGGGGGGGGCGGGGTCCTCCTTACTCCGCCTCGGTGGCGTAACCTTAACTCTGCTTAGTTAGCGAGCGAGAGAACTACTTAACGGATTTAGATCTCTTTTTTCCTATAATTTGCTTGAACATTCAGTTTGATTTTGTGACTTCTCTCATTGCATAGTTCGCTTGCAGTAACGATATATTCGCGCTAATCTGAGAGAGGCTACAGGCCGAGGGGAGGGGCAGAGTGACGTCAGGAGTAGTGAGCTGGGTGGGACCCTCCTCACTGTCCTGTTTCACTACTACGAGGGTCAAAATCATGGGGGATAGCTAGTGACTTTATTAACTGTATGTTTTACCATTTAAATAAAATGAACAATTAGAGCACATGGTGATCCTAGGAATCACTGGCAGCACTTGAAGTCGTTCAGTGGAGAGCAACCAAGTGCCTCCCAGGACTTAAGGACATGTCCTACTGTGACAGACTCCCAGAATTAAACCTGTTTAGTCTCAAGGAGTCTCAAGCAGAGAAGAATGTGTTATAACCTCATCCAGATCTTTAAATTTCTCAAAAGCATTGATAAAGTTGATCCAGCAGAATTCTTTCCACTTTAACAGTTATTCACATACTTGAGGACACCGGTGGAAATTGAGGGGAAGTGAAGCAGGAAGGCACTTCTTCACGCAAAGAGTTGTGGGACTCTGGAGAAAACTACCGAGACATGGAGTTGAAGCAGAAACCTTGACCACCTGTAAGGAGAATCTGGATTAGACACTGGGGACAGCTTTGCTATTAGCTAAACTAAATAAGCCTAATGGACTGAATGGTCTCCTGCCGGTTGTCAAATTTCTTCTGTTCTAAATTAGTAGTTCTTAAATGTTTTTTCTTGCAAACCAGTTATGCTTTAATTAAGTCTTTGAGACCCAGAATTGCCATCAGCCGTCATCCTGGTTGTGGGTTTGACTGGAGAATCACCATTGATCGTCATCTGGGAGAGATCTTGGAGATTCACCCCCAATGCAGGTGCTCCAACTGTCATCCTGGTTGTGGGTTTGACTGGAGAATCACCATTAGTCGTCATCTGGGGGAGATCTTGGAGATTTACCCACAATGCAGGTGCTCCAACAGTCATCTTGGTTGTGGGTTTGATTGAATAATCAGCATTGGTCATCATCTGGGGGGGTCCGCATTGGAGATTCACCCTCGATCCAGGTCATTACCCTCTGTAACCATTCGTGATGACTCATCACAAGACACTCTGCAAACCATGCGTGACTCTATCCTATTAAGTACTATTATAAATTATGGACCTAAATTCATGACCCAAAATTGATTGAGACTCACTGGTTAAACCCCTATGTTCTAAATAGTCCTACACTTATTTATTATTCATTCAGGAAAACCCACAAAAAATGACTACAAACCGCTACACCTAACACAGCTATAACTCTGATCATCAGGCTTTTCCCAGATATTCCAGGTTCCCCACACCTAATGGTTTAACTGATAAACTCCAAGGTGGAGTTGAACCTTGTGAAGAAGAGTGGACCCCCAGCCCCCACACCCCCCCCATCCAATCCTCTGCCCACCGGGCCCCTATAATCGAATAAGTGGGTTTAGAGAAAGGGTTAACAGCTGGATGAGTGAATGGATGGCATGTCCACCTCACAGTTTCCACAAAATTGATCTTCTGCCACAGAAAGCCCACCTTTCAAACTTTCAGCTGGCGTCAGCCCTCTGCGCTGATGAAGAACACATTTGCGTATGGCTGCTGGGCTCCGGGTGACAATGGCCATGATGTGTGGGTGTTTGGAGTGAGAAGGCTCCTGCTCTATTAAAGTCTTGACATTCTGTAATTTCAGACCGAGCAGTCGTGCTTGACTGGAGTCAAACAGGGAGCCAACGGTAACTTTGACAGACTCCCCAGAATAAAGTTCTCAGACCTTCTGGCAGATGGTTTAAATTTGAAATGAAAGAGGCGCGTTGGAGGCGAGCGACTCGGTGAGGAAAACTTCCTTCAGAGGAACAGCAGTAATTAAAACCCAAGAGGGCCGACGAGCCCCGAGCTCACAGTTCACACTGACTGGGTCGTGTTTCAACCGGCGGGGCCTGCCAATCTGATCTCTCATTCCTAGGCGGGAGAAGGCTGCCGAGAGATCCGTCTCTCTTTTTTTAGGGGAACATTATATGGATAAATCAGCTGTGGAAAACGGCTATCTGATTAAAATTCAGCCTCGCGTTACATTTCATTGAGGTGACATGTGGAATTGTTAAAATGAATGACAGATAAGCTGCGGAAGACATTGTGTGGGAAAACATATCAGACGAGACGCCCTCCAGAGGGGAGCGCAAATATTATTAATGCTACCCCTTATGCGATTACTGGGAGAAATTATAGACTCGGTATTAACGGTGTCGTATTATTTTTAATATTTTGCCTTATATTGCAATTTTTCATTGGCCGTTAAAGTGGAAAGTGATCACATTTCTCACCCTTGATGGTGTGCAAATTATTTTTCCAGTATTCATTAATTCCTATGTGGCACACAGGAAAGAAATGCAATATTCTATGGATGCAATGTAATTCCTGTTTTTCCAAATACACATTTCAAGCATAAATTCTTATTTTTGGCATTGGATCATTTTACTTGAACTTTTTGAGGGGTCCAACTCTGGCCCAGTCTTTCCAGTTGTGTGCAAAAAAAAAAAAAAACAAAAACAAATGGTGTTCAGTGGAAGAGGGCGCCTCCTTGTGGGCCTTTCAAGTGGAGCAAGCAAACCAAAAATTAAATGCTGGAGGAAGAAATGTATATGAAATCAAAACACTGGTTTTGAGTCCTGAAAGTGTGCGCCTCCTAGTGGACCAAATGAGGAAAGGAAGAACACATTAGAGGGTCCTATAACAGAGCACCTCCTAGTGGTCCAAATGAGGGAAGGATGAGCATATTATAGGGTCCTATAACAGAGCACCTCCTAGTGGTCCAAATGAGGGAAGGATGAGAGCATTATAGGGTTCTATAACAGAGTGCCTCCTAGTGGACCAAATGAGGAAAGGAAGAGTTCATTATAGGGTCCTATAACAGAGCGCCTCCTAGTAGACCAAATGTAAGAAGGATGAGCAAATTATAGGGTCCTATAACAGAGCACCTCCTAGTGGAGTAAATGAGGTAAGGATGAGCACATTATAGGGTCCCATAACAGAGCACCTCCTAGTGGTCCAAATGTGAGAAGGATGAGCACATTATAGTGTGACTTTATTTCGACTTTCTCTTTTACAGTTTTAATCTCTTCCATTGTCAATTGGTCATACTTCATCGATGAAGTAATGGACAGATATCGTCGGTCTCTATTTATGTTTAACCAGTTTCTACCTCGTTCCCTGCATTTATATGTGTACCAGTTGTAATGAACCCCTTATCTGGCTGAGAGGCCAACACCATGAGACACGCAGAAGAGTGGTACACCAGGTTAGACATTCCGGCAGCAGTGGGTGGGACTTGCAGACAAAATGGGTGGGGCATTCCGACTGTGATATAATAACAGTCCCTTTCCCAGTCGGAAAGTCATACATAAGGGGCAGTGGGAGACTCCGTCACCTGTACAGGTTGCCACTCGATACATTCATTGGCAGCATCCCTTATGGCGAGACCTGGTGTGGTCACCTGCAGGGGCACCTTGGTCTCATAGAGCTGCCCTTTTGGGCTTTTTGGGGGCCACAAGGTGGAAGCAAGCAGGAAAATTGAGGGTTTGAGTTTCTGCCCCACCCGGAAGTGCTCCCTGTAGATGAGGTTTTCACACCAGAAGCTCTTTTAGGTTGGTTTGAAAAGGAGCCCCTCGACTTCACATGGTGAGCCTGAGTTGGGAGTGGAAGAGGGCAAAACTCACCTGGGAGGAGTGGAGGTGCGGGAGAAGGAAAGAGGATTATTTGCTGTGTCGTATAAGAGGAAAAGAAGCTATTAAGGGTATTTTGTGGAATAAGAGGCCGCAATTTGAACCCAGGATTGTGTTATGGAGTCCCATGTGGTCGCACATTTCTGTATTAAATAATTAATTTAATCTGTACCTACATTTTAACTGAGAATTGTTCACATCCTTTATGAAGGATACGACTGCACTCAGTGAGGTGCGCTGTACATAAAGGTATGTTTGATCTTATGAGCTTGTGACACACAGTGCATCGCTTATAATAATAATAATAATAATAACAATAATGATAATAATAATAATAATTCTTCTTCTTCTTTTGGCTGCTCCCGTTAAGGGTTGCCACTGCAGATCATCTTGTTCCATCTCTTTCTACCTCGTCATCTTGTTCTGTTACCTCCATCACCTGCATGTCCTCTCTCACCACATCCATAAACCTTCTCTTAGGCCTTCCTCTTCTCCTCTTCCCTGGCAGCTCTATCTTTAGCACCCTTCTCCCAATATACCCAGCATCTCTCCTCTGCATATGTCCAAACCAACGTAATCTCGCCTCTCTAACTTTGTCTTCCAACCGTCCAACCTGAGCTGACCCTCTAATGTCCTCATTTCTAATCCTGTCCGTCCTCGTCACACCCAGTGCAAATCTTAGCATCTTTAACTCTGCCACCTTCAGCTCTGTCTCCTGCTTTCTGGTCCAGCCCATATAACACAGCTGGTCTCACTACCGTCTTGTAGACCTTCTCTTTCACTCTTGCTGATACCCGTCTGTCACAAATCACTCCTGACACTCTTCTCCACCCACTCCACCCTGCCTGTACTCTCTTCTTCACCTCTCTTCCACAATCCCCATTACTCTGTACTGTTGACTCCAAGTATTTAAGTTCCTCCACCTTCACCAACTCTACTCCCTTCATCCTCACCATTCCACTGACCTCCCTCTCATTCACACACATGTATTCTGTCTTGGTGGTCCTACTGACCTTCATTCCTCTCTTGTCTAGAGCAGATCTCCACCTCTCCAGGGCCTCCTCGACCTGCTCCCTTCTCTCACTACAGATCACAATGTCATCAGCAAACATCACAGTCCACTGGGACTCCTGTGTAATCTCGTCTGTCAACCTGTCCATCACCATTGCAAATAAGAAAGGGCTTGGAGCCGATCCCTGATGTAAACCCACCTCCATCACTCCTACCGTAGACCTCTCCACTGCCACACTCCCCTCGTACATATCCTGTACAACACTTACGTACTTCTCTGCCACTCCCGACTTCCTCATACAATACCACAGCTCCTCTCTTGTCACCCTGTCATACGCTTTTTCCAGGCCCACAAAGACGCAATGCAACTCCTTCTGGCCTTCTCTAAACATCTCCATCAACATCCTCAGAGCAAACATCCTCTCTAGAGCAGATCTCCACCTCTACAGGGCCTCCTCGACCTGCTCCCTACTATTGCTGCAGATCACAATGTCGTCAGCAAACCTTACAGTCCACTGGGACTCCTGTGTAATCTCATCTGTCAACCTGTCCATCACCTTTGCAAATAAGAAAGGGCTCAGATAATAACAAGATGCAGAAGACAGAAAGATATGGAAGAAGATGATCCGCTGTGGCAACCACTAACGGGAGCCGCCGAAAGAAGAAGAAGAAGTAGTAATAATAATGATAATAATTCTTTACATGTACATAGCATTTTTCTCACTACTCAGTGAGTAAGGAGTCATTTTAACCCCGACTGTGTAGCACTCACCTGGATGATGTGACAGCAGCCATTTTTGTGCCAGTATTCTCATCACATATGAGCTGTGATGAAGTGATGTGAAAGATAGACAATTAGAGGCAGGTGGTGATTGTGGGCCAGAATGACTAAGCCATGGAAGGCACTTTAGCTTGGACATCAGGATCCACCCTGCCCTTTATGAAGGACGGCCAAGGATCTTGAATGACCACAGAGAGTCAGGACTTCAGTTTTACGTCTCATCCAAAGGACGGTGCCATTTTTATAGTACAGTGTCCCTGTCACTGCACTGGGACATTGGAGTCCACACACAGACCGCAGGGTAAGGGCTCGATTATACCGGACACTGTGCGACTCATATGCTTGAGGATGGCGCTGCTACCCAAACAGTGCATCGATTTTACTTGCATGCGTACTTTATGTAAATCTGGAGGAGTCCACCAGGTGGCAGCATGAGAAGTCATCACAGCGAAAAAATACCATCTGGTTTTACTGTGTTGTGAGGAAGAACGGTGTTGAAGATCAAAATTCTTTACATTCTGATGCTGTTGTGAAGGTGCAAAAAAAAAAACGGCAACAGCGACACAGGAGATGATATGTGAGATCTTTAAATGTATGGCGTCGTTACGATGGGGAATATACAACGCTTGTATTGTCTGTCTATCTGAGAAATGGAAGAAGAAGAGCACTGTGAATACTTTCGTATGTCAGTTGTAACAAAGGCGCTATATGGGCACCTGACCCGACACAGGCTCACACTGGAGGCATGTATTAAAAGTAAAAAAGCTTTTATTTTTCTTCACCTGTGGGACACGTCTTCCCCATGACCCCCACAGGCACAACATAGTCTCAAGTACACCGACCCAAAACCAAAGAAATATCCTCCACTCCTCCCAGGCAGCTTCCTCCTCCTCCTCCTCCTCCTCCTCCTCCCGACTCTGGCACCTTGATTAGTGGCTGCAGGCTTCTTTTATAGCCCACCCGGAAGCGCTCCAGTTGGTAATTGGCCTAATTGGTTAAGCCATGCAGCTCCCCCTGGCAGTGGCCACAGAGCCCAACAGGGATGAGCCCCAGTGTAACATAATTGTGGGGGGGGCTGCCACCAAGTGTTCCAGGGGACGTAATGTGCATCCCATGGCTGATCCCCCAGATCCAGTGCCAAAGGATCGTCGTGGCCGGGCATGGGTCCCGGCTGTCCGCCACACAACGTTTAAGTTGGATGATTCACTTCACCGTATCGAACCATTCATCAAGCATCAAAGCACGCCCGTTGATCCTGTTGGAGCTGCGATGCGGCTTGGCTTCACACTGCGTTATCTTGCGACAGCTGAATCCCCACTTCTTTTCTCGGGCATTTTCCGCTTTGTATGGACGTATCTGTCTCGAATACCTTCCACTTTTAAAGAGCTGGCGAGCTGATGCCAGTCGTTCTGACAGGTACGTTTGTCACTATGATGAGATGTTGATAGTAAACAACAAATGTGGACATCAAGCACCAAAACTCGAACACATCACACACCGCCCAGATTTTTCCTGGTACTGCAACTCGCACAAACATGCATTGTGTTAATTTCGGACAACGCACTCAGAGGACACGTCAAAGGAGCTCAGGGAATGTGTGGCAGCCATGATGTGTGTGTGTAAGTGTTCTGAGCACCAAGCATATCCCAGGCCTTAGCACCCCCTGTTGACCTCACCAACACCCCAGCTTTTCCTGTTTGGTCTCCCATCCAAGTACTGGCCAGACTCAAATATGCTTAGCTTCAGGTGGGTGACCTCTTCTGAGGTGCAGGTGGTATGGCTGCTGACACATGTGATGGTGTGGCGTCCTCCCAATAAGCTAAACATCAAGGCTGTGTTAGAAAGCGCGCGGGTTTAAGCAGTCAGACTTCTGATGTCTCAGCTGCACCCATAGCTATATTTTACAAAAAAGAAAGAAAACTGGGGTTAGTTCAAAATTCCTAAAAAAAATAATAATTAAAAAAAAAAAAAACTGGTTATTTCCTTTTTTAATATTCAGCCTTAGACTTTTTGGGAGACTCCCCTGTTTGTGATTCCTTGGCCACGAGCAGGTGGCTTAAAATGAGATGGTCTGCAAAAATGAAGTAGCAGAGGACGTCGTGCGCCCCGTTTGGCCGGGCAAGCAGGAAGTGCAACTTGTGTTTTGGGTTTATTTTTAAACTGGGTGGAGTTGATTTAGATGATGGTGGTCTGGGTGATTTTCCATGACTGCAACATTTCAGAAAAGACGTTCGCCTCATCCGGCCGGGTGTAATGAGCGGCCGAATGAGAAGAGAAGAGAAGGCTGAGCTTAGGACGTCAAGGAGAGGGTCGAGAAGGTGTCGGGTCACACACACTCCACCTTTCCTGCCCTCGTGGCTCTAATCGTCTTCTTTGGATAGAAAACAGCGCTCAGAGGAAGCAGGTGTAAGGATCATCGTGACATTTCGGGAGTCGGCCGTATTGGACAGCATTCATTTAATGTCAGGGGTCCTCAGTCACAGTCCCTGGAGGGCCGCTGTGGCTGCAGGCTTTCATTCCAGCCGGTTTCCTAATTAGAACTCAGGCCTTGCTGTTAATAAAATGTGGTATTTAACTCCATGCCTCGTTAGTGCTTTCATTCATCAAAGACACATTTTAGTTACAATGTAGATCAGAGGTCCTCGGTTACAGTCCTGAAGTCCGCGGTGGCTGCTGGTTTTCACTTCAAATAATTTCTTAATTGGAACCCATTGTCACACACATGCTCATGGGAGGCAGCTAAAGGGCATGAATGAGGGTAATTCCACGACAGACCAGGGGGTGGCGGAGTGTACTGATCCTTTCTCTGTGTATCCAGCAGGGGGCATTAGCTTCCTTGTTGGAATGAGTTCTTTTGTAATTGCGGCACGTTACGTAACCCGAATGACATGGTCAACCAAAGAAGTTGAGTGCACGTGCTCAGCGGTTGTCTTTTGAAAATAGACGTATGAGTGCACAGGTCAGCCTGTCAGTGTTCAGACCAAACGCCCGCCGCACACGGCATCAGATTGGTCTGCATGGCTGTCGTCCCAGAAGGAAGCCTCTTCTAAAGATGATGCACAAGAAAGCCTGCAAACAGTTTGCTGAAGACAAGCAGACTAAGGACATGGATTACTGGTACCACGTCCTATGGTCTGATGAGACCAAGATAAACTTATTTGGTTCAGATGGTGTCAAGCGTGTGTGGCGGCAACAAGGTGAGGAGTACAAAGACGAGTGTGTCTTGCCTACAGTCAGGCATGGTGGTGGGACTGTCAAGGTTTGGGGCTTCATGAGTGCAATGGGGAGCTACAGTTCACTGAGGGAACCATGAATGCCAACATGTACTGTGACATACTGAAGCAGAAACTGGGCCGCAGGGCAGTATTCCAACATGATAACGACCCCAAACACACCTCCAAAATGATCACTGAGGTAAAGGTGCTGGACTGGCCAAGCGTGTCTCCAGACCTAAACCTTATTGAGCATCTGTGGGGGTGGCATCCTCAAACGGAAGGTGGAGAAGCGCAAGGTCTCTAACATCCACCAGCTCTGTGATGTCGTCATGGAGGAGTGGAAGAGGATTCCAGTGGCAACCTGTGAAGCTCTAGTGAACTCCATGCCCAAGAGAGGTAAGGCAGTGATGGAAAATAATGGTGGCCACACAAGATATTGACACTTTGGGCACAATTTGGACATTTTTCACTTGAGGGTGTACTCACTTTTGTTGCCAGCAGTTTAGACATTAATGGCTGTGTGTTGAGTTATTTTGAGGGGACAGCAAATTTACATTCAAGCTGTACATGGACTACTTTACATTGTAAAACTGGTGAGGAAGGCAGGCTCTATTGTAGGCACGGAGCTGGACAGTTTGACATCCGTGGCAGAGAGACGGGCGCTGAGCAGACTCCTGTCAATCATGGAAAATCCACTGCATCCACTGAACAGGATCATCTCCAGACAGAGGAGCAGCTTCAGCCACAGACTGCTGTCACCATCCTGCTCACTGACAGACTGAGGAGACCCCACACTATGCGACTCTTCAATTCCACCCGGGGGGTAAACGTTAACATTAAACAAAGTTATTGTCTGTTATACCTTCATTGTTATCACTGTTTAATTTAATATTGTTATTATCAGTATGCTGCTGCTGGAGTATGGGAATTTCCCCTTGAGATTAATAAAGTATCTATCTATCTATCTATCTATCTATCTATCTATCTATTATATAGTGCCTTTCCTATCTATCTATCTATCTATCTATCTATCTATCTATCTATCTATCATATAGTGGCTCTTCTATCTATCTATTGTGGCAGTAGGGGGCGCTAGTGCTCCCTTGAACCCTCAGGGATGACTCCAAACACCAGGTAAAAGTCCAATACCTTTTATTATTTTCTACAGTGCACCAAGCACCTTCCACACTACTCATAAACTCACACAATAAACCACTTTACTCCCAAAACACTATCCACTCCTCCTCGCCCAGACACTTTGCTCCTCTCCCACCCAGCACAGCTCAGTGTCTGGACTGAGGCACCGTCCTTTTATAGCCCCTGACCCGGAGGTGTTTCTGCCCCAACAGCCCACAGTTCCTTATTCCTTCCGGGTCAGGGCAAACAGTCCTTTTCTTCAACCCGGGAGCACGTCGTTCCTTCCTGTCACATGACCGTGATGTACTCCCGGGTTATAGGGCACACAAGAGCCCATGAGCCCCCCCTACAGCGACTCCCGGTGGTCCCCAAGGTATCCAGCAGGGCTGTGTAAAAACACTACATAGTCCATAAGGCCCTGCTGGAACTCAGTGCACGATCCTGCTGTCGGGAGAGCTCCTCCTGGCGGCCTGGGGGTGCGGACCGGCATGGGAAGCTGGCAGTCCTCCACACTATCTATCTATCTATCTATCTATCTATCTATCTATCTATCTATCTATCTATCTATCTATCTATCTATCTATCTATCTTTCTTGTATCAAAGTGTTATATCTTCAGTGTTGTCCCATGAAAAGATATAATAAAATATTTACAAAAATGTGAGGGGTTTATTCACTTTTGTGAGATACTGTAGATCTGATATTAAAAGGCGATACCCCTCCCTTAGTGATACGGCAGTAAGAAATCACATAGGAGAAATAACTTAGCTTTGTTTAATGACGGCTTACACTGCATAACAGATGAAGGAAGCCAATGGCAAGAACCCAGTTCAGATGTGTAGAGTCTGCCATTTTCGCCATGCGTTGGAAGGATTTTCATGATCAGGTGACATTTTCTTCCATCTGTCTGTTGGCTTCAAAGGTGTGCCGGGCAATGTTCCAAGGCTTTATGCTCTTTCTTCATGTGCAGGCCCCCACTTCAGTGAACCATGCCATTCCAAACAAGGCAAAAGAGGATACAGTTTCATGCTGAGTTTGACACACAGAAATAGTATACAATGGTCCTCAGTCTGACTGCCCATTTTGCATTAGTCCTTATCTGTCTTGTCTTCTAATGCTTGCCTGGCAGTTCTTATGTGGTGAACCCCTGTGCTAAATCTGGCTCTGTGTCAGCTGTGCATGTGAGTAGAAAAGGGCAGATTTATAAAATATACTTGCACAAAGCACAATGACATATTAAACTTATACACTTATTACACTCTGTTTCCATTGCAGACCGATTACGGGAAATTCTGCCTGGGTCCAATGACCTAACTTTCCAGTTCTGGCCCTGATAACGTTACTTCTGGCCCTTATGACCTCACTTCCAGTTCCGCCCCAGATGACCTCACTTCTGGTTCCAACCCTGATGACCTCACTTCCCCTGCTGTCCCTTAAAACCGCCATCTTTGCCTCCTAAAGTCAGTTCTGTTTTGGACTCGTATCTGTACCCAATGCACTCCCAATTTAACTCTTTTTGCAGCCAGGAAAAATTAAACGGGTGACTGTGCCAACCCTTATTGCTACTCTATTGTCTCATCTTTGGCCCCATTTATTTTCTGCTACTTTTTGGGCTTAATTTTAGTTATCTTGTCTTTTACAATTTAGAACCCTTAATTTCCTATTTTAGGTTTTAGCAGTGCCATTTAAGTTTTAGTTGTTGCGTCTTTCCTTAACCAGACGTTAGTTCATAAAGTAAGGCAGATAACCAATAAACCAGCAGCTCTCCAGCTAACATGTACATGCGCTATGAAGTCAGTCAGTCAGTCATCGTCCTACCCGCTATATTCTAACACAGGGTCACGGGGGTCTGCTGGAGCCAATCCCAGCCAGCACAGGGCGCAAGGCAGGAACAAACCCCGGGCAGGGCGTCGGCCCACTGCAGGGTATACACACACATGCCAAGGACAATTTAGGATCGCCAATGCACCTAACCTGCATGTCTTTGGACTGTGGGAGGAAACCCATGCAGACACAGGGAGAACATGCAGACTCCACACACGGAGGACCCGGAAAGCGAACCCAGGTCTCCTTAATGTGAGACAGCAGCGATACCACTGTGCCACCGTGCCGCCCGCCATGATGCATCTGCGTTAAAAAAAATATTTAGAAACAAGTGAGAGGGGAATCGGAAGGAGCGTTAAGTTTAAATCTGTTCTGGTCTACAAAACACATGCAGAATGTTCTCAGAGAAGGAAACTCAACGGTTTCTCTTGGGTGAATGAAAGCACTAACAAGCCAAAGAGTTAAATACTAAGTTTCGTTATCAGCTACTGTTACCATCCATCCATCCATTTTCCAACCTGCTGAATCCGAGAACAGGGTCACGGGGGTCTACTGGAGCCAATCCCAGCCAACACAGGGTTAGGGTTACCATTGCTGGATATCATGGCCGGCCTGTGCACTGGTACTGTGAGTGCTGAGCAGAGCGGAGGCAGGACCTCTGCGTTTTTCCCTGTTGATTCTGGGGTTCATCAGGGGTCTGTTCTGCTCCTACTCTTTTCAATACTTGCATGGACTGGGTATTTATTGGGCAGGGTTGTGGGGTCCAGGGGGCTGTGGGGAATCTGTTGGTGAAGAAAGATTCACGGATCCTGACTTTGCCGACAATGCCGTGATCTTCAATGGAGGCTCTGATCGGAACGCTCAAGAGACTGAGCGAGGAGTCTGAGTTTCTGGGCTTGTGAGTGACCTGATAAAAACCAACATCCAGGCCTTTACTGACCTCTTGGGCACAACCATCAGCAGTGTGTCTGTCTGCGGAGAGAGTGTCGACCTCGTCATTGAAAGGTTTACTTACCTCGGCAGTGACTCTTCCTATGAAGTGAGTAAATGGATTGGGAGAGCATGGGGGGGTCATGAGGTCGCTGGAAAGGGGTGTGTGGCGCTCCTGATATCACTGCAAAAGGATGAAGGTCCAAGTCTTTAGAGTCCTAGTGCTTCCTGCTTGTCAGACATGAATGCTATCTGGTCACCTGAGATGAAGACTGGGCTCCTTTAGTTCTGTGTTTCTTCAGAGAATCCTTGGGTACCGCTGGTTTGATTTTGTGTTACTCATGGAGTCCCGAATGAGGCACATGACCTGCATTGTGAGGGAGCGTCAGTTACGGCACTACGGCCATGTGGCGCGATTACCCAAGAGTGACCCAGCTCGCAAGACCCTCATTGTTGAGGACCCGAGTGGCTGAACCAGGCCAAGGGAACTCCCACTTAGTACCTGACTGCAGCAAATAGATGGTCATGTCTGGGCAGTGGGACTGGACCAAGCGTCCACCTGGGGTAACTATCAGGATCCCCAAGCTGTTTCATCATGTGGTGGGTCCACCCTAACCTGACCTGATTGTCACCAAGGACTGTAATGTAATTAGGAAATGAGTTGGAAGGAAAACCTGCAGCCACTTCACTTTCTTTCCAAGTATTTAATTAAACCAAATAGTGCTTAATAAATACACACGGGTGTAAATGGAAACAAGCTAATTGGAGAAAGGCTGCTCTCTTTTGTCATTTGCATTATCAATTAAAAAAAAAAGAATACAGCTGTTTAAGACTAAAATAAGCAATAACGGTTCAAAATCTTAACGAGCGAGACCACGAAAGTGGAGCAGGAGTGTTACTTGAACATTACGTGCTTCATATTAAGCAATTGGGTTGGAACAAAAACCAGCAGCCACTGCAGCCCTTCAGAACCGTGATTGAGGACCCCTGTTGTAAAGCAAAATACTCCGTGGACGACGCTTTTGCATATGATCGTTGAAATGGACTCTGACTTGTCGGACTCTGATTTTGATTCAAGTGACCGAAAACGAATGTGAGCCACCAACACCAGCTGGTCGTGTTGCTGACACGCGTATGAAAACATTCACCTGGGAGGGCCACCTCCTTACAACGACAAGAGGTACAAACCAGATTACGATGCACTGCGAACCAACCGCGACTGTCCTGCCGCACCCGCCAGGTGAAGACAGCTTGGCAGCCAGCCTGCCTTGCATTCCTGCCTAACTGGCAGACACAGCATGCAGCAGCTGACTTTTATGTTGATTTTCTGTGTGTCACCATTGCTCTGTATGCTTTTCAGGAAACTGTGTTTGGTAATGCTTTACTGTACATTAAGTGTCCATAATCACACTGTAACTACTATGTAATTACCTGTATAAGTACAGTGTAACTATCAGTTATTACTCTGTACCCTAGGAGTCTCTGGACAGAGCAGCACTTGAAGCCATGTAGAAGGCAGCAAGCAGGTGCATCCCAGGATTTAAACTTTGAGGTCCATAATTACACTGTAACTACTATGTAATTACCTGTATAATAAACAGTGTAACTATGAGTTATTACTCCGTACTTACTGTGTAATACAAAGTAATGTTATAGTTAATTACTCAGTTGTCATTGTTATTCCATAGTTTCTAGAATTACAATGTAACAATTTATCACTAATCCAAAAACAAGTGTACTTACGTAGTTACGATGTATCTGTACTTTCAAAATGTAATAAAAACACCAGGGTATGTAACTACAACTATGTAACAGATGTTCCATGGTATGGGCAATTTTAAACCTAACTACATAGGTTTTCGATGATATTTCAAGATCTTTTTGAAATGGTGAAAACACCTTAGCAAAATGTTTAACGCTTTTTCCCAAAATCTAGACGGGCACCTCCTTGACATGTTTTACACGTTAAACAAACATTTGTCACATTCTTGTAGTTGTGTTACACTATTTATCGTTGAATTTTTTTGGCTATTATTATCCCCATCCCTAACATTATAATTACCCCTTATCAAGCGGGGTCATTTTTGCTAAATCGCTTGTAATTCGACCTCTCCAAATTAGAATCATTGCTGTTATTGAACTATCTGGAGTATAAACACATGTTTGGTCTCTTTGTAAAGGTAACATTCTCTAGTTTCACCCTTAGTAGTCAGAATCACTGTAGGTGTGACTGATCAAAAGTTATGCACATTAGAACTCACAAAAAAAAACAAATTTTTTTGTTCTCGCCTAAGTTTTTTTTGTGAAAATAAAGGAAAATAAAGCTGCAGTAGGTAGGTGGGGACAGAAACACACTATGTACCAACAGAATAACTTGTTGACTACTCACATTTCAAATTTGAAAAGAATACCTGTACAAATGACATTTTACACCAGTTTTTATGTGGGCATGTCCAGGTGCTTTTTAGAGGGACCATTATCCACATTTTGGAACGTATGGAAAAAGTGTAATAACTTTTGAATGCTTCAACCCACAGATATCAATGAGGGCTCTACTGAAAGCTTACACCTAAAGGAATCTATATCTACACACAGTGTCACTCTATTAGTTATGTAAATAATAAAAACAATAAAAAATACACATTTCAATATAAAAATAGTCAAAACAAGTCTTATGGGCCAAAAATATATATATATTTTATTTTTTATTTTTTAAATAAAATGCACACAAACTATATACATTTTTTACAAACTGTTACAACACAGCTCAGCGTTTTCCATGTGCCACTGATTGTAGCAATCTAGCAGGCAGAAAGCACAAGGCGTGTCACATGTCACTCTCTGCCATTAGACGTCTCCTGGGCGATTGATCACTTCACGCGCGTACATGCATCTATTATTTAATCGAGAGTGTATTTACGTTTATCTGTACTATTTCCATATTTAAAATGCGAAAAAACTAGGCGAAATCACAATAAACAACCACGCACCAAGTCTGCAGACTGGCACAAATGTCGGCTTCACGCAGCTCCGATTGGTTTTGTTTACAAGTTGGTATGGCAAGTTACATATCGACGTGCTCAGCTGCTCATTGGCTGTAAGTTTGGAGTGTCACTCACAGTCCAATCAAACTGGTAGATTCTACCAGGGTTTGGAGTTGTCGTCATCGTTCAGCTGTCTGTGACACTCGTTGGCTATACGAGGTGCCAGTCACCCCCCCAGACCCATCGTAATTGGCCAACTTAGGTGTCAATCAGAAGCTAACACTTCCGTGTAACATGCTTTAGCATGGTTATTGCCGACAGAAACAAATTACGTCTGATATGACCAATAGAAATGAAAAAAAATATCGGAGCTAGTCTCAAGTTAAAAGCGTTTTCTGGAGTTTTTGTCCCTTTGAGGATCTATCGTGTGTTTTGGACCTAATCATTTTACTGGATTATATTCCCTGGAGCCTTACGGACAGAATGAGATCAATATTGCTCGGAAATATTGATGTTTGACTTGCGGAGAGCCTTCAAAGGTAGGAAAAGTCAGCTCTTACAAAGTATTTACTTCTCTGTAAAAAAGCATTTAGTGTCAGTGCTGTGGTTTTTGTGTGTCAAAATGGTTTATATCATCGGAAAGACGAGACTCTGAATTTTCATTTGATGTGTAGTGTGTTGGGGTGCATGACAGAGGGGCATGCACACATGGCTGTGATATGATTGTGACGTCGTAAAATCGTCGTTATGTACCGGGACCGGTACGTGTGCATGTTAAGGGGATTTATACTGCCAAACATGCATCATTCAATCAAGACACACAGGGCCGCAGAGCCATTCCAAGCATCACCGGGCACAAGGCAGGAAACGGCCCAGGATGGAGAGCCATCCCATTGCAGGGCCCACTGACAAACATACCAGCACTCACGCTCTCACACATGTGGCCACGTAACCCAACCTACATGTCCCTGGGATGTGGCAGTAAAACCCATGAAGAAGACATAGGGACACATGGGTAGAACGTACAAATTTTTACACACATATCTCCAGACAGAATTCCATCTCAGGATAATGGATCTGTGAGGCAAAAGCGTGAACCATTTTGTAAAGGTATTTTTACCATTTAAAACAGATCTTGAAATATCATCAAAAACCTATAAAGTGTCACACACGTGCGAGTAGGAGGCAGCTAAAGGGCTCGAGTAATTGTAATAGAACATCCGACCAGGGGGCAGCGGGGTGTGCTGACTGTCTTTCTCAGGTCCCTACAGACCTTTCCCGGGAAATCCTGCAAGGTTCAGGCCCCTCTGATGACGTCACTTCCGAAGCCGGCCCCTCTGATGACGTCACTTCCAAAGCCGGCCCCTTTGGTGACGTCAATTCTGGTTCCGGCCCCTTTGATGACATCAGTTCCTCTCAAGACCTTTAAAGTCTTCATCTTAGGATACTATAGCCAGTTCTGTTTTGGACTCTGTGATATGCCCATCGTGTATTTGATTCAAGAAAACCCTTTTGCAGCTGGGAAAAAACAATATACGGGTGGCCGCCCCAAACCTTTATAATGTCTTGGACTCATTTTTATGATCACTGCAATTCTCCATTACACTTGCCCAGACCATGGAACATCTGATACATACACTGTGTGCACAATTATTAGGCAAGTGAGTATTTTGACCATATCATCATTTTTATGCGTATATTCCAACTCCAAGCTGTATTAACTTGAATGCTTATTGGATTTAAGCACGTCAGGTGATGTGTATTTGTGTAATGAGGGAGGGTGTGGCCTAAGGAGATCAACACCCTATACAGTATCAAGGTGTGCAGAATTATTAGGCAGCTAGTTTTCCTCAGGCAAAATGGGCCAAAAAAGAGATTTAACTGACTCTGAAAAGTCAAAAATTGTAAAAAGTCTTTCAGAGGGATGCAGCACTTTTGGAATTGCTAAGATATTGGTGTGTGATCACAGAACCATCAAACATTTTGTTGCAAATAGTGAACAGGGTCGCAAGAAACGTGTTGAGAACAAAAGACGCAAATTAGCTGCCAAAGATTTGAGAAGAATCAAACGTGAAGCTACCAGGAACCCATTATCCTCCAGTACTTTCATATTCCAGAGCTGCAACCTACCTGGAGTGCCCAGAAGTACAAGGTGTTCAGTGCTCAAAGACATGGCCAAGGTAAGGAGGGCTGAAACCCAACCACCACTGAACAAGAAACATAAGTTGAAACGTCAAAACTGGGCCAAGAAATATCTGAAGACAGATTTTTTTCAAAGGTTTTATGGACCGATGAGATGAGAGTGACTCTTGATGGACCAGATGGATGGACCTGTGGATCAGTAATGGGCACAGAGCTCCACTCCAACGTGGAGGTGGGGTACTGGTATGAGCTGGTATTTTTAAAGATGAGCTAGTTGGACCTTTTGCATTGAAGATGAACTCAAAATCAACTCCCAAACCTACTGCCAGTTTTTGAAGACACTTTCTTCAAACAGTGATACAGGAAAAGACCATGATTGTTATGCAGGCCAATGCTCCATCACTTGCATCGAAGTTCTCCACTGCGTGGCCAGCCAGTAAAGGCCTTAAAGATGAAGGAATAATGACATGGCCCCCTTCCTCATCTGACCTAAACCCTATCGAGAACTTGTGGGCACTTCTTAAACGCTACATTTACGGGGGAGAAAAACAATCCACCTCTCTGAAGAGTGTCTGGGAGGCTGTAGTCACTGCTCCACAAAAAGCTGATCGTCAACAGATCAAGAAACTGACAGACTCCATGAATGGAAAGGCTTATGACTGTTATTGGAAAGAAGGGTGGCTATATTGGTCATTGATTGATTGATTGATTTTTTGAAATGTCAGAGATGTTTATTTGTAAATTTTGAGGTGTTTGTTTATTATTCTCACTATAACAGATGAAAATAAACAAGTGAGATGGGAAAATTTTCATTTTTCCTTTAGTTGCATAATAAATCTGCACACTAATAGTTGCCTAATAATTGTGCGCACATATGTATTCCCCTGATGATGTTCACACTCACATTTCCGTTGTGAAACATTCAGGTTTCAGGTTTATTAACATTTTGGATTGACTGATAGCACTGTGTTTGTTCCATATTAAAATTAATCCTCAAAAATACAACTTGCCTAATAATTGTGCACACAGTGTAGTTGTAGTTACATATCCTGATGTTTTTATTACATTTTGAAAGTACAGACACATCGTAACTATGTAAGTACACTTGTGTTTGGATCAGGGATAAATTGTTACATTGTGCTTATATAAACTGTGGAATAACAATGACAACTGAGTAATTAACTATAGCGTTACTTTGTATTACACAGTAAGTACGGAGTAATAACTCATAGTTACACTGTTTATTATACAGGTAATTACATAGTAGTTACAGTGTAATTATGGACCTCAAAGTTTAAATCCTGGGATGCACCTGCTTGCTGCCTTCTACATGGCTTCAAGTGCTGCTCTGTCCAGAGACTCCTAGGGCCACTCTGTCCTCAAAATTGTTCTCTTACTGTAGATCAATTTCAAAATATTTATTGCCATGTGTACAGAGTGCAATGAAATTTTAAATTGCTCATGCTAATCGACATACAGCACACAGCCCCTATCCGACATGATTAGTGAGTAGACATATCTTACCTTGAACCTTCTGTCTTCCTTACCTGAATAAACCTCAGAACATATTTGCCATTAACGCAGTCTGCCTCTTAACCTTTCAATTCCAGCACAAGAACATTTATGAGTGGACACCAGTCTCTGTCTCCATGGACATGAGATGTACTGATAGAAAAGGGAGGAGAAGGCCGAGGGTAAGACGCAGAGAGGTTCTTAAGTTCAGTCCTGGTGGGCCTCTGCGATTGCTGATTTTTGTTTCCACCCAATTTCACCGTCAGGGAGTGATTTTAGCTCTGGTCTGACTTCTGATACGAATGTGAGAATACTGGAGCACCACAGGGAACAACAACAACATTTATTTCTAGAGCACATTTTCATACAAATGATGTAACTCAAAGTGCTTTACATGATGAAGAAAGAGAAAAAAAGACAAAGTAAGAATTAAAATAAGGGAACACTAATTAACATAGAATAAGAGTAAGGTCTGATGGCCAGGGAGGACTGAAAAAAAAAAACTGCAGACGGCTGAAGAAAAAAGTAAAATCTGCAGGGGGTCCGAGGCCACGAGACCACCCAGAACTCTCTAGGCATTCTACCTAACATAAATGACCTCAATCAGTCCTTATGGTATTCAGGGTTCACATGGAAGAACTTGATGATGACGGTCACGTGAACTTCTGGCCTTTAATCCATCAATGTAGGGACATCACGGTGCTTTGATTAGGTGGTGGTGGCTCAGGTCGCCAACCCAGAAAACCAGAAAAAGAACAGAAGAGAGAGTAGGGGTGAGTACTGATTTTGAATATGAATACCATGAATAGTAATGATAATTAATTGAATATACAGAGCATCAGGATTAAACTGAGATGAAGCTCTGAGAAAGCCATGTTACAGTAATGTGCTTTTATCATTTTAGTAAAGTGCTCCACCGTATCAGCCTGGAGAATTTCTATCGGTCAGCTATTCCAGATTTGAGGTGCCTAACAGCAGAAGGCCGCCTCACCACTTCTTTTAATTTTAGCTCTTGGAATTCTAAGCAGACACTCATTTGAAGATCCAAGGTTACGATTTGGGGTGTAAGGTGAGAGGCAGAGCGAGATTATTGAAGGCTTTGTAAACCATAAACAGGATTTTAAAATCAATTCTAAATGGCACAGGTAACCAGTGTAGTGATGCTCAGACTGGGGTGATGTGCTCAGACTCTGCATAACAACAGCAGGCCGCCCGCCTCACCACTTCTTTTAAGTTTTGCTCTTGGAATTCTAAGCAGACACTCAATTTTTATTATTATGCTGTCTTAAGGAATTGTTCTGTTCTGTGTATTGTATTGTATTGTATTGACCCCTACTTTTGACACCCACTGCACGCCCAACCTACCTGGAAAGGGGTCTCTCTTTAAACTGCCTTTCCCGAGGTTTCTTCCATTTTCCTACAAGGTTTTCATTGGGAGTTTTTCCTTGTCTTCTCAGAGAGTCAAGGCTGGGGGGCTGTCAAAAGGCAGGGTCTGTTAAAGCCCATTGCGGCACTTCCTGTGTGATTTTGGGCTATACAAAAATAAACTGTATTGTATTGTACTGTATTTGAAGATCTAAGGTTACGATTTGGAGTGTAAGATTTAAGACGGAATATAAGATGGACGAGATTATTGAAGGCTTTGTAAACCATAAGCAGGATTTTAAAGTCAATTCTGAATGACACAGGTAACCAGTGTAGTGACATCAAAACTGGAGAAATGTGCTCGGATTCCATTTCCTAGTTAAGATTCTGGCAGCTCCCTTCTGCACTCATTGCAATCAATTTATGTCTTTTTTGGGCGGTCATGAGAGGAGTGTGTTTCAGTAATCTAGTCGACTGAAAACAAAAGCGTGAACTCATTTCTCAGCATCTTGCAGTGTTATAAGAGGTCTAACTTTTGTTAAATTTCTTAAGTGGGAATAATGCTGTCCTAGTAATCTGATTAATATGTTATTTTAAAATTTAGGTCAGATTCAACAGTTACCCCTAAATTCTTTATCTCTGTCTTGACTTTTAATCCTAATGGCTCAAGTTTATTTCTAATAACCTCACTATATCCATTTTTGCCAATCACTAAGATTTCTGATTTCTCCTTATTTAGGTTGAGAAAATTACTACTCATCCATTTGGAAACACAAGTAAGACATTGAGTATCAGTGAATCAAGAGTCGGGGTCATCAGGCGCTATTGATAAGTACAGTTGTGTGTCATCAGCATAGCTATGGTAGCTCACATTATGCCCTGGTGGCACTGCCCACCTGCCAAGTTGTTTTGCCTGCCTAAGGTAAAGTCGTCTTTGATGGAGGATCACAGGAATTGTAGGGTAGAGGGGTCCTTTCATCGGATTGGCTGGCCCAATGCTGACTCAGCTGTGGAGTGGCCAATAGGAGGAGGCAGCTTGATGACTGAGGTCTCCAGGACTCAAATCCAAATCGTATTATGGGATATCATCTATTTTTGAATTCTGCTCCATACTTGTACATTTTTTATTTTTATACTATATTGAGGTTTACTTGTGTTCTGTTCTGTGTATTGCATTGTATTGTATTGACCCCCTTCTTTATGACACCCACTACACGCCCAACCTACCTAGAAAAGGGTCTCTCTTTAAACTGCCTTTCCTGAGGTTTCTTCCATTTTTTCCCTACAGGGTTTTTTGGGGGAGTTTTTCCTTGTCTTCTTGTCAAGGCTTGGGGGCTGTCAAGAGGCAGGGCCTGTTAAAGCCCATTGCGGCACTTCTTGTGTGATTTTGGGCTACACAAAAATAAATTGTATTGTATTCATGCCTCACATTTTTAATCCTATGTGTAATTCTTTCCATTTACTGACATTAAATTTCATCTGCCACAAAACAGCCCAAGCCTGTCTGCTGTCCAAGTCTGTGATCATTCAATGGATTCCTGATTATCTTCTAATTCACTGATCTTCTAATCCCCTGTAGTCCTCTAATCAGCCCAGTCGCTCTTCTCAAGACCTTTTCTTGTGCTGTTATGTTCTTTTTGTAGCCTGGAGACCCAAACTGCACCCAGGACTCCAGATGAGGCCTCACCAGTGTGTTATAAAGACTGAGCAGAACCTCCTGTGACTTGTACTGCACACATCAAGGCGCCATATAACCTGACATTCTGTTAGCCCTCTTAATGGCTTCTGAACACTGACTGGCAGTCGATAGTTCAGAGTCCACTACGACTCCTAAATCCTTCTCATAAGGTGGACTCTCGATTTCCAGACCACCCATTGTGTATTCACACCTCACATTTTTACTTCCTATGTGTATTACTTTACATTTACTGACATTAAATTTCAATCCCTGTAGCACCCTAATCAGCCCAGTCGCTCATCTCTGGACCTTTTCTGGTGCTGTTATGTCCTTTTTGTAGCCTGGAATACTCAAACTGCACTCAGTACTCCAGATGAGGCCTCACCAGTGTGTTATAAAGACTGAGCAGAACCTCCTGTGACTTGTACTCCACACATCAAGGCGCTATATAACCTGACATTCTGTTAGCCTTCTTAATGGCCTCTGGACACTGTTGGGAAGTTGATGGTGTTGAGTCCACTACGACTCCTAAATCCATTTAGATGAACTCATTTTTTAAGTCACCATCTCGATCCACTGGACTGATTCCCTTCATTATTTTAAACACTTCAGTCAGGTCTCCTCTTAAACTGTAAAGGCTCAGCTCTTTTCATCTTTCCTCCTAACTCATCCTCTGTAGTCCTCTAATCAGCCCAGTCGTTCTTCTCTGGACCTTTTCTTGTGCTGTTATGTCCTTTTTGTAGCCTGGAGACCAAAACTGCACCCAGTACTCCAGATGAGGCCTCACCAGTGTGTTATAAAGACTGAGCAGAACCTCCTGTGACTTGTACTCCACTCATCAAGGCGCTATATAACCTGACATTCTGTTAGCCTTCTTAATGACTTCTGTCTGGTGGTTGATAGTGTTGTGTTCACTGTGACTCCTATGTCCTTCTCATAAGGTGTCCTCTTGATTTTCAGACCTCCCATTGTGTATTCAGACTTTACATTTTGACTTCCTATGTGTAATTCTTTCCATTTCCTAAAATTAAATTTCATCGTCCACAAATCTGCTCAAGCCGGTCTGCTGTGCAAGTCCCTCTGTGATGATTCCATGCATCTGTAGTCCTCTAATCAGCCCAGTCGCTCTTCTCTGGACCTTTTCTTGTGCTGTTATGTCCTTTTTGTAGACTGGAGACCAAAACTGCACCCAGTACTCCAGATGAGGCCTCACCAGTGTGTTATAAAGACTGAGCAGAACCTCCTGTGACTTGTACTCCACACATCAAGGCGCTATATAACCTGACATTCTGTTAGCCTTCTTAATGGCCTCTGGACACTGTCGAGTCCCCTAAGATTCCTAAGCCCTTTTCATAAGATGAACTTTTGATTTTCAGACCTCCCATTGTGTATTCAAACCTCACATTTTCACTTCCTACATGTAATCCTTTACATTTACTGAAATTACATTTCATCTGCCCAAGCCTATGTGCAGTCCAGGCACCACTTCATTTTTTGGGACGGGTTTTATTGCATACGAAGTTGGTTCTTTCTGCTTAGAAAAAAGCTGAACACTAACCAATTAACAAAACCCGTGTAATGATACAGCAGAGTCTAAGTTATCTGCCTATCAGCGTACCTTGGGTTGTATCGATAAGGGGGACGAGACAGAGGAGACGAGTCAGGGGGAGAACTTGGCTTCTTGGTACAAAGAGAATTGTCTGCATCTTAACATCAGCAAAACCAAGGAACTGCTTATTGACTATCGCCGCACCAAAGAGCCTCGATGTCCGGTCACTATTCAAAGAGTGTATGAAGAGGTGGTCCACTCCTGCAAGTACTTGGGGGGGTCCACATTAACGACAAGCTGGACTGGTTTTGTAACACAGAGGATCTAGAGAAGAAAGGGCAGAGCAGGCCCATTGATCCTAGGAGGCTGTGCTCCTTTAATGTGGGAAGTGACATCCTTCACATTTTCTACAACTCTGTGATGGTCAGTGTGGCTGGTGACATCACTTCAAGAGAGGCCCACCAAATTATTGAGCTAATTAAAAGAGCAGGCTCAGTTATGGGACACACTCTGTACCCCCTGGAGGTCGTAGAAAAAGGAGAGAAGGAAAACAATAACGGGATTTGAAAGCTGAGACTGAAGGGGCATCTCTTATAGTAATGCTTTTAGTAATCCATTGTCACAACTTCATTTATGTTTCTGCTTGTATTAAATTGTAAAATTTATCATGATTAAAATTCTATATGAATACGCAACGTCATAAATTTTTATCTCGCTACGGCGCATTGTTCAACAATACCGCCATGGCGTTTCACGTTCATTTGAGTTTGGCTTCAACTAGGCTAACCCCAGAGTGCTGTGCTATGTGTGTTCGGACTACCCATAAGCCATTGTGAACGTGTTGTATTGCATTAGCCACCACTTTTAGGTGTACCTTTTTGTCACGCATGTGCGCCTGTGGATCACCATCCAAGCTATTCCCAGATATATGATACCACCCTGGGCAGAGAGGGGGCACTGACAGCTATCTGTCCTGCCATTTTCTTCCTCCACAGTTCTAAGAAACCGCCCAGTGAGGGCAACTGACTCCGCCCCTTTCAGTCCCTGTCCTACAAAAGGACGACCTCATGGAAGAAGGAGGCGTCACTTAATAGGGAGACACCCTGTGGGAAGGAGTTCAGCTACAGTCGACCCAATGGCAGAGTTGGTTAAATAAGCAGCCCCCCTCTATTACTTTTTGTTTATTCTTTACGTCATCGAGTGTTTGTGACACAAAATAAATGGGGAGGGCTGTGTTGGCATCCTAAAATTTTGTCACGACCTTCTCCCACTCGGATGACCACACCTTGCATATTTCTTTCTTCTCTTGAGCTTCTCTAAAGTTTTAATTTCCCCTTGGGGACACATAAAGTCTATCTAGTTGAACTGACTGTCCTCTCAATATCTAAATCTCTGCACGACGGAGGATGATTAATGTACTGTATATAAAGTACTTAAATGTCATACTAAGTGAGCCTTTCTGAACATGCGTAATAAGAAGATGAGAAGCCACGCTGGATTATCAGCAACTCAGCATCAGCCCTCTTGCGTGCATCTTTGTCTTCAGCCTTTTTCATTTAAAAGCCCCTACACAATTTATTTCTGACCCTTTGGAGCACCACATGACCGTGAAGAGAGCCAATGGCGTTCATCTAAATGATGTCTCTTATGGCTTTTGCGTGCCTCGGCTTGCTGTCTGCCTCTTCGTTGCACTTGCATGTGTGCTCACCTGTCGTATTGTGTTTTTATGGGTGCTGTGACTTTTGAAGAAGTTTCTTTCGTTCGGCAGTTCAATAAAAAAAAAAAAAATAACAATAAAATCCTGCAGCTTTTTTTTTTTTTTACAAGCAAGCTTTTGTTTTGTTTTCTTGTTTTTGTGCTCTTTTTGATTTCTGTGGGAGTTTTCAACTAAAACCGTTTCTTTTGTTTGTTCGATCCACCAGACAGTCTGCTTTGTGACTCATGCTAGACTTTAAAAGAGAGAGAACAAAAAAAAAATATAAATAAAGAAGGTTTTATTTTATATTTCCTGTCAGCATGTGACGGCTGTGATGACAGGACCTGAGAAATACTGCTCACATCATTCAGCCTCAGCCGCCCACTTGGGACGTCGTCCCTGCTATTTACATCAGTAATGATGGACAATTTACCATTTCTGCAACAAGTGAAGCCGGCAGATGTGTCCTCAGGGTGCCCCGCTCCAGCTTTTCGCTTGCTCCGTCGGGCATTTCTGAAGCTGACTGGCTGCAATGTGAAGGCTCATTTTGCTAATTTAGAAAGAAAGTTTCCAGGGCCAGATTAAGACTTTTAGACCCTCTAAGCACTTAAAAGATTTTGGTGCCCCCATATAGAGTATAGGAGCTTCACTCACTGTCAGCGGGCTACTGAAAGGGGCAGCCATTATGACCAACAACGATGACGTGAGCTTCAATGGACCGTGTGGCACTTACCAGATTCTAATCCCAAGATTAATATACTATATATCATTAACCTCTATTATTACTAGTTTATTATATATATTATCATTAACCTCTATTACTATTATTTTACTAAATATATATTATCATTAACCTCTATTATTACTATATTATATATATATAATATATTATATTATATATAATATATATAATATATATTAGTATTATACTGTATATTGTGGCATATGACCAGGGATCTTACCCCACTGGGACGCCTGGAAGAAGGACGGACCGGGAGAGGGGCACTATCTTTCCCTAGGTGCAAAAGAGCAGCCCCCCCCTTGGTGGTATCGGGACCACAATCGTGGAACACCAGAGCTCATGCCTTTTGGGCTCCGTGGCCACCACCAGGGGGAGTGGACTTAACGAGCCCGTTTGGCCCGCGTGGGCTATAAAAGGAGACTGCAGCCACCACTCAAGGAGCCGGAGTCGGGTGGAAGAGGACGGAGCTTATGAGAGAGGAGTGGAGGTGGCCTGAAGAAAGAGAAAGGACTGAGTAGAGTGTGGTATTTTTGTGCACTGTGTTGGTGTTGTGTGTCTGGTCTGTAAATAAATGGTGCATGTTTTGTACATTTGGAGTCCGTATCTGTCTGTGCTGAGGCTGATCTCTTACAATATATATAACCTCTATTATTATTATTATTTTATTTTTATATATATATATATATATACTGTATTATCATTAACCTCTTATTATTACTATTTTATATATAAATATATTATCATTAACCTCTATTATTATTATTTAATTATATATATATATATATATATATATATATATATATATATATATATATATATATATATATATATATATATATATATATATATTATCATCAACCTCTATTATTACTATTTTATTATATATTGTGAGACTTGCCCGGACACCACCAGTCAGTGACCACATCTTTATAAAACTCACACATTTATTTGTCATAAACAAATACAGGTTTCAATCCCTAACACCACACAATGCACTCAGCTATTAATCACCACAATAATACTCTTCTTTCCACTCAGTCCTTGGCCGCCTATCTCCACCAGGGAGCTTTGTCCTACTCCCACTCCCAACTCTGGCTCCCAGACTGTAGGAAGGTGGCCGCTTTTATTCCCGCCTGGATGTGCTCCAGGTGGCTAATGACAATCTTTCAGCAGCACTTCCTGGTGTGGCGGAAGTGCTGCCCTTTGCCCCGGAAGCACTCCGGCCATCCGTGGCAGGTTCCTTCACGATCTTGCCGGGTGTGGCAGAAGTATCGGTTTCCGGGTTCCACGAGTCTGAAAGCGCCCCCCTGGCGGTGGCCACGGGTCCCAATGAGGTAAATCCTTTTCCCTCTTTTCCCGTAGTCCTTTTATAGTCCAGGGAGGTTGCCCCCTCATGTCCCGGAAGCTTTTAATGTCTACTTCCGGTCCGTCCAGGCATCCCGGCCAGGTAGAGACCCCAGCAATCTGCCACAATATATATATTATCATTAATCTCTATTATTACTATTTTATTATATATATATGTATATTATCATTAACCTCTATTATTACTATTTTATATACTGTATATATACCTATACTAATAAAAGGCAAAGCCCTCACTGACTGACTGACTGACTCACTGACTCATCACTAATTCTCCAACTTCCCGTGTAGGTAGAAGGCTGAAATTTGGCAGGCTCATTCCTTACAGCTTACTTACAAAAGTTGGGCAGGTTTCATTTCGAAATTCTACGCCTAATGGTCATAACTGGAAGGTATTTTTCTCCATATACTGTAATGGAGTTGAGCTGGATGGCCGTGGGGGGGGCGGAGTTTCGTGTGACATCATCACACCTTCCACGTAATCACGCAGTACGTAGAAAACCAGGAAGAGGTCAAAAAAGCGCTGAAGAAAACATGCATTATATAATTGAGAAGGCAGCGAAACAATAAGAAGCGAGCGAGTGACATATACAACCATATTCATGAGTGCTGCTACTTCGGAAACAAAGCACGGTGTAAACCTAAAGTTTAAATTAAGTTCATAGACAGGCTGCCGCTGGCGTTTGTAATTTAGTGCCTGCCCATATAAGGCCGTCTGTCAGCGGCAATCCAATAGAAACACTGCCGCTAAATATTCACGGGTGAAGGACTGTGCTTATGGAGAGGAAGATGAGATGGTCAGGGTGGTGTTTGACACAAACTCAGCGAAACTGCGAGAGAAAGTTTTAAGTGCCAGGACTAAGGTAACATTAAATACAGCTATGGACATAGCACGAGATGGCACCAGCACAGCTGGGAACCTTCGATGCATGTACACCGGCGGCTCCGTGAACTGGCGCAGTGCACAGATAAAAGCAACAGTTCCAAAGAGCGCTGAACAAAAACCGAATTACACAATTGAGAAGGCAACAAAAAATATGAAGCGTCTGATAAGCATATTCATAAATCCAACTACTGCGGAAACAAAGCACACGGTGGAAAAAGTCAATGTCCGCTAAAGGAAGACAGTGTAAAAAAAACCCGTGCATGCAGTGTGTCAGGTCTCAGATAAAGAAGAAGACGAGCTGTTTATTTATGCAGTAAGAAACGAATCGATGAAAGAAACCTGTCATCTTTACAACGATTGACAAACACGGAATGTAACTTGAACACAACACATCCTACAAATACGAACCTGATTGAAAGAAATAATGAAAATCAAATCCTTGATGACAGCAACACTCAGTAACACTCACAAAACAAATACTGTATATTGACAGTCATGTTACGTTATTTTTAAAATGTTCCCTTTTCTTTTTCATAACTTCTTTAACACACTACTTCTCCGCTGTGAAACGCGGGTATATATATATACCCCGATCTACATACTCTATAATAGACAAGCCACACGCCGTGGCGCAATTGTAGAGGCTTCACCTCTAGCACCGACATCTGAGGTTTGATTCCCGAGAGGGGATGTACTGAGTATGCACGCGCGCTTCCCAATTCATTTTACCCTCGCATCTCCTTGGTTTGAGACGTATGAAAAAATATGCGGTTAACGCAGAATCATGTTACGTTATTTTCATGTGTGATTACATACGATTAATCAAGATTAATTATTACACAGCCTCTAATTAATTAGATTAATTTTTTTCATTGAGTACCACCCCTAATATACATATCCGGATTCTAAAAAAGTTGGGACACTTTAGAAATTGTGAATAAAAACTGAATGCAATGATGTGGAGGTGCCAACTTCTAATATTTTATTCAGAATAGAACATAAATCACGGAACAAAAGTTTAAACTGAGAAAATGTATCATTTTAAGGGAAAAATATGTTGATTCAGAATTTCATGGTGTCAACAAATCCCAAAAAAGTTGGGACAAGGCCATTTTCACCACTGTGTGCCATCTCCCCTTCTTCTTACAACACTCAACAGACGTCTGGGGACCGAGGAGACCAGTTTCTCAAGTTTAGAAATAGGAATGCTCTCCCATTCTTGTCTAATACAGGCCTCTAACTGTTCAATCGTCTTGGGCCTTCTTTGTCGCACCTTCCTCTTTATGATGCACCAAATGTTCTCTATAGGTGAAAGATCTGGACTGCAGACTGGCCACTTCAGTACCCGGATCCTTCTCCTACGCAGCCATGATGTTGTGACTGATGCAGAATGTGGTCTGGCATTATCTTGTTGAAAAATGCAGGGTCTTCCCTGAAAGAGATGACGTCTGGATGGGAGCATATGTTGTTCTAGAACCTGAATATATTTTTCTGCATTGATGGTGCCTTTCCAGACATGCAAGCTGCCCATGCCACACGCACTCATGCAACCCCATACCATCAGAGATGCAGGCTTCTGAACTGAGCGTTGATAACAACTTGGGTTGTCCTTGTCCTCTTTGGTCCGGATGACATGGCGTCCCAGATTTCCAAAAGAACTTGAATCGTGACTCGTCTGACCACAGAACAGTCTTCCATTTTGCCACACTCCATTTTAAATGATCCCTGGCCCAGTGACAACGCCTGAGCTTGTGGATCTTGCTTAGAAATGGCTTCTTCTTTGCACTGTAGAGTTTCAGCTGGCAACGGCGGATGGCACGGTGGATTGTGTTCACTGACAATGGTTTCTGGAAGTATTCCTGAGCCCATTCTGTGATTTCCTTTACAGTAGCATTCCTGTTTGTGGTGCAGTGTCGTTTAAGGGCCGGAGATCACGGGCATCCAGTATGGTTTTACGGCCTTGACCCTTACGCACAGAGATTGTTCCAGATTCTCTGAATCTTCGGATGATGTTATGCACAGTTGATGATGATAGATGCAAAGTCTTTGCAATTTTTCGCTGGGTAACACCTTTCTGATGTTGCTCCACTATCTTTCTGCACAACATTGTGGGAATTGGTGATCCTCTACCCATCTTGGCTTCTGAGAGACACTGCCACTCTGAGAAGCTCTTTTTATACCCAATCATGTTGCCAATTGACCTAATTAGTGTTTATTGGTCTTCCAGCTCTTCGTTATGCTCAAATGTACTTTTTCCAGCCTCTTATTGCTACTTGTCCCAACTTTTTTTGGGATTTGTTGACACCGTGAAATTTTGAATCAACATATTTTTCCTTTAAAATGATACATTTACTCGGATTAAACGTTTGATCTGTCATCTACGTTCTATTACAAATAAAATATTGACATTTGCCATCTCCACATCATTGCATTCAGTTTGTTTAGTGTCCCAACTTTTTTGGAATCCGGTTTGTATATACAGTATATATGTAGATATGTATATGTATAAATATGTATATATATATGTGTGTGTGTGTGTGTGTGTGTGTGTGTATATATATGTGTATATATGTATATATATGTCTATATTTGTATATGTGTATATATATATATATGTATATATGTATATATATATATTTATATATATATGATGTGTATATATAAGTTTATATATGTGTGTGTGTATATATATGTATATATATATCAATGACAAAACAATTACATTAACAATCATGTTACATTATTTTTAAAATTTTTCCTTTTCTTTTTCATAATTTCTTTAACACACTACTCCGCTGTGAAGCTGGGATTCTGCTAGTATATATATATATATATATATATATATATATATTATCATTAACCTCTATTATTACTATTTTATTATATATATTATCATTAACCTCTATTATTACTATTTTATTATATATATTATCATTAACCTCTATTATTACTATATATTATATATATATATATTATCATTAACCTCTATTATTACTATTTTATTATATATATTATCATTAACCTCTATTATTACTATTTTATTATATATATTATCATTAACCTCTATTATTACTATTTTATTATATATATTATCATTAACCTCTATTATTACTATTTTATTATATATATTATCATTAACCTCTATTATTACTATTTTATTATATATATATATATGTACTGTATATCACTCTATTATAAAAAAACTTGGAAGGCTTGGAAGGAGACGAGACGTGATTTCCTCAGAGACACTTTAACTTCCCGTGAGACAAGGCAGTGAGACAAAAGGACAGCTGCTGTACAGGCTTTTAAATGATCGCAGCGCTGTGCGACAAGCAGCAGCAGCAAGCCAGAAGCTGATTGAGCAAAGAGGAGATAAAAAAATAACTGTATTTGTTTCTCATTGTATCACCATTTAACAGGGGGTTTTGGAGGAGCGACTGCATCTCCTTGGGGTACACTCAGCCCCCCTCTTCACAACACGAGAGGCAGACACATGTAGTGGCTGGCGCACAGCACGCCCTGGGAGGGAGAGGAAAGCGAGCAGGGGACAAAGCCCCCTAATATATATATATATATATATATATATATATATATATATATATAAATAAAATCCAACGTCTGTCTGTCTGTCCGCTGTTCATGAGAGAACTACTTAAAGGATTTAGATCGGGTTATTTCCAGAATTTGCTTAAACATTCCGGTTGATTTTGTGACTTCTCTCATTGCACTAAGTATCATAGCACAGATTTAATTTGAGTGAATCCAAGAGAGATGCAGCGGGCCGAGGGGAGGGTGGTTTTCCCTCCTCGCTGACGCGCCAGCCTTTACCTCCGCTTAGGTTGTGAATGAGATTTAGATTGAGTTTTTTTCTAGAATTTGCTTGAACATTCCGGTCGATTTTGTGACTTTTCTCATCACACTAAGTATCGCAGTTCACTTGCAGGAGTGATATACTCACACTAATCCGAGACAGAGACTGTGGGCCAAGAGGACGGTCAAGCGACGTCAGGAGTGGGGAGCCGGGCAGGGACCCTCCTCACTGTCCTGTCTCACTTCTACGTAGGTGGGTGTTGGGCATGGTGTTGTATTCGGGTTGCATCTGAGCTGGTGAGGCAGATGTGGGTGGCGTGCAGACAGAGCACTGAAGATGTTAATGGTCCTTATTGGGGCCACTCACCAGCAATCGGAATTAGAGGCCAATTCCATTCCTCCATCTCTCACAACTCCCAGGTTGTTACAATATTTTTCAATTTCTAATTATCATATACTACTCTAATGGGTGCACTTTCAAAAAGGTTATATTTAAAAAGATTAGTCACTGACCCTCCAGCACTAACACACTTTCACGTCACTCAAACTGCAGTCTGTTGTGTATGAAAGCCACTGAGCCACCACAAGCCACTTTGTGCTTCGTTTTTAATGCCACTGTAAATCGCTGTTAGAAAGCATGGATTTAATGGAGTCGACTAACAAAAAGAAATTGCATTCTAATATCGCCATTACTTTTGAGTATGAATTATCGCTACAAAACCATTTAGTAAAAGAAATAGTGAATGAAGTCATTTCTTAACTTTCTTAACAGATGACTTAGTTGCCGAATGCACATTCTCAAAAATAAAAGTGCCTGGGTGATTCCTCAGAGCGACGCCATTAGAACAACCTGGATGAGAACAGGCCATTCAGCCCAACAAAGCTCACCAGTCCTATCCACTTAATTCTTCCACAATAACACCAAGTCGGGTTCTGAGGGTCCCTAAAGTCCTACTGTCTACCACACTACTTGGTCACTTACTCCAAGTGTCTCTAAGTGAAGAAAAACTTCCTAATGTTTGTGTGAAATTTCCCCTTAACAAGTTTCTAACTGCGTCTCCGTGTTCTTGTTGAACTCATTTTAAAGTCACCGTCTTGATCCACTGGACTGATTCCCTTCATCATTTTAAACACTTCAGTCAAGCCTCCTCTTGATCTCCTGTAAAGGCTCAGCTCTTTAAATCGTTCCTCATAACTCATCCCCTGTAGTCCTCTAATCAGCCCAGTCGCTCTTCTCTGGACCTTCTCCAGTGCTGTTATGTCCTTTTTGTAGCCTGGAGACCAAAACTGCACCCAGTACTCCAGATGAGGCCTCACCAGTGTGTTATAAAGACTGAGCAGAACCTCCTGTGACTTGTACTGCACACATCAAGGCGCTATATAACCTGACAGTCTGTTAGCCTTCTTAATGGCTTCTGAACACTGGAAGTCGATAGCTTAGAGTCCACAACGACTCCTAAATCCTTTTAATAAGGTGGACACGATTTTCAGACCGCCCATTGTGTATTCACATCTCACATTTTTACTTCCTATGTGTATTACTTTACATTTACTGACATTAAATTTCAACCCCTGTAGTCCTCTAATCAGCCTAGTCGCTCTTCTCTGGACCTTTTCTTGTGCCGTTATGTCCTTTTCGTAGCCTGGAGACCAAAACTGCAAACAGGACTCCAGATGAGGCCTCACCGGTGTGTTATAAAGCCTCAGCAGAACCTCCTGTGACTTGTACTGCACACATCAAGGCGCTATATAACCTGACATTCTGTTAGCCTTCTTAATGGCTTCTGAACACTGTCGGGAATTTGATAGCTTAGAGTTCATTGTGACTCCTCAGTCCTTCTCATAAGGTGTAATTTCAATTTTCTAACCTCCCATTGTGTATTCAAGCCTGACATTTTACTTCCTACATGTAATCCTTTACATTTACTGACATTTAATTTCTTCTGCCTCAAATCTGCCCAAGTCTGTCTGCTATCCAAGTCCCTCAGTAATCATTCAACAGATTCAAGATTATTTAACAATCCACTAAGTTTCTAATCCCCTGTAGTCCTCTAATCAGCCTAGTCGCTCTTCTCTGGACCTTTCTGGTGCTGTTATGTCCTTTTTGTAGCCTGGAGACCAAAACTGCACCCAGTACTCCAGATGAGGCCTCACCAGTGTGTTATAAAGACTGAGCAGAACCTCCTGTGACTTGTACTGCACACATCAAGGCGCTATATAACCTGACATACTCCTTAATGGCCTCTGAACACTGACGGGCAGCTGATCATGTCGAGTCCACTATGACTCCTAAATCCAATCCACAGGTAGAAAATGCAAACTCCACACAAGGAGGTCCCGGGACACAAACCCTGGTCTCCCTACTGTGAAGCTATCACTGTGCCACCTTGTCATCCTATACCATGACATATTAATACAATGTTTTAAAACAAATGAGAGGAGGAAGAGAGGACCGAGGAGTACAAATCTCTTCTGGACCACAAAGCATGCAGATGATGTCCTTAGAAAAACAAAAATCCAAAACATGATGACGATTTGTCTTGGATGGATGAAGGCATCAGCATAAAGTAGCAAGTTTCATCACCTGCTAGGCCAGGCTTCTAATTACAAAACAGGTTGGAATGAAAACCTGCAGCCACTGCGGACCACCAGGACCAGAGTCGAGTACCCCTGCCGTTAGGACATAAGGGGTTAATCTCAGAGTGGTGTGCTAGAGTCCAAGGGCCTTACAAAGGTATTTGTGACACTTTTTCCTGACTCCAAATGAGGCCTCACCAGTGTGTTATGAAGACTTGAGCAGAACCTCCTGTGACTTGTACTGCACACATCAAGGCGCTATATAACCTGACATTCTGTTAGCCTTTTTAATGGCTTCTGTCAGGAATTTGATAGCATAGAGTCCACTACGACTCCTAAATCCTTTGATCTTTCCTCATAACTCATCCCCTGTAGTCCTCTAATCAGCCCAGTCGCTCTTCTCTGGACTTTTTCTTGTGCTGTTATGTCCTTTTTGTAGCCTGAAGACCAAAACTGCACCAAGTACTTCAGATGAGTCCTCACTAGTGAGTTATAAAGACTGAGCAGAACCTCCTGTGACTTGGACTGCACACATCAAGGCGCTATATAACCTGACATTCTGTTAGCCTTCTTAATGGCTTCTGAACACTGACTGACAGTTGATTGTGTCGAGTCCACTACGACTCCTAAATCCTTCTCATAAGGTGGACTTTCCATTTTCAGACCTCCCATTTTGTATTCAAAACTCACATTTTCACTTCCTACATGTAATCTTTTCCATTAACTCCTTCAGGGCTGATGTCACCTTTTGTCAAAGTTCAGGAGTAGAGGACGGTAATCAGCTGTAAACTGCAACAAAACTCACCATTACGTTTTAGTTTGACTCTCTTTGCTAGAAGGAAAGTTACAGAGCTTTGTTGATTTTAGTAGTGAAAAGGAAACAACTTCTAAAATGGCACTGACATCTGGCAAAGCAAAATACTCCATGGACGTTTTACCTAATTTCGTAGGACTCTGACTTGTTGGACTTCGAGTTTCATGCAAGTGATCTGGAGATGGATATCGAAAACGAACGTGAGGTACCAGCATCATCTGATCGGTCCCTAGCTGAATGTGGCGGTGAACACTTTCGTGTAGGTGATGCGCCTACAGCAGCCTTTGCCTGGGAGGACCACCATTTATGATGACAAGAGGTCCAAACCATACTGCGTCACACTGCGACTGCCATCGCCACCAACCTGCTGTGTGAAGACAGCCAGGCAGCTGGCCCACCATGCATTCCTGCTGACCATCGAGGTACCCCCACGCAGCCACTGCCGCCAAAGATGACAAACATGCGCCAACAGCAGCCGCAGCACACAGCAACAGACGTTTTATGTTGACTTACGTGTGAAACCATTGCTTTGTGTGCTTTTCAGAAAACTTGTGCTTTGGAAAAAATATTCAGCCCTCAAAGAGTTATATTAAATTACAGTTCATCTGCCTGAGCCTTTCTGCTGTCCAAACACCAGTTCATTTTTATTGCATATGAAGTTGGTTCTTTGTGCTTAAAAAAAAGCTGAACACTAACCAATTAACAGAACCCGTGTAATGATTCAACAGGTTCAAAGTTATCTGCCAATCAATCTAGCTTGGGCTGTATACAATACATTAACAATTTATTTTTGTGTAGCCCAAAATCATACAAGAAGTGCCGCAATGGGCTTTAACAGACCTCTTGACAGCCCCCCAGCCTTGACTCTCTAAGAAGACAAGAAAAAAACTCCCAAAAATCCCTTATAGGGAAAAAAATGGAAGAAACCTCTGGAAAGGCAGTTCAGAGAGAGACCCCTGTCCAGGTAGGTTGGGCGTGCAGTGGGTGTCAAGAAAAAGGAGGTCAATAGAATACAATACACAGAACAGAATAAATCCTCAATACAGTATAAAAATAAAATAAAAATATTACAAGTACAGAGCAAAATTTAACAGTAGATGATCTCTTATATATATTTCTCTTCTAGTTCGTCCTGCTTCCACTTCAAAACTGGTCCTGCCCACATGCAGCCGACACTGCATTTCTCGATTCCTATTCATCCTCTTCCTCAGATAACTCAACCTCCTGGCCACGGACTGTACTGTTTTAAAATACACGGGCAAATTTATCACCAAATCTCTCCACTATACGCTAACACCTCTCCAGGATATGGACAGTTGTATGTTTTTGACACAGCGCACGCTACTGAAGTACGCTTACAAAATAAAGCAAACTCTGCATGCAGCGAAAATGTACTTCTCCAGCTAGATTCCATGCTCAGAACCATCAACCCCTTCGCTAAATCATACAAACACATGCATGAAATCGCTCAGTCCAATCCAACAGCATCTGTACGAATGGTTTTCAAGGAACACCCTAGGCCGATTTATGACGATACAATGCCCCGACATGTCACGCCGATGTTGCAGCGATTTTCGTCGGAGAAGATGGCGAACCCCCTGCCGAAAGGGACATTTGCATCTCTCCCATACGCAACTCCTGTAAACAGATTTCCACGCTCAATATGAATTGCGATCCTATGGTTTACCCACTTTTATTCCCTTACGGAGACGTTGGCTGGCACAAAGATTTACAACATGTTCCCGATAAAAGAACCGCCAAGCGAATCAGGCTTACTCAATGCCAGTTTTACGCGTACAGATTAGCAATGAGGAATACATTTAGTATTTCGCACTCCAGCGGCAAACTATTCCAACAGTACGTCGTAGATGCGTATGTTAAAACAGAGGGCTCGCGACTCAACCATCTCAGATTAGACTAAAAAGATCTGCACGTGGAACAATACAAAGGACCGTCAGACGCACTGCAAGCAAACACTGAAAATAACAACAGGCGCTTCACAACACAACAGTCATTCACCCGCTGGTGATGATAAGCTACTTTGTAGCCACAGCTGCCCTGGGGCGCACTGACAGAGGCGAGGCTGCCGAACACTGGCGCCACCAATCCTTCCGGCCACCACCAGCAGGCATTCTCATGCCAGGAGCGAACCTGCGACCCTCCGATTGCTGGACAACCCGCTCTACCGACTGAGCTACTGCTGCCCTAAGTGTAGGCAAAATGATCGTATTACCGTCCACATTTCCAGGACGTCCAAGATACGTGCAACAAAACTATTGTTGTACGTGGCTTTTTCTACGGTTAGATCTTTCGACTGTCATCTCCAGCAAAACACCTATTCGCAACTGCGTCTTTCTTGATTTCTGAATTCCTTTCTCACCGTTTTCCGTTCCTATTCTTACACCACCGTATGCTACGGTGGGCGGCTAGTATCCCATAATACGATTTGGATTTGTTCAGAGTCCTCGGCCATCAAGCTGCCTCCCCGTATTGACCATTTCATAGCTGAGACAGCCAATCCAATGAAAGGACCCCTCTACCTGATGATTCTTGCGATCCTCCATCAGGGATGACTTTACTTTAGGCAGGCAAAACAACTTGGCAGGTGGGCCGTGGGCACCAAGTGCCACATTTGAGTACCGAGAAGAGAAACAGAACAGGTGAGGGTTAGTAACAAATTATAATGATCATGTCATTTATGTTTTAATGCTAATGGCTAACAACAGAGATGCAGTCTGCACAGTTAATCAGCAGTTCTAGTCAGGGTGTGCTAAACTGAAGTTGTGAGATTTGAAAGCTGAGACTGAAGGGGCATCTCTTATAGTATGGCTGTATGGATAAGGGAGATGAGAGAGAGGAGATGAGTCAGGGGGAGAACTTTATTTCTTGGTGCAATTATCTGCACCATAACATCAGCAAAACCAAGGAACTGCTTATTGACTTTCACCGCACCAAAGAGCCTCCATTTCTGATCACAATTCAAGGAGTGGATGTAGAGGTGGTCCAGTCATACAAGAACTTGGGGGTCCACGTTAATTACAGGTTGGACTGGTCTCAGAACACAGAGGAACTATGGAAGAAAGCGCAGAGCAGGCCCATTGCTCTTAGGAGACTGCGTTCCTTTAATGTGGGAAGTGACATCCTTCAAATCTTCTACAACTCTGTGATGGTCAGTGTGGTGCAGTGTGGCTGGTAACCTCACCTCAAGAGATGCCCACCGAATTAACAAGCAAATTAAAAAAGCACAGGTATGAGAGACACTCTGGACCACCTGGAGGTTGTAGAGGAGGAGAGAATGAAAACAAAACTGAGTGCCATTATGAACCAAGCTGCACATCCTCTCACTGACACATGAAAAATTATTCAGCAGAAAGGTGTCAAGAAATACTAGGGGGGTCTTTTATACCAACAGCAATACATCTGTATAGCGCCTCACCATGATGGCAACAGCAAAGTCAATACTTTTCTTTGTTTTGAAAATTTCTTGCTTTATAGTCATTCTGGTGTGTGTTCAGTTGATAGTATGAATGTATGTATATTTGCTTATTTGCCTAATTATGTATGTACAGGGTGGTCCAGATCTAATTATGCAGATCCAGATCGTCTGTATGACTTTGATTTATGCGGGGACGATTCCAGTTCGGCGCAAAGACGATTCTTCATGTTGTCAGTTCGCACACTTCTCAATGGTCCGGGATTTTTTGGGTGATTTTCTATTTAAACTTATTAAAAAGTTACAGCGTAATGAAAATTGCGTAATTAGATCTGGACCACCCTATATTTAAAGAACTTATGTAAAAATCCAAATTTCCCCCGGAGAATAAATAAAAGTTTCATCTAGCTCTGCCACACATCCGTCATGTGAAAAGACAATTTCAGAATTCATATATTGTTTTGGAATTGAGTGCCATCCCTTTAAATATATTTATGTATCTTGTTCTTTAGTGAGTGGAGCCTCAGGAGGTGGGACCACCCTGACATCACCATTCCTGATTCCCCCCTCAGGTTATTTAAATGGGTTGAGAAGTGTCAAGACTGATTTATATTTCTGCATCGTGCATAAGGTGTCAGGAGGCCATAGCCCTTGTAGGACTAGTGTGTAGAAATGTTTGTGATGCGCCATCTGTTGGAATGCACACGTTACATGCCATTTGAGATAGGATTTGTAAAAGCAGTGTTAATGCTTGTGATGATAGCAATTATTGATACCATTTATACGTACACATATACATGTTTCAAAATAATGCACAAATTATTAAAGTATATATTTGTGGTGCAATCAGAGGGAACACCAACAAGTCATCTCCTCCCAGCACATTCCCCTGACTTTCCATGTTCTTTCTATTTATTTATATAGTGCCTTTTCTATCAATCTATCATATAGTGCTTATCATATCTATCTACCAAGGTGACAGAAACTGACAACGCATTGCATTTTGATTGAACTTCCAAGTAAGAATGTCACTGTTCTCCAAAAATGTGACAAAACTACTGTAATTACTACTATTACTTAATTATACAGCATGTTGATGAGCATGGGGGGGGAGGGTTAAAATATGGCGAATGGCTCAATCGATGTCAAAATTAATTTTCTTAAAAAACCTGCCATACTATAAGGAGTCACAAGCACAAGACGGACCAACACATGGCAGGTATTTTATAAAATACCAATGCCGAAACGCCCACGCCGGTCCTCCCACCAAGATGAGAGCCCCCATCTCATCCCAGTCACCCCGCAGCTCGAGGTGAGCAGTCAGACACGGCCTTCCTCCTCTAAAGCCCGATCTCGGCCCCGACGCGATCACTCGATAAATCTTCCGCTTGAGACCCTCGTTGTTTACTTAACGCTCGGCTCGTTTGGGGGGCTCGGCGGTGTCGGTGCGTCCTTTTGACGGATTGCAAAGAGCGGCTTTTCAGACGCGGGGTCTTAACTCCCCACCTGCAGCCAGTTAAGTGGGGAAGGGAGCGGGAGCCGCTTCCCTTAGCAGCTCTTTAATCACCGCCTTCCTAATTCACTTTGTCATTTTTAGCTGTACAAAGCAGGAGGAAATTGCCAAAATCTATCTTGTTCACGTCTACCCGAGGCGGCAGGGGCCGCTAACCACTTTTGTCTTCCAACAGCCACTAAATCTAAGCGCGTATAGCGCTGGATTAACCTCTGGGGTCAACAGTAGCGCGTCTCCCGACTTCAAAGCGAGCGCTCAGCTTTGGCCGTTTGTCACTTATCTGCTGGGAAGGGGTTCAAAGCCGCGGGGATTTGGGGGAGCGAGCAGCTCCTTCACTCGCACACGTGCCGTCTCGCCAATTGGCCTGAAACTCCCGTCTTCGCCCCACCCCATTTTCAAGCTTGCAGACACATCAGCCTGCCGGCCAGTTGCTAACCACGCCCCTCAAAAAAACCTGTACGTGATAAGCCAGCCCACCCAGCCGCTTCCAGCTCTTGACATTTTAGTGCTGCTTAGTGAAGAAAATCACGTGTGGCCTTTCGACCCCCATAAATCTCATTGGAAGAGCCTGTGCACCGAGACAGTCACACTGCCTGCGCAGAGCGGCATCTGGTGGGCGATGTGGGAAGGGCAGCGACTGAGCACACAGAGAGCAAAGCCAGTGCTGGCTGCTGAGGAGACCAGGAGGGGCTTGGCGTCAGGATTTAAATGCGCAGGTTACGTTGTCGTTTCACAATGAAAGGTAAGTCTGTGGTTTTCTTGTGCTCGGGTTCACCCTTCAAAAACAGACAGAGAATTATAAGGAGCTTCTGGAGCCCCAATACTGCTCTCCCAATTAGGTAGATAGACAGTGCTTTATCTGTCCCAAAAGTTACATTTACCTTATAATGGCAGGTAATTCACGCAACCTCCAAGATACTCTATCAGTACATCTGTCAGCGCGCTTTCTCTCACTTGAGGTGACCAGACCAGTCAAGTTAAAGTTTATTGATCAGTGTAACCTGACATTTTATCTTCTTTCAGAGCCGGTCCATCCATTAGACAACATAGGCAGCCACCTTGGGTGCCATTTAGGATTCCGGACTGTACCAAAACCCCTTTTTGTGCTATGGACACTGAGGGGCGCTGTTGTTTTAGTAAATCAAGGGGCGTGCCACTCTGGGCACTGAGGGGGACTCTTTTTCCCCGCCATGTCTAAGGATCCACATGGGCTTTGATTGGCACTTCCTTAAGAAACAAGAAATTCGACAAGCAAGAGGAGACCATTCAGTCCATCATGCCCATTTGTTTAGCTAATAGTTCAGCTGTCCTTGAAGGTTGTCAACGTTTCTGCTTATACTCCATGTCATGGTAGTTTGTTCCAGAAACCCACAACTCTTAGCCTTCTTTAGTATGTTTGTGTTTTTTCCGCATGTCATGGTACTCAACCACATTACAAACTTCTTTATAAAAGCAGATTAAGTGTGTTTTTAAATTCTTTGGGTTCTTTCACTTTAATTGAGTTCTAGATACCAGACTGCTACACCATCAGTTAAACAGTTGTCCTATTTATGACCAACTAGCTGTGCTAATGTGTCTAGGAACGGGATGAAATCTAAGTAATCAACAGAGACTGCAGTGTTAACATTTGCAGTCACTATTGGAATACATTTTGTAATGTTTGTAGTAACAAAATGCATTGCAACATTTGTCTTTCCAACAGTTGGCACATCACAAAATTTCTAGTAACTACAAATCTATTGGAATGGCAAATGCAATGTATCTGTCTCTGTTATCTGCAATTTGGTATGGGATTTGTATAAGCAGTGTTAATGTTTGCGATGTGCCATCTATTAGAATGACAAAGTCAATGCATTTTATTATCAACATTTATTTCAATCAACATTTATTTAGCACATTTTCATACAAAAAATGTAGCTCAAAGTGCTTTACAAAATGAATAGGACACAATAAAAAATAAACATAAGTTGACATTAATTAACATAGAATAAGTAAGGTCCGATGGCCAGGGTGGACAGAAAAAAAAAAAAAAACAAAAACCTCCAAATGCTGGAGAAAAAAAATAAAATCTGTAGGGGTTCCAGACCAAGAGACCACCCAGTCCCCTCTGGGCAAATTTACATTTATTACTACAAATGTTTGTGATGCACCATCTGTTGGAAAAGGAAGACCCATAAGAACTGGAGGGACACACAGATACACAGACATTTGGTATGGGGGAATTAGCTGTGTTACCTGTCTAAGACTCGTTGAAATCTAAGTAATCAATGCAGACCTCAGCGTTGATGTTTTCAGTGCACCATGCAATGCATAAGTCTCTGTTGTGTGCCATTTGGTAGGGGATTTGTTAAAGCTGTGCTAATGTTTGTGATGGGAGTGGGATGTATTTTGTAATGCATGTAGCAATAGCTTGAGTGTTTAAATCTTTCTATTTATATTGTTTATATTGTGTTCATTTTATGTATGTATTTTACATAAGCTGTTTATGTTTGTATGTTGGTATATGTGTGTTCATGTATGTATAATGTTTTTTCTTTTTAATAATTCCTTATTTGGCTTTTATTTTTTTACTGTTAGCCTTTATTCTGTGTAAAGCAAATTGGTCAAATTTTAGTTGTTTTAAATGTGCAATATAAATAAATAAAACCTAAACCTAGTCTGTGGTAATGACAAATGCAATTCAAGTGTCTGTTACATGCTATTTGGTATGGGATTTGTAAAAGCAGTGTTAATGCTTGTGATGCACCATCTGTTGGAATGAAAGATGCAGTTCTATTTATTGCTACAAATGTTTGTGATGACCACCTGTTTTTTTTTTGAATGACAGAGACATAGGAACTGGACAGGCACACAGATACACAGAGACTTATCCTTTTAGCAAGGGGGACTGTGTTACTCACTTAATATTAATAAAATGCACTTTATTAATACAAATGCTTGTGATGCTCCATCTATCTGAATTACAAATTCAATACATTTTATTACTACAACTGTTTTTGATGCATCATCTGTTGGAATGGAAGAGACCTAACAACTGGACGGACACACAGATACACAGAGACTTATCCTTTTAGCAAGGAGGACTGTGTTACTCATCTAAAAATGGCTGAAATCTAATTAATCAATGTAGACCTCAGCGTTGCTGTATTCAGTGCACCATGCAATGCATTTGTCTCTGTTATATGCCATTTGGTATGGGATTCATAAAAGCAGTGTTAATGTTTGTTATTCTTCATCGATTTGGATGTATTTTGTAATGCATGTAATAATAAAATGCATTTCAGTTTGTCATTCCAAGAGATGGCACATTACAAACTGTAGTGGGAACTACAAATCTGTAGGAATAATGAATGCAATTCATGTGTCTCTGTTATATGCTATTTGGTATGGACTTTGTAAAAGCAGTGTTAATGTTTGTGATGCGCCATGTGCTGGAATAACAAATGAAATGCACTTTATTAATACAAATGTTTGCGATGCTCCATCTATCTGAATGACAAACTCAATACATTTAGTACTACAAATGTTGTTGATGCATCATCTGTTGGAATGGAAGAGACCTAACAACTGGAAGGACACACAGATACACAGACACTTAGCCTTTAAATGAAGGAGACTAGCTGTGCTAAGATAGGTTGAAATCTAAATAATCAATGTAGACCTCAGTGCATTGTGTAATGTATGTGTCTCTGTTATATGCCATCTGGTTTGAGATTTGTAAAGGCAGTGTTAATGTTTGTGATGCTCCATCTATTGGGATGCATATAGTAACAAAATGCATTGCACTTTTCATTTCAACAGATGGCGCATCACAAACATTTCACTACAAATGTTTGTGAAGTGCCATCCTTTGGATTTACAAAGGCAATGCAAGGGTCTCCGTTATATGCCATTTGGTATGGAATTTGTAAAAGCGGTGCTAATGTTTGTAATGTGCCATCTGTTGGAATGACAAATGCAAGCACTTTATTATTACAAATGTTTGTGATGCCCCATCTATTAGAATGACAAATGCAAAGGGTATGCCTTTGTTATATGCCATTTGGTTTGAGATTCGTAAACAGTAGTGGTAATGTTTTGAATGCACCATCTGTTGGAATGTAAAATGTAATGTATTTTATTACTGCAGTTGTTTGTGATGCACCCTCTATTGGAAAGCCAGAGATATAGCGACCGGATGGACACACAGATGTACAGACTCTTATGCTTTCATTAAGCTGGATTCATTACTGTGAGTCCTTGATTGATAGCATGCACTGTCAAGCCGAGCAGGAACACTGAATTGTTTTTGCTGCCCCCTCTGTGTCTGCCATTCCTCCAATTTTTGTATGATCTGTGAATTTCACGTTTACTAACTACACCAAAATGAGTGTCATTAATGTAAATCAGAAAAAGGAACGGTCCAAAGGCAGACACCCGATGGACTCCCTCCTCCTCTTATCTGCACCCTGCCCGATGACCAACTTGAGCTACAAGTTTAGTAGGTTACTCCTGATGCCTACAGCTTCTTGTTTTAGAATTAATCTTCAGCATGAGTGAAAGGCTTTTTGAAAGTCTAAGAAAATAGATTTTGTATGTCGTGCTGCTCGTCCTTTGTAAAATGTGAGCTAAAAAAAAAAAAAAATAGAAAGAAAAATGATTTATTGATCACAAAGGCTTCTGACATACTAAACAAATTTTAAAATACAGGAAATCTAGCTAAATAGTTTTTAATGAAATGATGTTAACTAACAGTGCCAAGAAGGTCAGTATAGCCATAGTTGAGACTTCTGATAATTAATATTCACCCATTGTCTATCAGGTCCATGCTTTCTGGGGCTTTAACCCCTTCATTGGGCCAGAGAAACTGGGAACTAAAGATAAACAGACTGTTAACATTTCATTAAAAATTATACAATCCATATCATTTTGGGAATTTTGTATATTTCATAATATTGTAGATAGATAGATAGATAGAAATGAAAGGCACTATATAATAGATAGATAGATAGATGTGAAAGGCACTATATAATAGATAGATAGATAGATAGATAGATGTGAAAGGCACTATATAATAGATAGATAGATAGATGTGAAAGGCACTATATAATAGATAGATAGATAGATAGATAGATAGATAGATGTGAAAGGCACTATATAATAGATAGATAGATAGATAGATAGATACTTTATTAATCCCAAGGAGAAATTCCCATACTCCAGCAGCAGCATACTGATTAAAACAATATTAAATTAAAGAGTAATAACAATGCAGGGATAGCAGACAATAACTTTGTATAATGTTAACGTTTACCCCTCCAGGTGGAATTGAAGAGTCACATAGTGTGGGGTCTCCTCAGTCTGGCAGTGAGCAGGATGGTGACAGCAGTCTGTGGCTGAAGCTGCTCCTCTGTCTGGAGATGATCCTGTTCAGTGGATGCAGTGGATTCTCCATGATTGACAGGACTCTGCTCAGCGCCCGTCGCTCTGCCACGAATGTCAAACTGTCCAGCTCCGTGTCCTACAATAGAGCCTGCCTTCCTCACCAGTTTGTCCAGGCGTGAGGCGTTCTTCTTCTTTATGCTGCCTCCCCAGCACACCACCGTGTAGAAGAGGGCGCCACAACCGTCTGATAGAACATCTGCAGCATCTTATTACAGATGTTGAAGGACGCCAGCCTTCTAATGAAGTATAGTCGGCTCTGTCCTCTCTTGCACAGAGCATCAGTGTTGGCAGTCCAGTCCAGTTTATCATCCCGCTGCGCTCCCAGGTATTTATAGGTCTGCACCCTATTGTACAACACTCCTCAGGCTAGGAGGTCTTAAGAAGCTCCTAATTTAAGTGATACAGTGCCATCCATAACGGGGCATTTATGGCTATTTCTGGTCCATGTGAAAAACAACAAAACTAACAGGAGATTAAAACAAAGCATCTAATCATCTCTTGATTCGGCAAAAAAAATCAATCAGAATTGGTGTCCAGCAGGTGGCAGAGCTGGGGCTGCTGCTTTTTTTTTTTAAATAAGTGTAAATGATTTGGATAGGAATATAAGAGGTGGATTGGCACATAATTCAGAATCAGTTATATCGTCACAGAGGGATGTGGACAGCAGAAAGGCTTGGGCAGATTTGTGACAAACAAAATTTAATGTCAGTACATGTCAAAAATGACACACAGGAAGTCAAAATGTGAGGTTTGAATACATAATGAGAGGTCTGAAAATTGAAAATACACCTTATGAGAAGGACATAGAGGTCGTAGTGGACTCATCACTATGAGACAGTGTTCAGAAGCCATTAAGAAGGCTAACAGAATGTCAAGTTATATAGCGCCTTGATGTGTGCAGTACAAGTCACAGGAGGTTCTGCTCAGTCTTTATAACTCACTGGTGAGGCCTCATCTGGAGTCCTGGGTGGAGTTTGGGTCTCCAGGCTACAAGAAGGACATAACAGCACCAGAGAAGGTCCAGAGGAGAGCGACTGGGCTGTTTAGAGGACTACAAGGGATGAGTTAGGAGGAAAGATGAAAAGAGCTGAGCCTTTACAAGTTTAAGAGGAGACCTGACTGAAGTGTTTAAAATGATGACATGAATTAGTCCGGTGGATCAAGACGGTGATTTTAAAATGAGATCATCAAGAACATGCAGACACAGCTGGAAACTTGCTAAAGGGACATTTCACAAAACAGAAGTTCTTCTTCACTTAGTGACACAGAATAAGTGACCAAGTAGTGTGGCAAACAGAAGGACTTTAGGGACCTTCAAAACTCGACTGGACGTTATTTTGGCAGAATTAAGTGGACTGGCATTTTCATGACATAGCACTAATCTTGGTTTCATCAGAGCAGATCTTCTTTCTCACAGTCAAAAAGTCATTGAGGTGCTTTTTTTTTTGCTTTTTTTTTTTTTTTGCAAATTCCCAGCATGCCTCATTGTGTGTTTTACTAATGAGAGGCTTCAGTTTGGACACTGTGTCATAAAGCCCAGACGGCTGCATTAATGGTGGGCGCTCTGGACATTCCCTCCATTTCCAAATACAGGATCTTAGGAGCTCAGTCAGAGTGACCTTTGGGTTCTTGTTCTTCTCTCTTACTCAGATTTGCTCAGTTTGGTTGAGCAAAGCAACGACCCACGAGTTTGAAAGACGATCAGGAACAGCCCAGGAGTGAACGCGACTTCAGAGCAGGGGCGGACTGGCCATATAGGGCATTTGGGCAATGCCCGGTGGGCCGCGGACTCTGGTCTGGTCATGGGCCGGCCGTTTCATGAAATAAATGTAATGTTCTGGTTACTGTTTGACATTAAAATTAATTTTCCAAACTACTAAACATCTGTCCGGTACTTTGATATTTATAGTCCCATATACTATACCGTATTACGTCATCAAGTTGTTTTAGTTGTCAGTACACAACATTGCAGTGAAAAATTTGGTCAAAACCACCTTCTGCCGATTTCTGTTCCGATACCGCTACATTTCAGTTAGCATCTACATTATTGTAATTTATTTTATTTCATATCTAGTATTTAAATTCTTCTGTACTAATATTTAGTTTAGATTATGTATTATACATTTTATTGTTCTGTTGTCGTCGGCGTGAGCGATAATTAGTGGTTTTGAGCTGCTATTATTAGTATGATGAAATAAAGTTATAAAGCACAGGACAGGAATTTTTCATATTAGAACGGAACATTTCTAGTTTATCGTTAAGTTAATGGAATCAAAAGCCGCCTGAGAAGCACAATAATGCAAGAACATCTCGAGGCGTTCATGTTGATGTCGGTGGAGAAAAGTATCCGAGCCGAACTTGACACTAACCGTATTGTTAAAAGCAGCGAACTGCGTAAGCTACTCGCCTACTAGGGTCCTGGCACTTGGACATGACATTGACATTTGACATGTACTCTAATAACGTGTAAGCCGTGTTACTACATTTTTATTTTTCATTAAATTTGATTTCTAAGCATGTCGTCAAATTTTAAGTCGTGTCTAAACAACAGTCTACAGATTAAGCTTGGCAACAGTTTAGACAGAGTTCATATCAAAGGCCCATAGCAAGTAGCGAGCCGCGTACTCGTCACAAATTTTAAGAAAATGACAATGACACGTCACTCGCTGAAGGATGCCCAAGCCGGTTTTGAGACCCAGTCCGCTCCTGCTTCAGAGACAGAGCCGAAGTAGCCATGGCTGATTTCAGTAACTTACTTTTATAAGACGTATGGCCATAACAGGGGGCAGCTGACTCTTCTGAAAGTGTGGCGGTGGATCGTTAATTGTTAAGAACACAAGTCCGTTATCGGGCTTATCTCTCATTCTGTGTGCGTTTTCTTGGTCTGTCCTTCTCGGTGGCCATTACCGTATTATTCTTGATGATTTTGCAAAATGGAAACAATTCCGTGCCGCCATGCGATATCCTAACTTATTATATTCTCCTTCTTCTTCTACTTTGAATATTATTGTTGTTATTATTTTCTTTGTTTTGAAGCCTTAGCTTTAGCATCAGAAAATTACAAAACTGTTATCATGAGTGCCAGTTTGACGCTTGGGGTGCCATAAAATCGCGACGTCATTCATTCTCAAACTCCTCGCGGTTCATAACTGCTTCCCATCTTGTACTTCTGAGGTTGGACAGATTCTTATCCCAGTTAGAATTGTAAAGCACTTCCTCGGAGTATTTCTGAGATACTTGATAAATAAGGGCACCCGATTCATTTGACTTTATGCTGAATATCCATGCTGGCTGGTGTCTGCTCACAGAATTTCAAGATCGAGCGCTGCTGCCTCGCAGTTAGGAGACCCGGGTTCGCTTCCCAGGTCCTCCTTGCGGGACGTTTGCATGTTTTCCCCGTGTCTGCGTGGGTTTCCTCCCACAGTCCAAAGACATGTAGATTAGGTGCATTATCGATCCTAAATTGTCCCTAGTGTGTGCTTGGTGTGTGTGTGCCCTGCGGTGGGCTAGCGCCCTGCCCGGGGTTTGTTTCCTGCCTTGCGCCCTGTGTTGGCAGACCCCCGTGAACCTGTAGTTAGGATATAGCGGGTTGGATAATGGATGGATGGTCTCAAACTTCGGTGATGCCCCAGCGGCTGCAGGTTTTCATTCTAACCCAAGGATCTCTAACAAGTCGCTACCGGTAGCTCGCCAACCCTTTTCAAGTTCGCCTCTCCAACCCTTTCCAAAAAAATCCTATCACGATCCTTGTAACACAAAATCACGATCTACAATCTAAATTGCAATCTGTCTTTACAATGTGGCATACACTTAAGAGGATATCCGGACTCAAACTCATCAAGACCTAAGTAACACTTTATTTGAAACATCAAACAAAGTTGAATTCAATTGTTCTCTGGTTTGCTAGCTAAGCGGAGTTAAGGACCACGCCCCGAATCTGACGAGTGAGTGAGGAAGGCCCCGCCCCTCGGCCCGCTGCGTGTTACTTGGATACGCGCTAATAAATCGGAATCGCAAGTGAGCTCAGATACATAGCAAAATGAGAGAAGTCGCAAAATCAACCGGAATGTTCCAGCAAATTATAGAAAAAAAAAAAAAATGATCTAAATCCGTTACATGAAAATTCAGTTTGTTTGGGTTGAAATCCCTACAGATTTTATTTTTTTCTCCAGCCGTCTGGAGTTTTTTTTGTTTTTTCTGTCCCCCCTGGCCATTGAACCTTACTCTTATTCGATGTTAATGTTGATTTATTTTGTTTTATAATTGTGTCTTTCATTTTTCTATTCTTTAATATGTAAAGCACTTTGAGCTACTGTTTGTATAAAAATGTACTATATAAATAAATGTTGTTGTTGTTGTTGTTGTTGAAATCAGCTATGAGAATAAACGTCAGAACACAGGAGTAGCTATCGGCCGTTTTCATTTTGTAAATGTAGCTCTCAATTGTAAAAAGGTCGGAGACCCCTGTTCTAACCCTTTTCTTAATTAATGTCCTGTATTTACTGCTAATTAAATTCTTTTGAATTTATTGTAATGGACTTGTTTTTTAAGAAGTGTTGTCCTTCCTCTGAATTTCATCATTTTCTTTCCTTAATTGGCACCCAAACAGAAATGAAATGTGAAGTGAGTGAGCCGGCAGAAGACCACCTAAGTCAGGGCCTCCAACTCCAGCCAATTTTACTCCAACCAGTTGCTCAATCAGGCGTTGATTCGTGTTGTTAATTCAACTCTTTCTTTAATTCCATGGCTTGTTGCTACTCTCATTGTGCAAAAGCAGACATTTGTGAAATTGTCCATTTTCTCTTTTCTAAGACCACCAGTAAAATGTTTTGTGGACCTGAGCAGATCAACATTACTGAGACTTTTCACCTTTCTTTATTTTCAGATATAGTATGATGGTCACAGTTTGCTGGTCATGTTTTGCATCTCCTTATTCTCTGGCTGCTAATTAAGGAAAAAAAAAACAATTAAGGGGTCTTAGTCTCCAAGAACAAGTCCATTAAAATTAATAGCAGCAAAAACCGGTCACGAATTAAGAAAAGGGTTAGAATGAAAAACTGGAACTACTGGGGCCCTCCAGTACCGGAGTTTGAGACCCCTGGTTTAAACGACGGGTGTGGACCTTCCAGAGCCCCACCCAGATTATAAACACTGAGATTTGCTACAATGTCAGATGCCGTTTGCTAAAAAACAATAATTTCCGTGCAATAATTCCAGTTGAGTCCTGAGGAGTTTCTGAGAGTTGTGTTTTCTGTTCTTGCTGCAATCTGCTGATAATAACGCACTGTGTTCTTGTATGGTCTTAGAGTGCCCTCTAGTGGGTACATTTGAAAACTCCGGAACGGTGGACATTTGTTTTATTCTTTTTAACAATCCTTTATTCACCATTTACAATTTCTTGTATTAGGAATCTGTCATTTTTCACATACGCCAACATCCCCTCCAGAGAGTTTTGGGGGTCAGAGCACAGGGTCAGCTATATGTACAGCATCCCTGGAGCTTAAGAGCCTAACAGAGTAGCATGTCCTCTGTCACTGCCAGGATCCAACCTGGCAGACAACCTTTCAGTTACCCACCCAGGTCCTTTAGCCGGAGAGCCACCACTCCACCAACGTTTATGAATGGCTCCAGTGGGGGTCTACTTTATTCTAAATAAAAACTTGGTGGGGATGCCACTTTCAAACATTTTCATTGAGTTAATGTGAGGCCCGGGTTGCCCACAGATGGCATACTTCCTTATACCTGGGACATCAATAGTCATGAAATCAAGGATGGAGCAGGCAGTGAGGATACAAAAACAAGCCAGGCTTGGTGCATCAAGTGCTTAGGGCTTTTTATTCACCAAACAATAAATAAATTGCAACAAAATGTCATGTCAGGTTAAAATTACAAAAAAAAAAGTTGTGTTGCACATAATAAAATTGTTTTTATCAAAAATAATTTAATTAATGATATGTTAAAGGGTGGGATGGTGGCGCAGTATATGTATATATATATGTATATATGTATATATATATATGTATATATATACATAGGCGGCATGGTGGCGCAGTGGGTAGCGCTGCTGCCTCACTGTAAGGAGACCTGAGTTCACTTCCCGGGTCCTCCCTGCGTGGAGTTTGCTTGTTCTCCCCGTGTCTGCGTGGGTTTCCTCCCGCAGTCCAAAGACGTGCAGGTGAGGTGCATTGGCGATCCTAAATTGTCTCTAGTGTGTGTGTTTGTGCCCTGCGGTGGGCTGGCGCCCTGCCCGAGGTTTGTTTCCTGCCTTGCGCCCTGTGTTGGCTGGGATTGGCTCCAGCAGAGCCCCGTGACCCTGTAGTTAGGATATAGCAGGTTGGATAATGGATGGATATCTGTTAAATTCTGCTCCGTACTTCTAAAATTTAGATTTTTATACTGTGTTGAGTATTTGGTCTGTTCTGTGTATTGTATTGTATTGTATTGACCCCCTTCTTTCCTTTGGAGGTCTCCAGAACTCTAAAAATATCCAAATCTTATTATGTGATATCATCTACTGTTAAATTCTGCTCCATACTTCTAAAATTTTGATTATTATGCTGTATTAAGGATTTGTTCTGTTCTGTGTATTGTATTGTTCAGTCTATATACATTAGACTTCCAATATGACTCAGAGTCCTGCCACGTGCAAAAGTTCGCTGATGACACTGCTATTGTGGGCTGCATCAGGAGTGGGCAGGAGGAGGAGTACAGAAAGTTAATCAAAGACTTTGTTAAATGGTGCGACTCAAACCACTTACACCTTAACACCAGCAAGACCAAGGAGCTGGTGGTGGATTTTAGGAGGCCCAGGCCCCTCATGGACCCCATGATCATCAGAGGTGACTGTGTGAAGAGGGTGCAGACCTATAAATACCTGGGAGTGTAGCTGGATGACAAATTGGACTGGACTGCCAATACTGATACTCTATGTAAGAAAGGTCAGAGCTGACTATACTTTCTGAGAAGGTTGGCATCCTTCAGATGCCAGTAATATGCTGCAGATGTTCTACCAGACGGTTGTGGCGAGTGCCCTCTTCTACGCGGTGGTGTGCTGGGGTGGCAGCATAAAGATGTAAGACGCCTCACGCCTGGACAAACTTGTTAAGAAGGCAGGCTCTATTGTAGGATTAAAGTTGGACAGTTTAACATCTGTGGCAGAGCGACGGGCACTAAGCAAACTCCTGTCAATCATGAAGAATCCACTGCATCCACTTAACAGTGTCATCTCCAGACAGAGGAGTAGCTTCAGTGACAGACTTTTGTCACCGTCCTGCTCCAATGACAGACTGAGGAGATCGTTCCTCCCCCACACTATGCGACTCTTCAATTCCACCCAGGGGAGTAAATGCGAACATTAATTTTATTTTAATTCTTTTCATTTTTATTACTAATTAATTTAATATTGTTTCTTTGTATCAGTATGCTGCTGCTGGAGTATGTGAATTTCCCCTTGGGATTAATAAAGTATCTATCTATCTATCTATCTATCTATCTATCTATCTATCTATCTATCTATCTATCTATCTATTATATAGTGCCTTTCATATCATCTATCTATCTATCTATCTATCTATCTATCTATCTATCTATCTATCTATCTATCTATCTATCTATCTATCTATCTATCTATCATATAGTGCCTTTCATATCTATCTATCTATCTATCTATCTATCTATCTATCTATCTATCTATCTATCTATCTATCTATCATATAGTGCCTTTCATATCTATCTATCTATCTATCTATCTATCTATCTATCTATCTATCTATCTATCATATAGTGCCTATCATATCTATCTATCTCTATCTATCTATATATCTGCCTTTCATATCTATCTATCTATCTATCTATCTATCTATCTATCTATCTATCATATCTATCTATCATCTATCTATCTATCTATCTATCATATAGTGCCTTTCATATCTATCTATCTATCTATCTATCTATCTATCTATCTATCTATCTATCTATCTATCTATTATATAGTGCCTTTCATATCTATCTATCTATCTATCTATCTATCTATCTATCTATCTATCTATCTATCTATCTATCTATCTATCTATCTATCTATCTATCATATAGTGCCTTTCACATCCATCTATCTATCTATCTATTGTATTGACCCCCTTCTTTTTGACACCCACTGCACGCCCAACCTACCTGGTAAGGGGTCTCTCTTTGAACTTCCTTTCCTGAGGTTTCTTCCGTTTTCCCTAAACCTTTTTTTGGGAGTTTTTTCTTGTCTTCTTAGAGAGTCGAGGCTGGGGGGCTGTCAAGAGGCAGGGTCTGTTAAAGCCCATTGCAGCACTTCTTGTGTGATTTTGGGCTACCGAAAAATAAATTGTATTGTATTGTATAGTGTATATTCTGTTAATTTAATTATGTTAAGTGAACATGTCAGTAAAGCATACTATTTTAACCGTTGGTTTGCAAACTTTTTTAAAAATGCGCCTCGCCAAGTTACTTAGCTATAACATTTTTAGGCTGTCAATTATACTTCCAGTATCATTTTATAGTTCATGTTCAAAGTTATTAATAAGAAATAAACAGGTTTACTTATACCAAAATAGTTTTATTTGATAAGAATAATACAAACCAACAAAAATACAAAAGATTAGCATTCAGAAGTAGAAATGTACAACAGCTGTACAAGAGCACGGCTTCTTTGGCTGTCCCACAAGGCCATGACCAATGTACAGTATGTAACTAATGTGGACTATGGCCGGCAGCTTATCCCGGCCAATACCCCCAAGCCACCAGGTGGAGCCTTCCCTGTGACGTAGAGACGCCCCGAATTCCAGCAGGGCATCATGGACCTTGGAGTTTCCCTTTACAGCCCTGCTGGATACCGTGGGGGCTAACAAGGACTCATATGTTCAATATGGCCCGGAGTTACTTCACAGTCACGAGGACGGAAGAAATAAAGTACTTCCAGCCTGAAGAAAGAAGAGTTTTGGTCTGACCCGGAAGTGAAAAGAATCACATGAACTGGGGGGGATCGGAAGCACTTCCGGGTCAGGGAATATAAAAGGACTCTGGGAGATCCCAGCAGTGAGCCGAGTTGGGAGGAAGGGTGACTGAGCTGCTGGGAGGTGCGGAGGATTGATTATTGTATGGTTATTGTAGTGATTATTGATTTAGTATTGTCTATAGTGGAGCTGGAGGTGCTTTGTGCACATTTGAAAATACTGTAATCCCTCCTCGATCGCAGGGGTTGCGTTCCAGAAGATTCGCGAAGTAGAAACCATATGTTTGTGTGGTTATTTTTATATATTTTAAGCCCTTATAAACTCTCCCACACTGTTAACATTATTAGATCCCTCTAGACCTGAAAAAACACCCTTTAGTCAAAAGTTTAAACTGTGCTCCATGACAAGACAGAGATGACAGTTCATTCTCATAATTAAAAGAAAGCAAACCTATCTTATCTTCAAAGGAGCACCGTCAGGAGCAGAAAATGTCAGAGAGAGCGCTCGCAAAGAAAAGCAAACAATCAAAAAATCAATACGTGCGTTTAAGTATACAGAAGCAGCGCAATAAAGCGGCATTTTGTAGAAGAGCGTCCGTGTCCTCTGTGCAAACAGCCCCTCTGCTCACAGCTCCTCCGTCAGGCAGAGAGAGTGAGAAAGATAGAGAGAAGCAAACAAGCGCGATGCGGGAAGCATATCTTATAGCATTGAGGAGTTTTAGTTAATATGTAATACATGCTCTGATTGGGCAGCTTCTAAGCCATCCGCCAATAGCGTCCCTTGTATGAAATCAACTGGGCAATCAAACTGAGGAAGCATGTAACCTAAATTAAAAGACCCATTGTCTGCAGAAATCCGCGAACCAGCGAAAAATCTGTGATATATATTTAGATGTGCTTACATTTAAAATCTGCGATAGAGTGAAGCCGCGAAAGTCGAAGCGCGATATAGCGAGGGATTACTGTATTAAAATCAAATATTTGGACTTTTGTCTGTTGTCTGGCGTTTGGTCTGAGGGTTCAAGGGGACGACAGCGCCCCTATCTGTCACACTAAATATGAACACAAAATGCACATTGGATAGAGTGTTATATTATAAAACACATTTATTTGTATTTACTATAATATATATTTACTATATAGATAACTGTATATATTATAGAATAAATGTTAATCCATCCATCCATTATCCAACCCGCAATATCCTAACACAGGGTCACGGGGTCAGCTGGAGCCAATCCAAGCCAGCACAGGGCGCCAAGGCAGGAAACAAACCCCGGGCAGGGCGCCAGTCCACCGCAGATAAATGTTAAATCTTAGTAAAATATAAAGTGCAAAAATTGCTGCTTGGCACCTTCTTTCACAAAATATACATTTATTTGTGCTTTCAAATGAGCAAAAATTGGCAACTACATTGTATTGTATTTGGGTGTATTATTTATTTGTCTGTATTAATAGTATTTCTGTCAATGTCAATGTCAATTTATTTATATAGCAGATTTAGATAGATAGATAGATAGATAGATAGATAGATAGATAGATAGATGTGAAAGGCACTATATGATAGATAGATAGATAGATAGATAGATAGATAGATAGATAGATAGATAGATAGATAGATAGATAGATAGATAGATAGATACTTTATTAATCCCAAGAGAAAATTCACAGATTTAAAACAACATAGTGATGCTGCGGCCAAAGTGCTTTACAATAATAGGATTAAAGAAAAATATTAACATGAATAACATAAATAGAAATAAAATAAATGAACATAAAATAAGATACATAATAAATAGAAGTAATGTTACATAATCACAAAGAGGACATCATCATTACTGAAGGTCATAGAATGCAAGTGAGTAGAAATGAGTCTTTAATCTCGTTTTGAATTGTAGACGACTCCTTTATGTGACGAGGTGAAGAGTTCCACAGGCGAGGCTGTCAAAGTCCTGTGTGTCTGTCCCCCTTAGGGACAACAAGAGACAACTGACCAGAAGATCTAAGCACTCTGGATGGCTGGTGTAAGGCACACAATTCAGATAAATAGGCAGGAGTGAGCAGGTGTAAAGATTTAAAAACTAGCAACAAGATTTTAAAATCAATTTGAAAACTGACAGGCAGCCCAGTGTAAAGAAGCTAAAATTGGAGAAACAGAGTCGGACTTTCTTGCCCCAAACCATTAAGCGAGCGGCAGCATTCTGGACCAACTGTAACCTGCGGATCAGGGGTTTGCTAATCCTAGAATACAGCGAGTTGCATTAATCGAGGCGAGAAAAGATAAAAGCAGGAGTAGCTTCCTCAAGGTCCCTAGAAGATAAAAAGGCTTGATCTTACCTAATAGACGAAGCTGGAGAAAGCAACTCTTGACTACAGAATTAACTTGTTTCTGAAAAGAGAGGTTACTGTCAAAGATAACACCAAGATTGCAGACTTGAGGTTTGGAAAAGACAGAGAAAGAGCCGAGAAGTCCAAGACCCATTTCGGCTTCAGCTGATGGACTCACTATAAGCACCTCCATTTTATTTTGATTCAGATCAAGAACATTATTAGCCATCCAGGATCTTAGTTCAGAAAGACAGTAGTGGAGTTGAGTTGTTGCAGAGTTGCAAACAGGAATATAAACCCGAGTATCATCAGCATGGCAGTGAAAAGAAATGTTAAATTTCTTAAAAATCGCTCCAATAGGGTGAAGGTATATAGAGAATAAGATAGGACCCAAAATGGATCCCTGAGGAACACCACATTTAAGAGGAGCAGTAGACAAAAAAGAGGAATTTAAAGTCACTGAAAAGGGTCCTCCAGTTAGATATGACCTGAACCAGTTAAGAGCAGCCCCTTTAAGCCCAACAAGATGTTCAAGCCGCATCAGCAATATCTCATGGTCAATAGTGTCAAAGGCAGCGGACAGGTCAAGGAGGACAAGGACTGCAGCGCCACCTGAGTCAGTAATAATAGAGATGCCGTTGAACACTTTCAGGAGGGCCGTTTCAACACCATGATAACGCCTAAAGCCAGATTGGTAGATCTCAAATAAATTATTGGAGTTAAGGTGATCGACCAATTGTTTATAAATAATTCTTTCTAGAATCTTAGCCAGAAATGGCAGTTGGGAAATTGGAAGAAAATTGGCTAAAACTCCAGGATCTAATTTCTGCCTTTTTTAGATGGGGACGGACTGCAGCATGTTTAAAAGGTGAGGGCACAACTCCCTCACTGATAGAATCATTTATAATGGCTAATAAGGATGGGCCCAAAACATCAAAGGCTTCCACTAAGAGACGTGGTGGGACAATATCGAGGGGGCTGGAAGCTGATTTAAGGGTGTCAATAGTTCTTTTTAGCTGTGAAAGTGAGACTAGATCAAAGGATTCTAGGACAATGTCATGATTAACAGTAGGAAGTTTCTATTCAGTTTGAACAATGCCACGGTGGATAGTGTCAATTATGCTGACAAAGAATCTCTGGTTGAGCAATTTTATGATAATACTAATGAAGAGCAATGCTGAAAGTAGTTGACCCGTAAGGAAAGTCAGAACTTTTGTTTTTTTATTGTATGTAAACGTACCTGTACTAAGCGAGTAAATCTAGACAACTCAACAAAACATAGCATAGTTTGCTAACTGCGGTGGGTTGGCACCCTGCCCGGGATTGGTTCCTGCCTTGTGCCCTGTGTTGGCTGGGATTGGCTCTAGCAGACCCCCGTGACCCTGTGTTCGGATTCAGTAGGTTGGATAATGGATGGATGGATAGTTTGCTAAAATATTAAAAGAGAATACAAGGAAAAACGGAGTAACATTAGTCTGTGTGATTAAGTGTTTTAAATGAATATCTGAATATTTCTCTTGTGTTTGTGTGTGTCAGGGACATGCGGTCATGGGAGGCAAAAAATAAAAACTACAACAACAACAACATTTATTTCTATAGCACATTTTCATACAAATTATGGAGCTCAAAGTGCTTTACATGATGAAGAAAACAGAAAAAAAGACAAAATGAAAATTAGGGAACACTAATTAACATAGAATAAGAGTAAGGTCCGATGGCCAGGGAGGACAGAAAAAACAAAAAAAAAAACTACAGATGGCTGGAGAGAAAAAAATAAAACCTGCAGGGGTCCCGAGACCACCCAGAGCCCTTAACATGAATGATCTCAATCAGTCCTCATGGTTTTCAGGCTTCATGTGGAAGAATTAGATGATGATGACGGTCATGTGGACCTCTGGCCTTCAATCCATCAATGTAGGGACATCATGGTGCCCTGATGAGGTGGTGGTGGCGCAGATCAACCACCATACAAAACCAGAAAAGGAAAAACAGAGAAAGTAGGGGTGAGTATGGATAGCAGAGCCACCCTGAATGATAACGGTAATTCAATGCATATACAGAATATCAGGGTTAAACTAATACCGTAGATCCCAGAATACAAGCCGACTCGGTATATTAGCCGACCCCCGTCTCTACCTACTAAATTACATGTATCTGCCGATGACTGGTATTTAAGCCGACCCCCTTCTCCAAGCAAAATTTTCTAAATTTCCTTAAAAGTGTCTCTTCAGGTATATTTATCATGTTTATCGGCGAGAATTTGAGACTGCCGGCATTTTTGATGGAAACCAGGAAGTGATTGCGGAGAAGTTTGGTAAAATGAAACCTTTGTGTTGAAACTATATACGCAAATACGGTACATCGGCGGGTGGATTTCCGGAGACTCGTTATAAATTTGATCAACTTAAATACGCAATACAGTGGACCCTTGACTTACGAACTTAATTCGTTCGCGAAGGCTAACCCATAATGCGTTCCGAACCTCCTACTGCAACACTTACTTAACCTTTTCATAATTAAAAAGGGTTGTATAATGTGCATAATTTACCAAAACACCAATAATTTTTCTAATGTGCTAACCAAAAAGTTATAAAAAGTGCCTAGCCTACCAGAAGTAGGCTAGATTAAGCTAGGAGCATGGCGGCACGCATGGTCGCAGCGGCTCAGGGCTCTCCTTTTCAGTGCACTTTTTTGTACTTTGTTTTTGTCCTTGTTTGTGCACGATCGGTTCGGCGAACATCCGCTACACCCGTCAGAACCTTATAGACATCGGTGTTCAGAGCCAGACATCTGTTTCGAGTGTTTTTCATCACACGCACAACATCCCAGACAACATAGCGAGACCAGCGGGCTCTCCATGGATTGTTGTCGGGTCTAGGAGACGACACAGACGGAGGAGGGAAAGAAAGCAGAAGCGGGGCCGCAGATCCGCCGTCATGCTAAGGCTAAAGAAACAACCATACAAGCCCTATACAGAACTTTTCTTCTGCACTTGAAGGAGCTGCTTTTAATCTCATTGTAGATGTGTATAGTGACAATGAAAGGCATTCTATTCTAGAAACAACAATTTCACACTGTACTCACCATTTAATTTGACATCTTTGGCCTGCAGGAAGGCAGGAGGAGGAGAATGAAACGGAAGGTGGTTATTGTTTAGAAGGAGCCTCCTTATGCAAATCTTTTCTTTGTAAAATTGTCGACATGCTGTACATATTAGCGACATCGGTCACACGAACAGCACTCTCATATTTCCACACAATTTCCATCTTCGTTTCGATTGTGATCGCTTTCTCTACCTTCTCTTCCTTCCTTCCTTAGCAATTATGTGTCTTGCTTGCATGGTCTTAATGAATTATAAACTGCTCAAAAAAATTAAAGGAACACTTTGAAAACACATCAGATCTCAATGGGAAAAAGAAATCCTCCTGGATATCTATACTGATATAGACTGGGTAATGTGTTAGGAACGATCGTTTGATTGAAATGAAAATGATGAACCTACAGAGCCCTGAATTCAAAGACACCCCAAAAATCAGTGAAAAAATGATGTGGCAGGCTAGTCCATTTTGCCAAAATTTAATTGCAGCAACTCCAAATTGTACGCAGCACTTTGTATGGCCCCTGTGTTCTTGTATACATGCCTGACAACATCGGTGCATGCTTCTAATGAGATGACAGATGGTGTTGTGGGGGATCTCCTCCCAGATCTGGACCAGGGCATCACTGAGCTCCTGGACAGTCTGAGGTGCAACCTGGTGGCATTGAATGGACTAAAACATAATGTCCCAGAGGTGTTCTATTGGATTTAGGTCAGGAAAGTGTGGTGGCCAGTCAATGGTATCAATTCCTTCATCCTCCAGGAACTGCCTGCATACTCTCACCACATGAGGCCAGGAATTGTCGTGCACCAGGAGCCACTGTACCAGCATAGGGTCTGACAATGGGTCCAAGGATTTCATCCTGATACCTAATGGCAGCCAAGGTGCCTTTGTCAAGCCTGTAGCGGTCTGTGTGACCCTCCATGGATATGCCTCCCCAGACAATCATTAACCCACCACCAAACTGCTCATGCTGAATGATGTTACAGGCAGCATAATGTTCTCCATGGCTTCTCCAGACCCTTTCACTTCTGTCACGTGCTCAGGGTGAACCTGCTCTCATCTGTGAAAAGCACAGGGCACCAGTGGTGCATCTGCCAATTCTGGTATTCTATGGCGAATGCCAATCGAGCTGCATGCTGCTGGGCAGTGAGCTCAGGGCCCATTAGAGGACATGGGGCCCTTGGGTCACCCTCATGAAGTCTTTCTGGTTGTTTGGTCAGAGACATTCACACCAGTGGCCTGCTGGAGGTCATTTTGTAGGGCTCTGGCAGTGCTCATCCTGTTCCTCCTTGCCCAAAGGAGCAGATACTGGTCCTGCTGATGGGTTATGGACCTTCTATGGCCCTCTCCAGCTCTCCTAGAATCTCCTCCATGCCCTTGAGACTGTGCAGGGAGACACAGCAAACCTTCTGGCAATGACACGTATTGATGTGCCATCCTGGAGAAGTTGGACTACCTGTGCAACCTCTGTAGGGTCCAGGTATCGCCTCATGCGACCAGTAGTGACACTGACTGTAGCCAAATGCAAAACTAGTGAAGAAACAGTCAGAAAAGATGAGGAGGGAAAAATGTCAGTGGCCTCCACCTGTTAAACCATTCCTGTTTTGGGGTCATCTCATTGTTGCCCCTCTAGTGCATCTGTTTTTAATTTCATTAACACCACAGCAGCTGAAACTGATTAACAACCCCCTCTGCTACTTAACTGACCAGATTAATATCCCATAAGTTTCATTGACTTTATGCTATACTCTGATTAAAAAGTGTTCCTTTAATTCTTTTGAGCAGTATATATATATATAAATCACTGCAATGACGGAAATTACATCCACAAACACATGTATCTGGGCTCCGACTGACGCTACCAACGCTCTCGGTTGTTTGTTTACAATCGTGCAAGCGGATACACGTGACCGCATCCGGGTCGTAACGCAAGATGTTGATCGTAAATCAAAACAAAAATTTTTATTTTAAACTTCCCGATAATTTTTTACTAATAAAATCAACAACTAAAACACTTTTTTGAATAAATTCATTATTTAATTTAAAGTACCGGCATGCAAAGTTACTTCTTCATCTGAAAGATGGCTCTGTGGTTTCGTCATTATTTACTTCTGTATTCATCGGCAAAACCGGCATTGCGCTGGAAATCGTGAATCTGAAACGATGCTCGTTGTATAAGACGACCCCCAAACTCCAAGCCAAAAATCTAGGACAAAATTCTCGGCTTATATAACGGGATCGCCGGTATGTAGCTACTGTATGTGAAAGCCATGTTAACGTAATGAGTTTTCAGTTTTAGTTGTTTAAAGTGCTCCTTCGTATTAGCCTGGTGAATTTCTATCCATCCATCCATCCATTTTCCAACCCGCTGAATCTGAACACAGGGTCACGGGGGTCTGCTGGAGCCAATCCCAGCCAACACAGGGCGCAAAGCAGGAACCAATCCTGGGCAGGTCGCCAACCCACCGCTGGGTGAATTTCTTTCAGTCAGCTATTCCAGATTTGAGGTGCCTAACAGTAAAAGGCCGCCTCACCACTTCTTTAAAGTTTAGCTCTTGGAATTACAAGCAGACACTGTAATAATAACGACCAAAAGACATGGTGAAGGGTTGGGGCAGCCACCCGTATAATTGTTCCCGGCTGCAAAACTTATTAATAATCAAGTCCATGTTCACACGACTCAGTTCAAAACAGAACTGCCTCAGTATTAACAAGAAGGCCATTAAAGGAAGTGATGTCATCAGGACCAGAACCGGAAGTGACGTCATTGGCTGCCCCAGAGCCGGGCGGGACTTCCCTAGAATGGTCCGTAAGAGATTGAGAGGGAGAATTAGTGCACTTCGCCACCCCCTGGTCCGGTGTGAAATTACATGTATTCGAGCCCTTTAGTTGTCCCCTAAACACGCGTGTGTGACAGCACTCATTTGAAGATCTAAGGTTACAATTTGGGGTGTAAGACATTCTGAAATATAAGATGGAGCAGATTATTGAAGGCTTTGTAAAGCATCAGCAGTGTTTTAAAGTCAATTCTAAATGGCACCGGTAACCAGTGTAGTGACGCTCAGACTGGGGTGATGTGCTCGGATTTTCTTTTCCTAGTTAGGATTCTGGCAGCTCCATTCTGCACTCGTTGTAACCGATTGATGTCTTTTTTTGGGTGGTCCTGAGAGGAGTGCGTTACAGTAATCTAGTTGACTGTAAAACAAAATCAATTAGCGGGAACACCGACACACACACAGGTCACACTCCCTCACACCAGTCACCAATTAACCTATCATGATGTGCCCGGGTTTGTGAAAAAAAAGAAAGTGGACGTGGGGACAACAGGCAGTTTCCACACAGACAGTGAGCAGGTCGTGTTACTGTGCAGCCCAGAAATGGTCAGTTTTTTCCTTTTCCTAGAGTGAAATGCCTGACTTTTCATGTGTTCAAAATCCTCCCTTCTGAAAAAGAAACAACAGGAAATTGTGCTCAAAACTTGTTTCCCTTTTTTCTGCTCTTGAATCCTTTACTTCTGTTTTCCTTCCACTGTGAGACTCCCTCCAGCTCTTTTCAGATTCTGTCACTATTGACAATATTTATGTATCTAGATTACAAACACCATACATTACATCAATGTTCATATTGCTAACTACACGTCAATATTGCTGCTACTTCTTTGTCTTGTCTTTGCACAATGCCTTGCCTTGTTTTAGTTTCCCATCCATCCATTATCCAACCCGCTATATCCTAACTACAGGGTCACGGGGGTCTGCTGGAGCCAATCCCCGCCAACACAGGGAGCAAGGCAGGAAACAAACCCCGGGCAGGGCGCCACCGCAGCCCACCACAGGGCACACACACCAAGCAAAATTTAGGATCGCCAATGCGCCTAACCTGCATGTCTTTGGACTGTGGGAGGAAACCCACGCAGACACGGGGAGAACATGCAGACCCCACGCAGGGAGGACCTGGGAAGCGAATCCGGGTCTTCTAACTGTGAGGCAGCAGTGCTACCCACTGCACCACCGTGCTGCCCGCATGAGAATTTGCACAAGCAAATATAAAACTACAAAAAAAAAAAAAAATACAAACATCGTACCAGGACTATGCGATTAACACGAGTAATTCCAGAACCCTTTTGTTGTCACAAACACACGTCAGAAACACGGAGGGCGCAGGTCAATACTCGACAGCTGTCTTGGCTTGAAAAAATGGACGTATTTGGTAAGTTTTTAAGCTTTTTCTCTGAGCCCCTAAGACCAGGTTTATACTTCACGCGACACATCGCCTGCTCCAGCGGGCGCTCCTGCCACACAAGCGTTTTACTGTTTATACCTGCACACGCACTTTATGTAAATCTGGAAGATTCCACCAGGTGGCAGTGCAAGATGTCATCACGGTGAGAACAGGTTCGGCTTCGCTGTGATGTGAACTGCCTGAAACATCCATTAAATTCCGATGACACCTTACCGCAATATCTCCGTAAAGGATGTTTAATGATAAAATCCATCAATCCAGGGATGTGCCCATTCCAGCAAGCACTGGGCACGAGTGAGAAACAATCACTGGACGGGGCCTCAGCCCATCGCACGATGAATACAAGCAGACACATAAACACTGGCGTCATTTTAGTGTCACCAAATCCCCAAACCTGCAAGCCCAGTGTGGACACCCAGCAGGAAAACATGTAAACTCCAGGCAGGGAACACCAGGGACGCGACTCCATGCGAGACAGCAGCGCTACCGCTCCGCCACCGTGTCACCCCCATGTGTAATTATTAACAGTTGTAACAAGGCGCTATATAGGCGCCTGACCCGACACAGACTCACACCAGAGGCACATATAAAAACAAAGACACTTTTTATTTCTCTTTACCTGAGGGACATGTCTTCCCCGTGACCCACACAGTCCCAAAACACCACACCAAATAAAGCACGCTGCACTCTTCTTCCTCCACCACTCCTCCTAGCCAACCACGTCCTCCTCTTCCTCCCGACTCTGGCCCTTGAGTGGTGGCTGATGGCCCCTTTTGTAGTCCTCCAGGCGGCTGCACTTCCGGGTGTGGCGAATACATTGCCCATACGGGCTCAGGAGTGCCAGCTGCAGCACCCCCTGGCGGTGCCAGCGGGACCCAACAGGGCTGCACCCAACTAAAATTCCAAAGGAGCCCAGCAAGAAACCGAGGCACCACTCCAACCCAGGTGGGCTGCCATCTAACGTCCAAGGGGAGGTATTGCACAGGCCATGGCTGCTCCAACCTGAACATATAGGGAAGGGGCATCCTGGCCAGTCATGGACGCCGGCCGTCCGCCACACAGTATTCATTATTTAAATGAAGTTAATGACTTCTCTGTAAAATGTAACCTATATACTGTAAAGCATTTCATCATGAAAGTGATATCAGGTATAAATCTAAGAATTCTAAGTGTGCAGAGAGCTGGAATATCAAAAATGTAACGTGTTCTGTGTGGCGATGGCTGCTGTCAGGTCAGGAGGAAGCCCAAAAAGCATGTACAGTAGAGATTAACAACTGGGTCGGTTTTAAGATGACGTTGACGACGTTCTACTTTAATGACAAAGTAAACTACGGGATTAAAGTGGACATTTAGAGATTGTGAAGGACAGCCGGGTCCCATGCCCGGCAGGGACGCCCCTACTGCTTATGTTCCGGGGGAGCTGCCATGGACAGTCCAGTACCTCCCCCAGGACGCTTGGTGGCAGCCTCCCTGGCCGACGGTGTTTTCCCAACCACCCGCAGGGCTCCATGGGAGATGGAGTCCTCCACAGCTTGGTTGGGGCCCGGCGTGGCCGCTAGGGGGAGCTGCCTGCTTCCCACAGCCCGGCTGGACGAGCCTGCAGCCCCACCCGGAAGTGCAATTAGGACCAGGTGGTTAATCACCTGGAACGCTTCCGGGTGGGCTATAAAAGGGCCCACCCACCACCACTCGAGGAGCCAGAGTTGGGAGGAAGGAGATGAAGCTTGTCTGGGAGGAGTGGTGGAGAATTGTGGTTTGGTTTGTTTTGTGCTTTGGGACTACGTTTGGGCTGTGTGGCACGGGGAAGACGTGTCACACAGCTGAAGAAAAAATAAAGCCTGTGTGTTTGTGTACACGTGCCTCTGCGTGGTCTGTGCCGGGTCGGGCGCTATATAGCGCCTTTCAAAAGATTAAAGACATGATTTCGGCTTTAATCACAAAATGCACCTTTTCACCCTGCCCTTAATTTTTTTTCCCCTGTGGCTCAAAACTGCTGTCAATACATTACGTTGCTATTGTGAAGGTGCAAAAACAAAAAAAAAAAAAGAAGGCACAAAAGATGATAGGTGAGACTTTTAAAATGGATCGCATCATTACGATGGGGAATATGCGACACTTGAATAGCAAAGCGCCACGAATACATCTGTATGTCGGCATTTTGCTTCACCACATCAAACCATTCATCAGACATCGCAGCGGGCACATCGATCTCTTAGGATCCACATAGCGGCTTTCTGTCACATGTAGATATGGCGCTTTTCCACTGCATAGTACGGCACAGCACGGTTCAGTACAGCTCACCTTGGTTCGGCTCAGTTCGGCTCGGTTTATGCTTCGACTGCAGTTTAGTACCGCTTTAGAGTGGGCGGATTATTCACGTCGTCGTTATAGTTGCGCCGCCTCTACTGCCGCGGACACCGTGGAACTTTTACAACAACACGCAGACAACGACAACACTTTAGCTCAACGACGCGCAAGGGTAAGCATCTAAAAAAAGCACATCACTAGCTAACTTTTATCACTGTTGCAAAGCATAAAATGAACTTAACTGCCAGTGTAACATTAAAATGCTGATTCTGATTACAGATCTTCCACATTTTGCAAGAAAGTCGCCGCAACAGACCATCTATTTAGACATTTAACCGTGCCTCAGAGTGGTGGGATGTGATTGTTCCCGGTTTTACAAACACTCAGTGGCTGGAGAACTTTCGAATGTCTGAAGAAACATTCATCCACTTATGCAACAAAATGCGTCCAGCGATGGAGAGACGGGACACAAACTTCCGCGTGTGTGTACCTAAAAGAAAAGAATAGCCAGTGACGCAGTAATGACGATTTTCTCCGGCCAATCAGTGACCAGCAGAGTTTACACGTCACGTTTTGGTAACGGTTCGGCGCGCTTGGAACCTCGGCTGAGGTGGTACTAAAAAAAGGACCAGGTACTGTTCCCAGTGGAAAAGCCCCCAAAAGTGAGCTGAACTGAAACGTGTCGTGCCGTACTTTGCAGTGGAAAAGCGCCAATAGTGTGGTGGATGGCCGGCTTCATATTCCGGCCCTCACCCCCAGGCCGCCAGGGGGAGCTCTCCCGACAGCATAGACGTGTCCCGAGTTCCAGCAGGGCATCATGGACTCTGTAGTTTTTATACCCAGCCCAGCTGGATACCTTGGGGACCACAAGTAGTCGCTGTAGGGAGGCTCATGGACTCGTGTATGCCCTATAACCCAGAAGTACGTCATAATCCCGTGACAGGAAGAAACGACGTGCTTCTGGGGTGAAGATAAGGACTATTTACCCTAACCCGGAAGGAATAAGGACTTCTGGACTGTTGGGCAGGAACACCTCCGGGTCAGGGAGTATAAAAGGACTATGAGCTGAGCTGGGTGGTAGGAGGGCAACGCATCTGGGAGTGGAGGATTGATGATTATTGATTTATTATTGTGTGTATTTGGTTTATGAGTAGTGTGGAGTGGAGGGTGCTTGGTGCACATAATTATTATAATAAAACCAAGAATTATTGCACTTTTACCAGGTGTTTGGCGTGGTACCTGAGGGTTCAAGGGAGCGATAGCCCCCCCCCTACTGTCACAATAGTAAACGGAGACTCTGACGTCACATTCCGACTTTTATCACACTGCGCCCCCACCTGTCTTTTTGGTGGTACTGCAACTCAGAGGACCCGTCAAATGAGCGCTGGGAATGTGTGGCAGCCATGATGCATTCACATACGCATTCTGAGCGCGAAGCATAAACAAGCCTTTAGACTACAAAGTACAGTGCCAGAACAGAAATTTTTTCTTTATATATATATATATATATATTTAGAAAGTGCTTAACTTTAGAACAGAATTTAGCATAGCAAATGCATGTATAGCATGTTTGTAATGAAATAACTTTAACTTGAAAAATACCAAACTTTAATATCAGATTGTTTAGAGCAGATTTATGATGCTGTGCTGCCCTCTTGTGGAAATACACACTTAATGCATTGCACTGTGGTTCAATGGCGAATATAAAGCCTTAGAACACGGGTGTCAAACTCCAGGGCTGGAGGGCCGCAGTGGCTGCAGGTTTTCATTCTAACCCTTTTCCTAATCAGTGACCTGTTTTCACTCCTAATTCACATTTTAATAGCCCTGTTAGAAGGATTCAGTCCTCTGAATTGATTCGTTTCCTCATTAAAATGCAGCCAAACAGAAATGAGACGTGAAATGAGGCAACAGATGACCAGCTAAACTGGGGCTTTAAACTCCAACCAGTTTCTTAATGAGAAGTCAATTCCTGCTGTTAATTAAACTTGCTATTTAACTCCACGGCTTGTTGTTGCTCTCGTTCTGCCACAACTGACATTTCCAAAACTGTTGATTTTCTGTATTTTTCATAAGAACATCGTCACAGTGTTTTGGTGAGTTGAGAGATAGATAGATAGATAGATAGATAGATAGATAGATAGATAGATAGATAGAAGTGAAAGGCACTATATAATAGATAGATAGATAAAAATGAAAGGCACTATATAATGGATATATAGATAGATAGATAGATAGATAGATAGATAGATAGATAGATAGATAGATAGATAGATAGATAGATACTTTATTAATCCCAAGGGGAAATTCACATAATCCAGCAGCAGTATACTGATAAAGAAACAATATTAAATTAAAGAGTAATAAAAATGAAAAGAATTAAAATAAAATTAATGTTCGCATTTACTCCCCCGGGTGGAATTGAAGAGTCACATAGTGTGGGGGAGGAACGATCTCCTCAGTCTGTCAGTGGAGCAGGACGGTGACAGCAGTCTGTTACTGAAGCTGCTCCTCTGTCTGGAGATGACACTGTTAAGTGGATGCAGTGGATTCTCCATGATTGACAGGAGTTTGCTTAGTGCCCGTCGCTCTGCCACAGATGTTAAACTGTCCAAATTTACTCCTACAATAGAGCCTGCCTTCTTAACAAGTTTGTCCAGGCGTGAGGCGTCTTTCATCTTTATGCTGCAACCCCAGCACACCACCGCGTAGAAGAGGGCACTCGCCACAACCGTCTGGTAGAACATCTGCAGCATCTTACTGCAGATGTTGAAGGATGCCAACCTTCTCAGAAAGTATATTCTGCTCTGAGCTTTCTTACATAGAGTATCAGTATTGGCAGTCCAGTCCAGTTTGTCATCCAGCTGCACTCCCAGATATTTAAAGGTCTGCACCCTCTGCACAGTCACCTCTGATGATCACGGGGTCCATGAGGGCTATTATAATCCTTCTAACAGGGCTATTAAAATGTGAATCACCGTTCTTTATTTTCAGATATTGTGTGATGTGGTGGCTTATTGTGCGTCTCATTATTGTTTGGCTGGTAATTAAGGAAAAAGAAACAACTAAAGGGCCTGAGTCCAGTTATTTAAAAGAAGTAATTAGCAGCAAAAACTAGTCACTAATTAAGAAGATGGTTAGAATGAAAACCTGCAGCCACTGCGGCCCTCCAGGACTGGAGTTTGCCTTAGAAATACAATGATACTTTGAGATACGAGTTTAATTTGAGCTCGTAAGTCAAAATGCTCGTATCTCAAATCCATTTTCCCCATTGAAATTAATTGAAATGAGATTCATTCGTGCCAGCCCCCCCAAAAAACACCCCAATTTTTTGTTTAATGTTCTCAACATAAGAAAAATATATTTATAATGAACAAATATTGTATACAAACAAAATAAAACCCAATACATAAAAGAGAATCTAAAGCAGTGGTTCTCAACCTGTGGGGCAGGCACCCCTAGGGGGCGCGAAGTAACAAAAAGGGGGGCGCGAAGATGTGAAAAAAAGAAAAATACATCTATTGAAACTAAAACAAATGAACTTAAACTACATTCTGATACTAGAACAATAAATATAGAGTTAGATAAATGTTGATAAAAGTTAAGTAGGTATAATAAAATATGCATCAACATTTCAAAAAAATGTTAGGGGGGGGCGATTAAAACTGATATGAAAACTCGGGTCACAAATACTTAAAAGGTTGAGAAACGCTGATCTAAAGAAATAAACAGATGTTGGCGGAGTCGATTAGCGTATTGTAATGTTTTCTTCTTTCACTTCACTTTTGCTTAACTTAATTTTCCTCTTCACTCGTTTTTTTTCTTTTTCGTCACTTTCATTCTCAAGGCGTTTCAATAGAAACCTCTCCAAGGAGCTTTGTTTCGTCCTCCCCTTTATAGAGTGTTTCTGAGATGAGTTAGGCGAGTGTCATTAAAAAGCAGCGCCGCCGCACAACCAGTTGTAACTTCTCTTTTCTTTAAAGTTCGAAACTTCTTCCCACGTTGCAAACACTTCCTTTATCTCCTTTTAAGAGATAACCTCCTCCACGATGCCGATCTCCTGCAGGACCTCCGTATGTTGCTGCGTCTGTAGTTCCGTCAACTCCTCCGTCGTCAGTTCCTCGGAATGTGCGGCGACAAGCTCATTGATGGCTCGTTTTTTCGAATTTTGGCTCGTAATTCAAGGCAAAAAAATCGACCAAGTGATGGCTCGTATCTTAAAAAACTCGAACGTTGGGGCACTCGTATCTCAAGGTACCGCTGTAAATGGTAGATGGCAACGATTTTTTTTCTCTGACCTCTTCAGAAATTTCCTTTGATTATGGCATCACTCACTGAGCTGGCAGCTTGATTCTGATGGTGTGGGGCAAAATACGTGAGGTTTAGATTAAGAAGGGTTGACTGTTGTAAAGTCAGGTCAGGTCAGGTCAGGTTGGGGAGCATGCACTGGTACAGTACGTTGCTGCACCCACCAGATGATGAAACACCTTGGGAATCTCGGTTGGCATCCCCCCAGGCAGACACGCGGTCCACCCTCCAGAAATGACTGTCTATCAGCTGCAACCAGAGCATCCTCTTGGCCTAGTCCAGCTGCTCGGGTCCTCAGCAGTGTGGATCCTGTGAGACAGATCACCTTTGGGGAATCGCGCCACATGGCCGTAGTGCCAAAACTGACACACAATGCAGGTAATGTGCCTCATTCGGGACTCCGTGAGCAACTGCTTATTCAACAAAAATTTAGGTCCTCAACAATGAGGTTCCTGTGAGCCAGATCATCCTCATGAGCCGTAGTGCCATAACTGACACTCCCTCACAATGCAGGTAATGCTCCTCAATTGGGACACAAAGTCAAACCAGCGTTACCCTGAAGAGACACAGAACTGAAGGAGTCCAGTCTTCGTCTCAGGTCACTGAAAAGTGTCCATGTCTCACATCCATATAGCAAGACCGGGAGCAGCAGAACTCAAAAGACTTGGACCTTCGTCGTTTTGCTGAGATATCAGGAGACCACACACCCCTTTCCACTGACCTCATGACCCCCCATGCTGTCCCAATCCATCTACTGACTTCACAGGAAGAGTCACCAGAGACATGAATGTCACTACAGAGGTGACGAGTTCGACACTCTCTCCGCAGACAGACACACTGTTGATGGCCGTGCCAATAAAGGCCTCTTCAAATCGTGGCACAGGTGTGAATGCTTCTCTCTCCAAGGAATCAATGAGGCACCTGACTGACGCATGCATTTGCCTTCAAAATCATTCAGGCCATCCTCGGAGCATAACATGTTTGAGCAACAACCCACACCCAAATAGAGCCTGCATTTCATGAGGCGTAATTATTTAAAATCGCCACGGCGCCACAGACCACTCTTAATGCTTCTATGAAGGAGAGATTCCAGTTTTTGAGTTTTAATAAATTTACTAACCTTTCTGAAAATATGTTGTCACTTTGTCATTACAAGTTGTTAAGTGTAGCGCAAAAATGGCAAGTTTCCCCATTTTAAATTAAAATCTACAACACAATAAAGTGTGTAGAAACTGAAGGGGCCTGAATATTTTCTGAATCCACAATGCACTCCACAGTGCAAAATGTGCAACCTGGGATGGATTGTGGTGTGATTGTGACCAAACATTTGGCATAGTCGGCAGGATCTGTACTTCGGCCAGCTCAAATGGCTGTTTTGCGTAGAAAGCAGGGGGCTGAGTGAAAGAGGGAGCTTAGCTAACACCCGCAGGACGTGCTCCACTCGCAGTAACTTACAGGTGGTCTCTCCGGGGCCGATAATGGCAGTTCTTCATGAAGAGTCAAAGTTGGAATTACTGCTTCTCCAAAGTAGTGAATTAAGAGTCTGAGTAGGCACTATATAACAGATAGATAGATGATAGATAGAAATGAAAGGCACAATATAATAGATAGATAGAGGTGAAAGGCACTATATAATAGATATATATGAAAGGCACTATATAATAGATAGATAGGTGTAAAAGGCACTATATAATAGATATGAAAGGCATTACATAATAGATATGAAGGGCACTATATAATTGTTAGAAAGAAATGAAAGGCACTGTATAATAGCTAGATAGATAGATATGAAAGGCACTATATAATAGATATGAAGGGCACTATATAATAGCTAGAAATGAAAGGCACTATATAATAGCTAGATATGAAAGGCACTATATAATAGAAATGAAAGGCACTATATAATAGCTAGATAGATAGATATGAAAGGCACTATATAATAGATATGAAGGGCACTATATAATAGAGTACTCCTAAGAAGGAAGGATTTATGTATTTTATTTTTCAAATGACATCTACAACACAACGAAGTGTGCAGGAAGTGAAGCGGACTTTCTGAATCCACTGTTGGGATCCCACCCATCCTCTACATCGGACACGTGGAGCTCAAAAGATAAAGACGGACTCACGGCAGCACAACAAAGTGACTCATGCACACTCCCGGGTTGTTTGTGTTCCTTATTTATTTCATACAATAAAATATATTAATTGTGTTTAAATTTTACATTGGTATTCACATTCGCAATAAACCCTCGGCCTCAACCTGTGGTCTCTTATGAGGATACGGTGAATGCCACAGAGCAATAAAAAAAAAAATAAAATAAACATATCTATTAAAAAATAGAAATCATGAACTAAATGTGGCACCCCTTTTTGTTTTGTTCTTCCGGGTGGGAGGCCACCCAGCATCATCCCAAAATTAAAAACACAGACAGATTAAAGTGTACAATCTTTCCATTAAGGCCGTCATTGTGGCAAGTCTAAATTATTAAATGGTGCCAAAGACAAGATCACAAAATACTTCAAAACACTTTTGAAGGTGGAGAAGGACCCAGCAGCCGGCCTGGCAGAGCAGAGAGGGGAACCGCCAGCCTCTGGTCTCCCGGGATCATTACTTCACCAGCCTCTTTGCCACATCCAGGTATGCCAGCTCAATCTCCTTGTCTGCCGCACACGTGTTGGTGAACTCGTCTCGCTCGTACGCGCTCTTCAGGTAGCGCCAAATGCCCGTCAGCTCTGTTGGGATCTCATAGTTACGGTACTTTTTTGCAACAATCTATGGAAAGAAAATGAAAATAGCCGTTAGAATCCGTTGTAGGAAAGCAGTACCACATTGACGCAAGCACTGTCATGGAGTCAAGCAGGAGAAATCTGCATTGGATCCTTATGCACTTTGCCTGTCACATACTTACTGGGGTATCCAGTGCAGGGGGCAAGAAAGTGATGTGAGGATAATATTTTTGAATTATCCACCACACCCCTAAATCATGGAAAATTATCTACAGATAAGTGCTATAGCCCCAAGTGGAGGAGTTCAAGTATCTCGGGGTCTTGTTCACGAGTGAGGGAAGAATGGAGCGCGAGATCGACAGGCGGATCGGTGCGGCGTCCACAGTGATGCGGGCTCTGCATCGGTCTGTCGTGGTGAAAAAGGAGCTGAGCCGTAAGGCAAAGCTCTCAATTTACCAGTTGATCTACGTTCCTACCCTCACCTATGGTCATGAGCTATGGGTAGTGACCGAAAGAACGAGATCGTGAATACAAGCGGCTGAAATGAGTTTCCTCCGCAGGGTTTCTGGGCTTTCCCTTAAAGATAGGGTGAGAAGCTCAGTCATCCGGGAGGAGCTCAGAGTAGAGCCGCTGCTCCTCCGCATCAAGAAGAGTCAGATGAGGTGGCATCTGATCAGGAGTCCTCCTGGACGCCTCCCTGGTGAGGTTTTCTGGGCACGTCCAACCGAGAGAAGGCCCCGGGGAAGACTCAAGCTGCTGCCCCCGCGACCCGACCTCAGATAAGCAGAAGAGGATGGATGGAGGATAAGTGCTGTAGCATGTGGCCGAGATGACTCCATGAGCGTTACCTCCCCCGGGACGCTAGATGGCAGCCCCCCTGGGTTGGAGCGGTGCCTCGGACACTCCCTCAGGGCTTCATGGGAGTTGGAGTATGGTGCAGCCCTGCGGGTGCCGCAAGGGGGTGCTGCAGCAGGATCCGCTATGCCCTTTTGGGCAGTTCTTCAACCGGAAACTACATCATCAAGCAACTGGAGCTCTTCTGGGGTCGTTACAAAAGGGGCCAGCAGACACAACTCGAGCTTGACCGGAAGGAGTGGAGGAGAAGAGAAAGAGAGGAAGAAAAAGAGTATTCTGTTTGTGAGACTGTGCTGTACTTGTGGGAAACGCGGTAAGGCGTTTCCCACGAGGTAAAAGAAAAATAATAAAAACACGTGTGTGCCTCGAACTTGTGTCCCATGCTTGTCTGTGTCAGGTTCAGGTGGCGGTGCCGGCCTGGTGGTCCACAGTGCCCTATACACATCAGATGTTAAGTACAGTTTGTGTACGGGGAGGTGTGCCCTGTAGTATTTGCATAAACCCTAACCGTAACACCTAACCCTTAAACTGAACCAAAAAAACACTAAAATATCCCATTGACCCTTTGCTCTGACACTTAAAATTTGGCTCAGGTTCATCTCATTCTATTGATCATCATTGAGAGGAGGGGGTGAATGAGGGGGCTCCAGGTGCTTGCTGACATAATTCCGGCAGCACTTCCGGGTTTGGTGGAAGTGTTGCAATTAAGGGCTCGGGAACTCTTCAGGCGTCCCTTACTGGTGGCCATGGGCCGGGCCCCAACTGGGTTGAGCTTCCATGCTCCAAACCCGTGGTACCACTGCGCTCCAGGGGGGGTTGCCCTCGACCACTTCAGGGGAGGGAATGCTCCGGTAACCCAATAGCCACTTGGGCTGAGCTCCAGAGAATGTGAATGGAAATGAGAAAAACTGCCAAAAATACTCCACTGATCAGAGGTTTATGATAGAGTGAAGCATGGTGGTGGCAGCATCATGTTGTGGGGTTGAGGGTGGGAGACGAATCAGGGCTGAAGGGAAAGCTGAACCAAGCTCAATACAGATATATCCTTAAAGAGAACCTGCTGCAGAGACTTCTGGACTGAACTGACAGGTCACCCTTCAACAGCACAGTGACACGCGGCAAAATTCAAAGACAAGACAGGAGTGGCCTGGGGACGACTCTGGGAATCTCCTTGAGTTGGTCAGTCAGAGACGAGACTTAGCCTAATTAAACATCTCTGGAGAGGACTGAAAATACTGTAGCTATTCACTGATGGTCTCCACTCAACCTGACAGAGCTTAAGAGGATCTGCAGAGAAGAAACTCCACAAATCCAGGTGGGTGAGGCTCGTCACGTCAGACCTAAGAAGACTCCAGAATACATGTGGCAATGGAATATTTTTTGTATGTTTAAAACAATTATAAAAATTTTTGGTTTGACATCATAGGGTTTTTATTATATATAGATAGATAGATGTGCAAGGCACTATATAATCCACGGGTGTCAAACCAGGCCAGGAGGGCCGCAGTGGCTGCAGGTTTTCTTTCTCACCCTTTTCCTAATCAGTCTCCAGTTTTCACTGCTAATTAACTTCTTTTCCTTCTATTTTAATAGCCCTGTTTTTAAGGATTAAGTCTCCTGAATCGATTCTTTTCTTTATTAAATGACAGCCAAACAGAAATAAGACATAAAATGAGCCAACAGATGACCAGCTAAATTGGGGCTTCAAACTCCAACCAGTTCCTTAATGAGAAGCTGATTCTTGCTGTTAATTAAACCCGTTATTCAACTCCATGGCTTGTCGCTGCTCTCTTTTTCCCACAGCAGACATTTCCAAAACTGTTGATATTCTGTTTTTTTTCTAAGAACTCCTTAAATGTTTTGGTAACCTGAGGGATCAACACCTTACTGAGACCTTCATCTTTATTTTCAGATTTTGTTTGATGGGTACAGGTGAGCTGATCTGGTCATGACCTGCTTGTTTTATGTCACATTACTGTCCGGCTGCTAATTAAGGAAAAAAACAACTAAGGGATCTGAGACAAGCTAATTAAAGCTAAGGCTAAATAAGTTAATTAGCATCAAAAACGGGTCACTAATTAAGAAGATGGTTAGAATGAAAACCTGCAGCCACTGCGGCCCTCCAGGACTGGAGCTTGACACCCCTGATATAATCGATAGACTGATAGATGTAAAAGGCACTATATAATAGATAGATAGATAGATAGATAGATAGATAGATATTAAAGGCACTGTATATTTAATAGATAGCTAGATAGATATGAAAGGCACTATATAATAGATACTGTAGATAGATTTTGATAGATAGCTAGATAGATATGAAAGGCACTATATAATAGATACTGTAGATAGATAGATGTGCAAGGCACTATATAATCAATAGACTGATAGATGTGAAAGGTACTATATAATAGATAGATAGATAGATAGATGTGAAAGGCACTATATAATGATAGATAGATAGATAGATAGATAGATAGATAATGAAAGGCAGTATATAATAGATAGATAGATAGATAGATAGATAGATAGATAGATAGATAGATAGATAGACTTTTTTTGCTTCCAAGGGGAAATTAAAACTTTGTAGAAGATGAGAAAAAAAAAATTTTAATTTGAAAAAGAGAAGGGGTCTGATTACTTTCTGAATCCACTGTAATTACAGAATGATAATTATCCATCCATTATCCAGCCCGCTATATCCCAACTACAGGGTCACGGGGGTCTGCTGGAGCCAATCCCAGCCAACACCAGGCGCACGGCAGGAAAGAAACCCCAGGCAGGGTGCCAGCGCACCGCAGAGAATGATAATTCGATTTTCATATTTAAATTTTTTAATAATGTACAAAGCTGTACATTTATTTAAATTATTGTATTAATATTATAAAACATAGAAAAGCTTTAAAACCCTTTATCTATTTATGTTCTGTCTTGAAAACTTATTTTCTGATATGCAGAATTATTACGTGAATATGGAAACAAGGTGTGAACCCAAGAAGGCAGTGTAGCCCCCTGCTGGCTGGAGTACTGCATTGTAAAACAAAACACTGCTAGTTCAGCTCCAACTTCTGACACCAACTACTCGCCTTCCACATTTCCAAAATCTGAAAATGACATCAAATTAATTAGTGATTCCACTATGTGAAGGTGAGTGTGGGTGGGAATAGGTACAGAATATTATGTCTCAGTGAAAAGATGCAAAATTCTTAGTGGAAGGGGCCTGAAGAGGAGACATGTCCAAAATTTGTTTCTGGAATATCAGTTTTATGTTTTATTTAAGCCAAAACAACAAGCAGAAATCACAGACGAAAAGTCACTGCCAAAGATCAGTACACTGAAGTCAGACTAAAGAATCGCTCTCACCAACTCTCAGGGTTTAATCCAATCTTGGGTGACTAGGGAGTGCTTTGTGCCAACCTTGAAACTGTCATATTGATGACATCACATGGTGTGCACTCCCAGTGACTCTTGGGTAACAAACCTCTAGCAAACAGCAAAAAAAAAAAACATGGGCCACAAAACAGAAGTGCCCCTAAAAAGTAACAATGGCACCACATTTACTAGTCTTTAATGCACTTCTATTCATTTTTTAAGTAACAGAACTGAATTCCACGTGTAACCAAATCCCCAAAAAAGCGAGGAAAGATGCAAGAGAAAGACAGAAAGAATTGAAAATAAATTCAGCTCAGAACTCGTGAGCCCTCGTGATGGACTTGCATCCCATCCAGGCTTGTTTTCCTGCCTTATGTCCAGTGCTGTCAGGATAGGCTCTGGACTCCCTCAATGCTGAACCAGATTGAACAGGTTCGAGAAGATTATGTTATGAGTCAGACAGGCTTCATGGGATAGGAGGATGGGAGAAACGGTGAGTCTCAGATTCAGGGGACACCTAGTGGAGACTAAAGGGAATGGCAACCAACAGGGAAACCAGCAATCACCTCTACAACAAGACTCTAGTGAGACACGGCGCTTGTAGGCTCTTGAAAACATCTGGAAGGGACATTGGGACAGTTCAGCCATTAGCGACGCAAAGTCAGAAGTACTTGATGGTTTTCTGTAATTTGACGTTTTTTTACAATGCAGACTGTGGCAGCTCACCTTTACGATGTGAAGCTTTGGCAGGAGGTTACAGTCGGCGAGTGTCAGCTCATCCCCGTCCAGAAACCTGCGTTTTGACACGGTCACATTTTCAACACTGTCAGAGTCCACCTCGTCAGGCTGGGGAGTGTACAGGTAGGTGTCCAGCTTCTTCAAGGCCTTTGTCAGGGTATTTTCCAGACCTGTGGGCACATGAGAGGAAATACAGATACTAAGATTTATTTGTAGCCCTCTTCTTATGTAACCGTATCAGTCTCGTCTTTTATATAGCGCCTTGTGATGGTTGTCTCCAGAAAAGGTGCCACAATAAATCGAGACTAGACATATGGATGAAGGCAATAAACAATGCTGAAAATAAATAGCTGTGAAAAGTGCTCTACAATAAGGTACACAGATATGAAAGGTGCTTTATATATATACTCAGCAAAAAAAGAAACGTCCCTTTTTCAGGACTGTGTATTTCAACAATAATGTTTTAAAAATCCAAATAACTTGACAGATCTTCATTGTAAAGGGTTTAAACAATGTTGTCCATGCATGTTCAATTAACCATAATCAATTAATTAACATGCACCTGTGGAATGGTCGTTAAGACCTTAACAGCTTACAGAAAGTAGGCATTTAAGGTCACAGTTCTAAAAACGCAGGACACTAAAGAGACTTGTCTACCGACTGTGATAAACACCCAAAGAAAGATGCCCAGGGTCCCTGCTCATCTGCGTGAACGTGCATTAGGCATGCTGCAGGGAGGCATGAGGACTGCTGATGTGGCTAGCTAGGGCAATAAATTGCCATGTCCGCACTGTGAGACAGGGAGACAGGAAGGACAGCTGATCATCCTCGCAGTGGAAGACCACGTGTAACAACACCTGCACAGGATCGGTACATCCGAATATCACACCTGCGTGACAGGTACAGGATGGCCACAACAACTGCCCGAGTCACACCAGGAACACACAATCCCTCCATCAGTGCTCAGACTGTCCGCAATAGGCTGAGAGAGGCTGGACTGAGGGCTTGTAGGCCTGTTGTAAGGCAGGTCCTTACCAGACATCACCAGCAACAACGCCTATGGGCACAAACCCACCTTCGCTGGACCAGACAGGAGTGGCAAAAGTGCTCTTCACTGATGAGTCACGGTTTTGTCTCACCAGGGGTGATGGACGGATTCGTGTTTATCGTCCATGGAATGAGCGTTACACCGAGGCCTGTACCCTGGAGCGGGATCACTTGGATCGATGGCTAAGGCCATTCCCCCAGAAATGTCCAGGAACTTGCAGGTGCCTTGGTGGAAGAGTGGGGTAACATCTCACAGCAAGAACTGACAAATCTGGTCCAGTCCATGAGGAGGAGATGCACTGCAGTACTTCAAGCAGCTGGTGGCCACACCACATACTGACTGGTACTTTTGATTTTGAGCCTCCCTTCATTCAGGGACACATTGTGAAACATTTTTAGTTTATGTCTTATGGTGTTGACTCTTTTAGTGTTCATACAAATATTTACACATTAAGTTTACTGAAAGTAAAAACAGTTGAAAGTCAGAGGACGTTTCTTTTTTGCTGAGTATATATATATATATATATATATATATAGACTTAGTTTGTTAATTACCAATTTTATTTTTCAACAGATAAAGAGCATTTACAATAACAGAAATCAATATAAACAACACTATTAACATCGTTATCATATGAGAATATGAAGTAATATATAAGAAGCACATTGCATATAAATATAAATTATTAAACAGTAAAAAATTTTGATAAAAGAATTTGAACAACATATAAGAAGCGTATAAATTATTAAACAGTAAAGCAGTAGAAGTAAAGATACATTGAGTACTACTGCAGTGCTTTCGGGTAAACCACATTTTTCTTCTTTGCCGATTAGGTGCATAAATTTATACATTTTTTGGTGTTCCCACCCGAGACACGCTACATACTGTATAACTGACCGTGGGAGAAGCATGGACTTTCTAAAGTGATTGGCCTTGTGCTCTATTTATTGTAACTGCAAATGCAAGGCAGACCGGAAATTGTAGCCTTTTGAAGTCAAATGCCATGTCCCAAGGGATGAGCGGGATACATGGCATGAAGACACTACTCCGTCTACCGGCATTTGTCAAGATAAGCTGTTTCCAGTCATACGCGAAAAGAAATGTATATATTTAGATTCTGGTGATACGCACATAGTGTATTATAGTATGTTCTGTGGTCAGTAGTACATAAAATAACATATCATGGATACATACATATTTATTAAAATATCAGAGTTTTCTTAAATAATTACTTACCAAATAGGTGTTTACTTCTTTTCAATATCATCTCTGGGCATGGAAACCACTCGGTAAGTGACAGTTCTTTGATCGATGGTGATCACCTCGATAGACATGTTAATGGGGGTTAACGGTTGGAATGATAAAGGAAATGGGTACCTGAACAATGTAAAGTAAGTCTAAAATACCTACACAATAACTATATTGTTATTAACTATTGCGGCCAACAGTGGCATCTTACCACCGAAATAAGTACGTACATTGGTTTTGGTTAGCACAGGGAAGCCGCCTACCAAATTTCGTGAAGATGGGGCTATGAATAAGAAAGTTCAACATGGCGGACTTTGTTGACCGTTATGACCGTTACGCGTAGAATTTCGAAATGAAACCTGCTTAACTTTTGTAAGTAAGCTGTAAGGAATGAGCCTGCCAAATTTCAGCCTTCTACCTACATGGGAAGTTGGAGAATTAGTGACGTTGGGAAGTTCAATATGGTGGCCAACAGTGGCATCATACCACTGAAATAAGTACGTACATCGATTTCAGTTAGCACAGGGAAGCCGCCTACCAAATTTCGTGAAGATGGGGTCAGCCTTCTACCCACACGGGAAGTTGGAGAATTAGTGACGTTGGAAAGTTCAATATGGTGGCCAACAGTGGCGTCATACCTCCAAAATAAGTACGTACATTGGTTTTGGTTAGTGCAGGGAAGCCTCCTACCAAATTTCGTGAAGATGGGGCCATAAATAAGAAAGTTCAACATGGCGGACGTTGTTGACCGTTATGACCGTTACATGTAGAATTTCGAAATGAAACCTGCTTAACTAAGTAAGCAGTAAGCTTACTAACTTACTAAGTAAGTAAGCTGTAAGGAATGAGCCTGCCAAATTTCAGCCTTCTACCTACACGGGAACTTGGAGAATTAGTGATGAGTCAGTGAGTCAGTCAGTCAGTCAGTAAGGGCTTTGCCTTTTATTAGTATAGATGTTCTGTGATCATAAGTACTTTCCTGTGGTCATAAAATTTTTAAAACGCTGTAGTGTATTATAACATGTGGTCATAAAATTTTATATATTTAGATTCTGGTCATACGCACGTAGTGTATTAAAATATGTTCTGTGGTCATACGTAATTTCCGTTTCAAACACGAAAAGAATTTTATATATTTAGATTGCGGATTTAAATCGGGTTTTTTTCTAGAATTTGCTTCAACTTTTCGGTCAATTTTGCGACTTTTCTCATCACACTAAGTATCATAGTTCACTTGCAGGAGTGATATACTCACACTAATCCGAGACAGAGACAGAGACTGGGGAGCCGGGCAGAGACCCTCCTCACTGGCCAGGCGGTGTTGGGCATGGTGTTGTATACGGGTTGCATCTGAACTGGTGAGGCAGATGTGGGCGGCGTGCACCTCATCACGCTAAGAAGTATACGCTTTGTAACAGGAGGGACATGCAGCAGGCCGAGGGGGGAGGAAGCGTGACATCAGAAGTCGGGCAGGAGACCCTCCTCACTGTCCTGTTTTATTACTACGCAGGCAGAGCTGCGGGGAATGGCTAGTAATAGATAGATAGGAAAAGGGATTCATGGAAAATTTAGACAATTTAGACTACATTAGTTTAGGAATACTTTATTGGTCTCCCAGGCAAAATTAAAACTTTGTAGAAGCTCAAGAGAAAAAAGAACATAAATACGAGGGACGTTCAAAAAGTTTCCACACTTTTTAAAAATTTTGTTTATATATCTTGTCACACACAAACTGTTAGGAGGCAATCAGAAAGCCCTAAGGTAAGTGAATCCTTGCGGGATAAACGGTTAGTATCGAGCATTGAGGCCATTGAGGACAAAACTCACTAACTATCTTCTCCCAGTTCCAGAACTTCCCAAAGACATCAACTTTGCTCAATAACAGACATGAAACTCACTAACTCATCTGACATCACTTCCAGTTCAGAATGATAATGCTTCCCAAACAAGACATCACTTCCACTTTGGCTCATCTGACGACGTCACTTTCAGTCACAGAATGATAACGTCACTTCCAGCTCAGCCTGATGACATCACTTCCAGTCACAGAATGATAACGTCACTTCCAGCTCAGTCTGATGACGTCACTTTCTGGTCACAGAATGATAACGTCACTTCCAGCTCAGCCTGATGACATCACTTCCGGTCACAGAATGATAACGTCACTTCTGACCCAGCCTGAAGAAGTCATTTGCACCTCTACTTCCTTCCGGTCACCATTTTGTCTATAAAAACCACCATTTGCCTGATATTGATATTTTGCCAAATGTCTTTTTTTTTCCCCCAAGACCTCCGGATATTATACGGAGAAATTTCCCACAACTCTTAGCAAGTCTGCAAGTGTCTTATTTTCATCACAATCTATTTCAAAAACAAATGACATCACTTTTCTACATAGTCACCTTTCTTTGCAATGCCATTTTCTCTGAGTCATACCAACTTTTTAATGCCATCAGCAAAATATGTTTTTGGTTGCACCGCTGCTTTCACATCATCATCATCATCATCACCACATACCTGTAGCTGGACATCTGAAGTGCGCTCTGCATCCGTCTTACTATTACGGCCATCTTTCGAACACTTCAATCCACTCGTAGACGAATCTACAAGAGAGAACTTTATCCCCATACTGAGCACACATGCGGAGATGAATTTGTGTTCCCGGCACACCTTCAGCCCACAAAAATCGTACGACATAACGCCATTCCTCTTTGGTGCAATTTACAAGCTTAACACAGCCATTTTCACCACATGGTGACAACTCTAATACTAAACTGCAAGGACAGCTGATTTGCCAGACAGAACGAGTCACATGACACTTTCAGAAACAACCAATCACTACTCCTCCTGCCTTCTCCGTTTCCAATGAAAATATACTGCTCAAAAAATAAAGGAAGACTTTTGAATGAGAGTGTAGCATCAGGTCAATGAAACATGCGGGCTATTGAGTTGGTCAGTTAAGCAGCAGAGGGGCTTGTTAATCAGTTTAATGAAATGAACAACAGGGGCACTAGAGGGGCAGCAATGAGACGACCCCCACAACAGGAATGAATGGTTTCACAGGTGGAGGGAGGCCACAGACATTTTTCCCTCCTCATCTGTTTTGTCACTCGTTTTGCATTTGACTACAGTCAGTGTCACTGCTGATACCATGAGGCCATACCTGACCCTACAGAGCTGGCACAGGTAGTCCAACTTCTCCAGGATGGCAGGCACATCAATACGTGGCATTGCCAGAAGGTTTGCCGTGTCTCCCAGCGCAGTCTCAAGGGCATGGAGGAGATTCTAGGAGGCAGACAGGCAGTTACTCGGGGAGGGCTGGACAGGGCCCCTCGCAGAAGGTCCTTAACCCATCATCAGGACCCACCGGTATCTGCTCCTTTGGGCAAAGAGGAACAGGATGAGCACTGGCAGAGCCTACAAAATGACCTCCAGCAGGCAGGCAGGCCACTGGTGTGAAAGTCTCTGACCAAACAATCAGAAACAGACTTCATGAGGGTGGCCTGAGGGCCTGACGTCCTCTAGTGGGCACCGTGGAGCTCAATTGGCATTTGCCATAGAATATCAGAATTGGCAGGTCCACCACTGGCAGGCGTTCTGTGCTTTTCACAGATGACAGCAGGTTCACCCTGAGCACATGTGACAGACGTGAAAGGGTCTGGAGAAGCCGTAGAGAACGTTATGCTGCCTGTCACATCGTTCAGCATGACTGGTTTGGTGCTGGGTCAGTGATGGTCAGTCTGGGGAGGCATATCCATGGAGGGACGCACAGACCTCTACAGGCTAGACAACGGAACCTTGACTGCCATTAGGTATCAGCATGAAATCCTTGGACCCCTTGTCAGAACCCTATGCTGGTGCAGTGGCTCCTTTGTTCCTCCTGGTGTACGACAATCCCCGGCCTCATGTGGCGAGAGGATGAAGGAATTGATACCATTGACTGCCCCCACTGATCACTCGCCTGGCCTCAATCCAATAGAACACCTCTGGGTGGGACATTATGTTTGGTCCATCCAACGCCTCAGCCTGTCCAGGAGCTCAGTGATGCCCTGGTCCAGATCTGGGTGGAGATCCCCCAGGACACCATCAATCGTATCATTAGGACATTGTCAGGCATTCAAACAAACTACTGAGTACGATTTGGTGTTGCTGCAATAAAATTTCAGCAAAATGGACTCGCCTGCCTGCCTTTTCAGAGTGTCTTTGAATTGAGCCCTCTGTAGGTTAATCATTTTCATTTCCATCAGATGATGTGGCTGCCATCCTTTCGTTCCCAACACATCGCCAAAGCAGAAGAGATAGCCAGCAGGATTTTTTTTTCCCATTGAGATCTGATGTGTTTTCAAAGTGTGCCTTTCATTTTTGTGTGCAGTTTATAAAAGTGCAGACACCTTTTCAACGTCTCTTGTATACAGTGGTGTGAAAAACTATCTGCCCCCTTCCTGATTTCTTATTCTTTTGCATGTTTGTCACACAAAATGTTTCTGATCATCAAACACATTTAACCATTAGTCAAATATAACACAAGTAAACACAAAATGCAGTTTTTAAATGATGGTTTTATTATTTAGGAGAAAAAATCCAAACCTACATGGCCCTGTGTGAAAAAGTAATTGCCCCCTGAACCTAATAACTGGTTGGGCCACCCTTAGCAGCAATAACTGCAATCAAGCGTTTGCGATAACTTGCAATGAGTCTTTTACAGCGCTCTGGAGGAATTTTGGCCCACTCATCTTTGCAGAATTGTTGTAATTCAGCTTTATTTGAGGGTTTTCTAGCATGAAGCGCCTTTTTAAGGTCATGCCATAGCATCTCAATTGGATTCAGGTCAGGACTTTGACTAGGCCACTCCAAAGTCTTCATTTTGTTTTTCTTCAGCCATTCAGAGGTGGATTTGCTGGTGTGTTTTGGGTCATTGTCCTGTTGCAGCACCCAAGATCGCTTCAGCTTGAGTTGAAGAACAGATGGCCGGACATTCTCCTTCAGGATTTTTTGGTAGACAGTAGAATTCATGGTTCCATCTATCACAGCAAGCCATCCAGGTCCTGAAGCAGCAAAACAACCCCAGACCATCACACTACCACCACCATATTTTACTGTTGGTATGATGTTCTTTTCTGAAATGCTGTGTTCCTTTTACGCCAGATGTAACGGGACATTTGCCTTCCAAAAGTTCAACTTTTGTCTCATCAGTCCACAAGGTATTTTCCCAAAAGTCTTGGCAATCATTGAGATGTTTCTTAGCAAAATTGAGACGAGCCCTAATGTTCTTTTGCTTAACAGTGGTTTGCGCCTTGGAAATCTGCCATGCAGGCCGTTTTTGCCCAGTCTCTTTCTTATGGTGGAGTCGTGAACACTGACCTTAATTGAGGCAAGTGAGGCCTGCAGTTCTTTAGACGTTGTCCTGGGGTCTTTGTGACCTCTCGGATGAGTCGCCTCTGCGCTCTTGGGGTAATTTTGGTCGGCCGACCACTCCTGGGAAGGTTCACCACTGTTCCATGTTTTTGCCATTTGTGGATAATGGCTCTCACTGTGGTTCGCTGGAGTCCCAAAGCTTTAGAAATGGCTTTATAACCTTTACCAGACTGATAGATCTCAATTACTTCTGTTCTCATTTGTTCCTGAATTTCTTTGGATCTTGGCATGATGTCTAGCTTTTGAGGTGCTTTTGGTCTACTTCTCTGTGTCAGGCAGCTCCTATTTAAGTGATTTCTTGATTGAAACAGGTGTGGCAGTAATCAGGCCTGGGGTGGCTACGGAAATTGAACTCAGGTGTGATACACCACAGATAGGTGATTTTTTAACAAGGGGCAATTACTTTTTCACACAGGGCCATGTAGGTTTGGATTTTTTCTCCCTAAATAATAAAACCATCATTTAAAAACTGCATTTTGTGTTTACTTGTGTTATATTTGACTAATGGTTAAATGTGTTTGATGATCAGAAACATTTTGTGTGACAAACATGCAAAAGAATAAGAAATCAGGAAGGGGGCAAATAGTTTTTCACACCACTGTATGTTACCTGCTTCAGGTCTAGGGGAAACCTGGGCAGGCACAAGCCACTTGTTATATAGGGTGTAGCCACAGTGATGTGGTGAAGAAAGCATACAAGAAGCAGGGAGCAGGCAGGAAGCAGCCTCAGACCATACTTCTGTATTCTACTTTGTCTCATTTACCCAGAAATATATAAACGCTTCAATTTCTGCATAGATCAACATGACGATCAGCTAAACTGTAACAGCCGAACCCCCTTTACCCAGACTGGCAACTACACTACCAAGACAATTACCTTGGCTTACCTGAGGAGTTTCAAGCTAATAACAAGCCATACTCCTTGCAAATAGTCCTTTTTTCACCCAAATGACGAAAATAACATCAATCCATTATCCAGCCCGCTATATCCTAACTACAGGGTCACGGGGGTCTGCTGGAGCCAATCCCAGCCAGCACAGGGCGCCAGGCAGGAAACAAACCCCGGGCACCGCAGGGCACACACACACACACACACACACACACACAAACACACACTAGGGACAAGTTAGGATCACCAATGCACCTAACCTGCATGTCTTTGGACTGTGGGAGGAAACCCACGCAGACACGGGGAGAACATGCAAACTCCACACAGGGAGGACCCGGGAAGGAAACCTTGGTCTTCTAACTGTGAAGGCAGTAGCGCTACCCACTGCACCACCATGCTGCTCACACTACAAGTCAGCAATGTAAAATCAAGTGCAGATATATTGACAGTGGATAAAGCTATATATACACACACAAGGGCAGACAAATACTTAATACTATATATGTGCACACAATTCACCACTATCCCAAAGACACCAGTGAATGATTATATATATAAATATATATATACTAGCAGAATACGAGAAGTAGTGTGTTAAAGAAGTTATGAAAAAGAAAAGGAAACATTTTAAAAATAATGTAACATGATTGTCAATGTAATTGTCGTAGGCTTATTTCAGTATCCACAGTGAATTTGATGATTGTAAAGAGTTTCATTTATGACTGTAAATGTCGTGTATGAGAAATGCACATTTTTAGGGTAGAAGGATCTCTTTGTAATCGACGTCCTCGGGCTGTAAAATGATGAAGCTGTCTGCTGAGCTTCCTCTTGAGTGTGCAGTGTATAGTCAGCCGTGTGAAAAGCAATCTTGTGTCAAGTCAATGGCGATCATTTTTAGAGTCTGGCCCTGTGACTTATTTATTGTCATAGTGAAGAAGACCTTTTACTGGAGATTGAAGGCATTTGAATTGGAATGGGAGGTCAGAGGGTATGAGAGGGATGCGAGGAATAAATCGAGTCTCCCCTGAGCCAGCGCCAGTGAAGACCGTGGCCTCAATGAGGTTCTTGTGCGAAGATGTGATTTGAAGCCTGGTGCCGTTACAAAGGTTTGGTGGTTGTAAGTTTCGTAGTAACGTAATTGGAGGGTAAACCTTCAAAAGTTGAGTATGCGGAGGCCTGCCCGGAGGATTAAGAGTATGAAGAAACTAAATGAAAAGGCAGGAGTCACCAGCAGGAAGGCGTGAATGAAGGCCAACAATAACAGGCTTGAAGCGGTGGAGTAAAGAAGAAGGGAGCAGTGAGCACGACGAACAGCTGAGGAAAGTAAGGAAGCGGGTGAGGAGGCACATGAGCACGGGATGTCGTTAATGTACCGTATTTTCTCGTGTACCACGCGCCTTCATGTAAGACGCGCACCCTAATTTTTATAAAGAGAATCGTGAAAATCATTTTTCCCCGTGTATGACGCGCATTGTTTATATAGGAAGCATTTAGAGAGAGAGAGTGTGTGAGCAAGCGAGCGAGAGAGAGAGCGCGAGTGCAAGAGAGAGAGTGAGAGAGCGAGCCCAAGCAGTTTCCTTGTGCATGACGCGCACCTGATTTTCTAAAGCTAATTTTCGGGAAAAAATGTGCGCGTGGTACACGTGTAAATACGGTATATAGGCAGGGAGCCAACCTCGTGGTAGGTGTGCGGAAAAAGGAAGAAGGACCGGGGGTGGCCATTTGTGCATTTCTGCCGTAAAATAAATCGTCTGTTAATGGAAATAAGGAATGAAACCGCCAAAAGGAGAGGTCAGTTCTGAAAGTTCCTTATGGCATAATGATGAGAACCGCCAAAAAGAAGACGTTATTTTCAAAGGTTCGTTACGGGGCACGGCACGAAATGAAACATACTTAAAGTTTGTAAGTACAGTGTAAAGGATGAGCATGGGAAATTTGGACTTCTTACGTATATTGGAAGTTGCAGAAACAGTGAGTAGGGGTCTCCCTTATCTATATATACAGTTTAAGGGGTACAGCCATTTCCCCCCCTTGGGTGTTGCAATAGGACATGAAACATACCGAACTTTTGTAAGTACACTGCAAGGAATGAGAACGTGAAATTTCAGCTCTCCACCTATGTGGAAAATGGGAGAATTAGTGAGGAGTCAGTGAGGGCTTTGTCTTTTATATACAGTCATATGAAAAGGTTTGGGAACCCCTCTTAATTCTTTGGATTTTTGTTTCTCATTGGCCGAGCTTTCAAATTAGCAACTTCTTTAATATCTGACATGCCTTATGGACACAGCAGGATTTCAGCAGTGACATTAAGTTTATTGGATTAACAGAAAATATGCAATATGCATCATAACAGAATTAGACAGGTGCATAAATGTGGGTACCCCAACAGAGATATGACATCAATACTTAGTTGAGCCTCCTTTTGCTCCTTTGAGCCTCTAGACGCTGTCCTCCTATAGCCTCTGATGAGTGTCTGGATTCTGGATGGAGGTACTTCTGACCATTCTTCATACAAAATCTCTCCAGTTCAGTTCAATTTGATGGACAGCCTGCTTCAAATCATCCCATAGATTTTCGATGATATTCAAGTCAGGGGACTGTGACGGCCATTCCAGAACATTGTACTTCTCCCTCTGCATGAATGCCTTTGTAGATTTCCAACTGTGTTTTGGGTCATTGTCTTGTTGGAATATCCAACCCCTGCGTAACTTCAACTTTGTGACTGATGCTTGAACATTATCCTGAAGAATTTGTTGATATTGGGTTGAATTCATCTGACCCTCGACTTTAACAAGGGCCCCAGTCCCTGAACTGGCCACACAGCCCCACAGCATGATGGGACCTCCACCACATTTGACAGTAGGTAGCAGGTGTTTATCTTGGAATGCGCTGTTCTTCTTCCGCCATGCAAAGCGCTTTTTGTTCTGACCAAATAATTCCATTTGTGCCTCATCAGTCCAAAGCACTTTGTCCCCAAATGAATCTGGCTTGTCTAAATGAGCATTTGATACAACAAGCGACTCTGTTTGTGACTTCTTTCTCATCACCCTGCCATACAGATGTTCTTTGTGCAAATTGCACTGAATTGTAGAACGATGTACAGATACACCATCTGCAGCGAGATGTTCTGTGGAGGTGATCTGTTGGTTGTCTGTCACCATTCTCACAATCCTGTCATATGCCACTCCTGTATTTTTCTTGGCCTGCCAGACCTGAGTTGGTTTAACAGCAACTGTGCCTGTGGCCTTCCATTTCCTGATTCCATTCCTTACACTTGAAACTGACAGTTTAAACCTCTGAGATGGCTTTTGTAACCATCCCCTAAACCAGGAGACTCAACAATCTTTGTTTTCAGATCTTTGGAGAGTTGCTTTGAGGATCCCATGCTGTCTGTCACTCTTCAGAGGAGAGTCAAAGGGAAGGAAGCACAACTTGCAATTGACCACCTTAAATACCTTTGACCACTCATGATTGGACACTCCTGTCTATGAAGTTCAAGGCTTAACGAGCTCATCCAACCAAGTAATCAGCACTGAGCAGTGACAGGCATTCAAATCAGCACAATGACAAGGGGACCCACATTTGTGCACAGCCAGTTTTTCACATTTCATTTCATTTCATACGACTAAATACTGCGCCACTAAAAATTTTTGTTCGGAAAACACCGCAGTGCTCAGATGTTCTTAGGAAATGAAAGACATACCACTGTTATCTTTTGTGTTGAAAGGAGAGTCAATTATTATGCAGGCTGAGAGGGGTTCCCAAACTTTTTCATATGACTGCATAAAGATTTATATGAGCACACGAATATACAATAATAATATTTACAAAAACTCTCCCTTGCCCCTAAACAATAAATAAATAAACACGGAGCACAAACACAGACTGATGATAAATGGCAGTTGAAATGTGTGTGATAAATGAGTCCAAAGCTAATAAAGTCCGGCGATAATTGAATATTGGCTGAAGTGATATTTTGCCTCTTCCCGAAAATACAAATGACCTCCCTGTGTAAGTCCTCTGCAGTGGCTGATGGGAATCCAAACCCCGGGGTTTCTCTGCACTGGTTGTTGTGATGATACACACTAGAACAAATAACTCATCTCATCATGTTCATAAATCTTCTTACTGAAATGCAAAAAGGAAAATTTTATCCCGAAAGGTATCATGATAAGGAATTCAGTCATACACACCTACAATATTCAGTTTGCAGATCAACTTTGTTCTAGGACATCTGCAAGGATAAGAAACCACTTAAGATGTCTCACTTAAAGGTTTTCCAGTGTTGTTTCTTGTCCTGGTGTGCATATAAACACAAGGAACTCCAGTTTCTGTATTACATCTCACTTGAAGAAGGAGCCTGAGTTGCCTCGAAATCCTGCATATTGTTATCTTTTTAGTTAGCCATTAAAATGAGTCATTTTACCTGACTTCTCATTACATTCATAATGGCTAACGCGGTACAACACCCTAGTCCTGCGAGATAGGTAGACATTTATGTCCTGTAGATGTCCATCAACAATAACCTGTACCAGAATTTTCCAGGAAATTCTGATTTATAGCCCATTACACTAAGCAGCCATCCATCCGTCCATTATCCAACCTGCTATCCCCGCCAACACAGGGCACAAGGCAGTAAAAAAACCTCGGGCAGGGCGCCAGCCACCGCAGGGCACACACCCACACACACACAGCAAGCACACACTAGGGACAATTTAGAATCGCCAATGTACCTAACACATTAGCTTCTGTAGTCTTTTGTGTTTTGTACTTCCTTCCCATGTGTTAATCCGCCCGTATATGTCTTATCTATACTAATTAAAGGCAAAGCCCTCACTGACTGACTCACTGACTGACTGACTCACTGACTGACTGACTCACTGACTGACTGACTCACTCACTGACTCGTCACTAATTCTCCAACTTCCCGTGTAGGTAGAAAGCTGAAATTTGGCAGGCTCATTCCTTACAGCTTACTTATAAAAGTTAAGCAGGTTTCATTTAGAAATTCTACACGTAACGGTCATAACGGTCAACAACGTCCACCATGTTGAACTTTCTTATTTATGGCCCCATCTTCACGAAATTTGGTAGGAGGCTTCCCTGCGCTAACCGAAACCAATGTACGTACTTATTTCAGTGGTATGACGCCACTGTCGGCCGCCATATTGAACTTTTCAACAGTCTTTGTTACTTATGGGCCCATCTTCAAGAAATTTGGTACGCGGGTTCCCAACGCTAACTGAATCCTACTTACGTACATATATACGTCCATAGCCTGCAGCTCGGTCACGTGTGAGGTGGCGTTGGGTCCCCATCCCAACGCCTCCCACGTTGTTGGCTGCCTGCCTATATAAGGCCGTCCGTCACTCCAGTCTCTACATTCCCTTTCTTGCTTCGCCACGGGATTCACGTCTCCCTGCTGATAACTACAGCCTTTTTATTTAATCCACGGCTTCTCCACTGTTTTAATGTTCGTTTATTACGATTATAGTTATTGTGTAGGTATTTTAGACTTACTTTACCTTGTTCAGGTACCCATTTCCTTTATCATTCCAACTGTACCCCCATTAACATGTCCATCAAGGTGATCACCATCAATCAAAGAACTGTCACTTACCGAGTGGTTTCCATGCCCGGAGATGGCACCTACCTTTTCCATTCTCTGTGTTACATATTGCACGGCCATATCAGGCTCACTCTTGATATCCGGAGGAACATTGTGTCTTATGTATTGAATGACTGGACAGGTTCAAGGTGTGGACTGATGACGGTACAGGAGACAATTAGACTACACAGGAGCACTAGAAGAGTGAAATGCTTAAGCCCTTCACCTGTGGTTCTGCATGTGAGTTGATGGCTGCTGCTGAATTGTTCGGTTGTCGCTTTCAAGTGTACCGAAATGGCCAAATATTTTACACCTTTGGACAACCGCCAATGCCTCTTAAACATCTTAGATTGACAGGTGACGATTTCAGTAGTGGACACTTTGATGTTTATGAATGTTTAAACTCTCACAAGCTGGATGTGAAGTTATCGATAAAACCGGTTGAATGCTTACAACGCTTGACAGATGCCGAATGTCACTTCAACACAAGTCCTACAAATACTGTCGTAATTAAAACAAACCATGAAACTCAAACCGATTGTGACAGCAGCAATCCAAGCTGTGAGATTTAAGACAAGATTACTGTTCACATGGCCAACTGTACGTTACATGCTCAAGAGTAAGCTCAGCGCACAGCTTGGTCATATTACAACCGGAGGGCCGAACTCACAATGTGGTATACAAAGAGATACTAAACAATAATTATTGGCATATTTTCCCTCAGTTTAAAAAGGTAAAATTTTCTTCTTAATAAAAATTTTAATGCAGTACTTCGCCGCTGCGAAGTGCGGGTATTTTGCTAGTTTTTGTAATAAAAGCACTTGGTTTATTGTCCTTCTGGAATCTCACTTAGGTTTGGGGGGCAGCTAGGGGTACCCCCATCGTGTGTAACGTATAATCAGGAATTTTAATACACCAACTATCCACTTACCTTCATTAGCCTCTGGCTTTGTGTTCTTAATGTAGGCCGAGAACTTAGCAAAAATGTCATTGCCGGCAGTGTTGGACTCCCGATTTTTAGCTGCAAGCTTAGGGTACCTGCAAGGAAAAACAACAGCAAAATGGTAGTGAGATGTAAGTGCTGAGGTGAGGAAACAAACCACGCTGAGCCAAAAGCAGAAGGTGGGCCAGAGATCCAATTCAGGTCAGAAATGGACAGGAGATCTTCAGATTCTAAGACACCATCATTGACGTGTGGAGCTCTTAAGCGTTAGATTGATTCAGTTAAAGCACGGTTTCTTAAACTATGGGTCATAACCCAAAATGAGGTGGGTGGGCTTGCTGCTGGGTTGTGATTCACAGGTGTATCCCATGTGTTTGCTGCTGGCAGTTTAAGCAATCGACATTGTTCTGCTATGAACGTTGGAAGTGATTCTCCAAGTGGGACCACCCGCCTGATCTGACGTTCGTAATGGACACTAAGAAAGGTAAGATAGGCTCGCGAGAAAAAAAAAAGAAGAATCACTGAGTTAAAGTCTGAAGTGGAGACAGAAGGGCTGATGACATAGAAAGAACTTCAGTGATCCCAAAACTTCATTCCATTTGAGAAGTGACTGTTGTGATTATTTTCAGATGAGACATGCATGGAGTTTGCATGTTCTCCCCGTGTCTGCGTGGGTTTCCTCCCACAGTCCAAAGACATGCAGGTTAGGTGCATTAGCGATCCTAAATTGTCCCTAGTGTGTGCTTGGTGTGTGTGTGTGTGCCCTGCGGTGGGCTGGCTCACCAATATAATAATTTCCATTTTATTGAGATTGTCGAATTTTCGTACTTCCATTATCTCCAACCTGCTCTGCATGTGTACCGTGCCAATGTTTTTGAATTCCTTACGATGTTCTACTCTGTCTTCTACTCTTTGTCCTTTATTTCCGGCCCCAGGCGTGGTTAAATCTCTTGGCACAAAGTCTCGTCTTGTGGGACGTGAAAGTGTCTCTCTGAGAAAATCACGTCTTGTCTCCTTCCAATATTTTTTTTAATAATAGAGAAATTATTATTATTATGGAGCTGGACAGTTTGACATCTGTGGCAGAGCGACGGGCGCTGAGCAGACTCCTGTCAATCATGGAGAATCCACTGCATCCACTGAACAGGATCGTCTCCAGACAGAGGAGCAGCTTCACGACAGACTGCTGTCACCGTCCTGCTCCACTGACAGACTGAGGAGACCCCACACTATGCGACTCTTCAATTCCACCCGGGGGGGTAAACGTTAACATTACACAAAGTTATTGTCTGTTATACCTGCATTGTTATCACTCTTTAATTTAATATTGTTATTTATCAGAATGCTGCTGCTGGAGTATGGGAATTTCCCCTTGGGATTAATAAAGTATCTATCTATCTATCTATTATATAGTGCCTTTCATATCTATCTATCTATCTATCTATCTATCTATCTATCTATCTATCTTTAGCGCCTTTCACATCTATCTATCTATCTATCTATCTATTATATATTGCCTTTCATATCTATCTATCTATCTATTATATAGTGCCTTTCATATCTATCTATTATATAGTGCCTTTCATATCTATCTATCTATCTATCTATCTATCTATCTATCTATCTATCTATCTATCTATTATATATTGCCTTTCATATATATCTATCTATCTATCTATCTATCTATCTATCTATCTATCTATCTATCTAGCGCCTTTTTACATCTATCTATCTATCTATCTATCTATCTATTATATAGTGCCTTTCATATCTATCTATCTATTATATATTGCCTTTCATATCTATCTATCTATCTATTATATAGTGCCTTCATATATCTATCTATCTATCTATCTATCTATCTATCTATCTATCTATCTATCTATCTATCTATTATATAGTGCCTTTCATATCTATCTATCTATCTATCTATCTATCTATCTATCTATCTATCTATCTATCTATTATATAGTGCCTTTCACATCTATCTATCTATCTATCTATCTATCTATCTATCTATCTATCTATCTATCTATCTATCTATCTATCTATCATTTTACATGTTTTCATATGTTTTCTGAATCTTGGAGGGCTCTTTAAGGTTTATTTTGGCTGCCGTTGCTCCACGTGGCTGATTGCTATGTATGCAGTCCACACCGCCTTCCTGACACTTTTGTTTCTCAGCTTTTATGGCTGAGAACTTTTGCCCTTTTAAAATTTACTGACAGCCCACTGACAGCACTTACAATCCACCGCCTCAGTGAAATGAGCCTGATCAGGGTCCCCTTTGGTGAAACAAGCTCATTTACAAATAGGGAGACATATCACACACGGGTGATCACTTAGGCAACATACCATGACTTGCTTGCAACCTGATCTACTCAAGAACCAGCAATGGCAACCTGTAACCCACCAGTTGAAACCACTCACGAACCAACAACAGAGAGACGTGATCCCCCGTCAGAGTAATCCAGTGTTTGAGAAACATTACCTTACACAGAACTGATGTGTGCCCACCGAGATGCAAACATTGGTTTGTGCTCCTCCATGCCGGCAGTAAAAGTAGGCAAACCGGGGACGCACAACAGACCCACAGGGCCTCGATGACCTGTAAACTTTGTGACTGACCAATGGCGAAATGGCTGGACCCCAACAGAGCCATAAGTTGGCACATGACTGTATTAGTACATAAATTAATAAATCAATTTTTTCTTTCATTTTGGCTGCACTTATGATTTTGGGTTTGAGAGGACTCAGGAGTCGTCCTTCAGGTCAACACCCCATACTCATGTCAGCGGAATATGAGAAAGTAAAAGGAAATCAAAAGTGGCAGATTTTAGTTGCCAAGATGGCCGATCCATTTCCATGTGCCAAAAGCAGCTAACCGTGCCATCTACACCTCCTCTCATTTTGACAGACAGGCACACCTTATCCACACTGTCCCACACCCATAGAGAGCACCACAGATACCACCTTGTGGCGGTAAGGAACCTTCACTGGGTAAGACGTACTTTGGGGGTGCAAGGACTTCTTCCAGAAACTCCTCTATTTTGTTGACATCTGTCTTGACTTCTCCATTGAAGGTAAGGAATGGGGGGTGAGTCCCAGGGGCCAAGTTGTGGAGGTCAGCAGGTTTCCTGAAATAGAGAAACAGTTTAGAACAATTAAGGACTGGCATAGGTTTTATAAGTTTATTACCATTACATGTAACACAATATGTCACCCTGGCACCATGTTAATGGCCTATTTGTTGGGCAGAACTATGTCTCTGATGTGGATATGATCCAGCAGGTACACCTCGGACTATAAATACAACACCATGTCTTGAAACTTGCAGAAATTCTGAGATGATTCAACACTGATAGGGTGTATTGGGAAAGGTGGTGACACAGAGGAGAGATGCCAGGGGAGGACATTGTTTTTAGGGCAGAAAGAACTTTCTACATATTAGCATCCGTAAAACCACAGAGCTGCTTATTAACTTTAGACATGCCAAAGAGCCCAGATGTCTGATTACTGTTCAAGGAGTGGATGTGGAGCTGATGCACTACTACAAGTACATGGGGGTCCACAATCAATGAATGGCATGCTAGACTGGCCTAGTAACACAGAGAAACTAGAGAAGAAAGGGCAGAGCAGACTTTGGGACACTGCGCTCTGTGAATGTGGGCAGTGACATCCTTTACGAATTGTACTCTGTGGTGTGCTGGGCTGGTAGCATCACTTTAAGAGATGCCCACCGAATCAAAATATCGATAAAAAAGGGAGGATCAGATATTGAACAATCTGTGGACCCACTTGAGGAGGCAATGAAGGAGAGAATAAAAAGCAAACTGATGGCCATTATGAAAAATGGTGCGCATCCTGTCTTTAACACAGTAACACTATGTACTTTCAGCCAATGAATGAATGAGCAGAAGTGGGTTAAGAAACATCACTGGCACTCCTTCATGTCGACAACAGTGCACCTTTATAAGGCCTAACTGGGACTGGGACTGCTGCTTTTATCTTTGGCCAAAGTCAGACGTTTTCTCCTTTCCTTTTAGAAATTGATGTATTTGAGTTGGTTCTTCTTTGTTGTAATATTTATTTATTGAGCTTCTGTAAAAAAATATCTTGGGAATATATCTAATATACAGTATAGTGCCTTTTACATCCATCTATCTATCTATCTATCTATTATATAGTGCCTTTCACATCTATCTATCTATCTATCAATCTATCTATCTATCTATCTATCTATCTATCTACTAGTATATAGTGCCATTCATTATCTATCTATCTATCTATCTATCAAATATCTAGTGCCTTTCACATCTATCTATCTATCTATCTATCTATCTATCTATCTATCTATCTATTATATAGTGCCTCTTCATCATCTATCTATCTATCTATCTATCTATCTATCTATCTATCTATCCATCTATCTATCTATCTATCTATCTTACAGTATATAGTTTTCCATTTTCTAAAATGCTCGTCCAGATCAGAGTCACAAGGAGCCCCTCCTGTCTTACATTATAAGGTCTAAGGCAGGAATTTCCCCTGAATATCTTGCCAGTACATTTTGAGGCCATTTTAGAATCCCCAAATAATCCAACACAAACTTTTTTTGTGCAAGAAAGTACAATCCCCATAGTCACAGGAAAAACACGCAATTCTGCACAGACAGTTGCCCAAGCTGGCATTTACTGTATTTAAATCTGGATCTGTGAGGCGAGAGCACTAGCCAATGTCCCACTGTGCTGCTCTCACATCTTATTACTTTCACAATTAGGCCTGCCTGCTCATTGACTCAAACCACCTGCTCCTCCAAACAGCCAATTATGTGACTCGGACTCGACACGTATAACATACAAACGTGCTGTGGTGGTTTAGTTGTTCTTCAAGAGTGATGAGTGAGACAGGCAGGTTTCAATTTACATGCAGCTTTGTGAAACTGACACTGAATTAGGTTTTGCAGGTGATTCTGCAATTGTGAAACAAGAGACTCTAATTAAAGAGGTTTTTGGATTGGGGGGTGTTTTGTCACAGTAGTGTCCTAGGGTGACCCTACTTTCCCTTTTAGACTCTTTATTATGTAGACCTTACCAGCATGCCTCAAATTCCAAACATATGTATATATATAAATAGATAAATAAATAAATAAAGCCCCTTACATATTACGATTGACTACTATTGATATATATATAAAGCCCTTGTATATCACGGTTGACTATTGTTGCACTTAAGTATTTCCACATTTCTTTTACATCCATAACCCCAGACAATTAGACAGAATACCAGAACAGGCAGAAGAGAAATTTCAGGATTTCTTCATCTGCTAGCAGAGTGAAACGGCTTACAGTAATGGTACAATGGTCAGTTTGTTCTGTTTCAATTGCATTGCTCAAAGAGTATGCCTAATATCTCTGTTTTTTTTTCCCAAACATCTTGTTGCCTTTCTTCATTCTCCCCCTCACACCCTTCTTTCTTTGTGCTTCTTGTTGCCTTGTCAGACATTCAAGCCCTGTTGTGTACGCCAGATGACGTGACGCACAGACTCTTGCCACAGAGTTTACTGTCTTACATGGGCCACTTGTCTTTGTTCATCAGACATTTTTGCCCTGTTGTGGAAGCCCGACAACACTATACCCAGGTACGGGCACAGAGGCCGCATGAATGGATGTCTTATTACTTTTATATATAGCGTCATGTGCATGCACATTGGGGACTCCGATGATGATAATTTCCACCTCTCCAGGGGTTGGCACTCAGAGATAAGGTCTTCTCTTTGTCGCCATGCACAGACTGGAAGATCAATGGTTTTCCCGCTGCTGACATCACTTCAGAAGTCTGCCCACCTGGACCCTCCTTTCGTTGCCAGAATCTTTCACTGCTGGAAGAACTGCCATATTTGGTAGTCATAACCAGACTCCCATCTGAAAAGACGCATCTTAATACTCTTATCTGCGTCATTTTATTTTCTTTTTGAAATATGTTTTATTCAGGGTTTGCCTACAGGTGCCCCAAAACTGCATACTGTCTCTGCTTGCTTATTACAACAAGTTACAGCAGGGCCATCTTAACGTATGGGCACAATGGGCACTGGCCGGGGAGCATAGGGACCCAGGATGTTTCTGATGCCAATGTGTGTTTTTGTTTTGCTATCAAAACAGGGGCCACAATGCACTGATTTCATGGGAGCCTATAATGCTCTTAAGACGGCCTTGGGTGACAGATAATATTCCCAAAGCAAGCAGAATACAAATGCTGGCAAAATAATAATGTAGCCTGGTTTGCATTAAGTAACCAATACAGGTGCTTCTCAATAAACTAGAATATCAGTCAGTCAGTCATTTCCCAACCCGTTATATCCTAACAAAGGTCATGGGGGTCTGCTGGAGCCAATTCGCAGCCAGCACAGGGTGCAAGGCAGGGCACCAGCCCACTGCAAGGCACACACACAGACCCAAACACTAGGGACAACTTAGGATCGTCAATCCACCTAACCTGCGTGTCTTTGGACTGTGGGAGGAAACCCACACAGACACGGGGAGAACATGTAAACTCCACACAGGGAGGACCCGGGAAGCAAACCTTGGTCTTCTAACTGTGAGGCAGTAGCGCTACCCACTGCGCCACCGTGCCACCCAATTAGAATACCATCAAAACGTTAGTTTATTTCAGTAATTCAATTCCAAAAGTGAAACTCTTATATTATATAGATTGATTACACACAGAGTGATATATATTTCAAAGGTAGAATTTATGGCACACCTTCACCCTCCAGGAAGAAAGCACGAGCTGGAATGGGAGCCGAATCTGCCTGAGCCGAGTCTTTAGGAGTTGCACACTGACACTTATGTGCATTAGGTTTGTCGAACAGCATTAGAATTGAATAAATGAGGCCTGCAAAGGCTTATTATTGGTCTCTCTGTCTGTCTGTTGGAAAGCCACTCCATTCAAAGGCCGGGCCGGACCGTGTTGGGCCAGAGACCGGTCAACATACTAAGACAGAGAGCCACCTGGTAATCTAAGGATACAGTTGAATCTCAATAAATTAGAATATCATCGGAAAGTTCATGTCTTTCAGTAATTCAATTCCAAAAGTGAAACTCCTATATTATATAGATTCATTGCACACAGAGTAATAGAATTCAAGCGTTTATTTCTTTTCATTTTGCTGATTATGGCCTACAGGTAATGAAAACTTGAATTTCAGTATCTCAGAAAATTAGAATATCGTGAAAAGGTTCATTATTGTAGACTCCTGGTGTCCCACTCCACTCAGCTAATGAACCCAAAACACCTGCAAAGGGGTCCTGAGCCTTGAAATGGTCTCTCAGTCTGGTTCAGTAGGCCATACAATCAGACTGCTGACTTGACGGTCGTCCAGAAGTCACTGAGACCCTCACTCCACAAGGAGAAGAAGCCACAAAAGGTCATTGCTAAAGACGCTGGCTGCTCACAGAGTGCCATTTCCAAGCAGATTAATGGAAAGTTGAGTGGAAGGAAATGTGACAGGAAAAGGTGCACAAGCAACAGAGAGGATTGTGAAGAATTTGGGGGAGACTCATAAGGAGTGAAATGCAGCTGGAGTTGGTGCTTCAAGAGCCCACCACACAGAGACGTAATGGGAACATGGGCTACAACTGCCACAGTATTCCTTGTGTCAACCAGAGACAACGTCAGGAGCATCTTACCTGAGCTAAGGAGAAAAACAGCCTGGACTGTTAACAGCTCAGTGGACCAAAGTCCTCTTTTCAGATGAAAGTCAACTTTGCATTTCATTTGGACATCGCGGTCCCAGAGTCTGGAGGAAGAGTGGAGAGGCACAGAATCCAAGTTGCTTGAGGGTCCAGTGTGAAGTTTCCACAGTCGGTGATGATTTGGGGAGCCATGTCATCTGCTGGTGTTGGTCCTCTGTGTTTTATTTGTCAAGTCCAAAGTCAGGGCAGCCAGATGTCTACCGGGACATTTTAGAGCACTTCATGCTTTCCTCTGCTGATAAGCTTTATGGAGATGCTGATTTCATTTTCCAGCAGGACTTGGCACCATTTCCACACTGCCATAAGTACCAATGACCTGGTTTAATGACCATGGTGGGTATCACTGTGCTTGATTGGCCAGAAAACTCACCTGACCTAAACCCCATAGAGAATTTATGAAGAGGAAGATGAGAGACAGCAGAGCCAACAATGCAGACAAGCTGAAGACTCCTGGGTTTCCATAACACCTCAGCAGTGCCACAGGCTGATCGCCTCCATGCCAGCCATTCATGCCGACTGAGTATTGAGAGCGTACACAGACAGAGTTTTCAGTAGGTGTGACATAAGTTTAATATGTCACTGTTCTCTCTACAAATATTTTATAAATCTTCTTTTCTTTCTTCTCACATGCACAGCTAATACAAAACCAGATTTAGCACAGGGGCTCATCATTTAGAACTGCTAGGCAAGCATTAGAAGACAAGACAGGGACAACTGTGAAATGGGCAACGTGCACTACTTCTGTGTGCCAAACTCAGCATGAAATTGGATCCTCTCTTTGCCTTGTTTGGAATTGCATTATTCACCGAAGTGGGGGCCTGCACATGAAGAATTAGTATAAACCTTGGAACATTGCCCGGCACACCTTTGAAGCCGACAGACGGATGGGAGATATAGTTAGGACCATAAATATTTGGACAGAGACGACTTTTTTCTAATTTTGGTTCTGTTCATTACCACAATGAATTTTAAATGAAACAACTCCGATGCAGTTGAAGTGCAGACTTTCAGCTTTAATTCAGTGGGTGAACAAAACGATTTCATAAAAATGTGAGGCAACTAAAGCATTTTTTGAACACAATCCCTTCATTTCAGGGGCTCAAAAGTAATTGGACAATTGACTCAAACGCTATTGCATGGCAGGTGTGTTCAAGTCCGTCGTTATGTCTTATCAATTAACAGATAAAAGGCCTGGAGTTGATTTGAGGTGTGCTGCTTGCATGTGGAAGATTTTGCTGTGAACAGACAACATGCGGTCAAAGGAGCTCTCCATGCAGGTGAAAGAAGCCGTCCTTAAGCTTAAAACAGAAAAACCCATCTGAGAAATGGCTACAATATTACGAGTGGCAAAATCTACAGTCTGGTACGTCGTGAGAAAGAAAGCAAGCACTGGTGAACTCAGCAATGTAAAAAGACCTGGACGTCCACGGAAGACAACATTGGTGGATGATCACAGAATCATTTCCATGGTGAAGAGAAACCCCTTCACAACAGCCCACCAAGTGAACAACACTCTCCAGGGCTTGGTTGGCGTATAGATATCCAAGTCTACCATAAAGAGAAGACTGCATGAAAGTAAATACAGAGGGTGCACTGCAAGGTGCAAGCCACTCATAAGCCTCAAGAATAGAAAGGCTAGATTGGACTTTGCTAAAGAACATCTAAAAAGCCAGCACAGTTCTGGAAAAACTTTCTTCGGACAGATGAAACCAAGATCAACCTCTACCAGAATGATGGCAAGAAAAAGTATGGAGAAGGCGTGGAACAGCTCATTATCCAAAGCATAGCACATCATCTGTAAAACACGGTGGAGGCAGGCAGTGTGATGGCTTGGGCGTGCATGGCTGCCAGGGGCACTGGGACACTAGTGTTTATTGATGATGTGACACAGGACAGAAGCAGCCGAATGAATTCTGAGGTGTTCAGAGACGTACTGTCTGCTCAAATCCAGCTAAATGACGTCAAATTGATTGGGCGGCGTTTCATGATACAGATGGACAATGACCCAAAACATACAGCCAAAGCAACCCAGGAGTTTATTAAAGCAAAGAAGTGGAAAATTCTTGAATGGCCAAGTCAGTCACCTGATCTTCACCCAACTGAGCAGACATTTCACTTGTTGAAGACTAAACTTCGGACAGAAAGGCAAACAAACAAACAGCAACTGAAAGTAAAGCCGCTGCAGTAAAGGCCTGGCAGAGAATTATAAAGGAGGAAACCCAGCATCTAGTGATGTCCAGGAGTTCAAGACTTCAGGCTGGCATTGCCAGCAAAGGGTTTTCAAGGAATGAACATTTTATTTCCAGTTATTTAATTTGTCCAATTACTTTTGAGCCCCTGAAATGAAGGGATTGTGTTAAAAAATACTTTAGTTACCTCACATTTTTATGCAATCGTTTTGTTCAACCCACTGAATTAAAGCTGAAAGTCTGCACTTCAACTGCATCTGAGTTGTTTCATTTCAAATTCATTGTGGTAATGAACAGAACCAAAATTAGAAAAAAGTTGTCTCTGTCCAGATATTTATGGACCTAACTGTAACATCATCCAAACAATGGCGAAAATGGCAGACTCTACACATCGGGCCCCCACTCCTGAAGGTCTTGTCATGGCTTCCTTTGTCTGTTACGCCGTGTAAACCATCATTAAAGAAAGCTAAGTTATTTCTCCTATGTGTGGTATAGCGGGTCCACAGCTCACGTCAAGAGGCCAGTTTTAAATAAATAATCACCGCGCTTGCAGCTTAGCGAAGGGGCGTGGTGGTTGAGTGGCTGAAGCAGTTCCAGGGGAATTCGTGGTGTCGACGTTTCTCACCTAAGTGCACAGGTGAGAAACCGTCCACATCCGCAATTGTTCCCAATGCTGCTGATTGCTAGAGCTGCCACGTCCTCTTCATAAACAGAAGCGCGAGGCGGCTAAAAAAGGAAGAAAGAAGGAAGAAGAAAGGAAAGAGAAAGAAGAACGGAGGTTGCAGGAAGAAGCGAAGAGAGAGAGAGCTGGTGTGAGAGAGCACGAGCAAGCGCAGGCAGGCAGCTGGACAGCGAGCCCTAGCAGGGGTGTTTGGCCCGACACTAGGTGGGGCAGAAGGAAGCGGCCGCTCCAGCTGAGCGATCAAGGAGCTGGAGTGACCGGAGAAGAATTGCGGCTGGCCACGTAAGGTCAAGAAGGCAGCAGGAGTTGGGAGGCTTGGATGTAGAAGCGCCAACGTGTGCGTCCTGGCCGTTGGGTTTAAAGCAACGTCTCGATCAGGAGAGCGGAAGTGAAGCCAGGGATCGGGGAGCCTCCAGATCTGCTGCAGAAAGGGCGACTCTCCAGTTGTGTGGCCCAGATGGGAGAAGCAGGAGAGCCGCCAGGTAAAAGAAGCACCAGGCTTTGTGTTGTTTTTAAGAGACTGCTTCCAGCATTGTTTTAACCTCATTTTAAAGGATTGTTTTTTTTTTCTCTTTATTGGATTTTTAACCTCCACAATAACACCTGTTTTTATGGATTATTTATTTAATGACTTTATTTATTTGGACACTTTGTTTTTGTTGATGTTTTTAATAAAAGCACTTGGCACTTTTTTACACCATCCCCTTGCTCCATTTGTTGTGCCTCACTGCCGAGCTCATCGGTGACATTACCGACGGTGTTGGGTTCAGATGATGGGAGCATGCAGTGAACCCACATCGTCACACTATGTGATTTCTTACCGCCATATCACTAAGGGAGGGGTATCGCCTTTTTATATTATACCTATATTGTTTCAGGTTATGTAACATTCCGCAATTACAAAAGTACTTATTCCAACAAGGGAGCTAGCGCCCCCTGCTGGATACAGTAGGCCAACATTTCTGTATTAAAAATCATTTTTTTTATTGGTCTTATGTAATATTCTAATTTTCTGAGATACGGAATTTTGAGTTTTCATTACCTGTAGGCCATAATGAAAAATGAAATGAAAATCTATCACTCTGCGTGTAATCAATCTACTGTATATAATATAGGAGTTTCACTTTTGGAATTGAATTACTGAAATAGATAAACTTTCCGATGATATTCTAATTTATTAAGATGCACCTGTATCCTTAGATTACCAGGTGGCTCTCTCTCTTAGTATGTTGACCGGTCTCTGGCCCAACATGGTCCGGCCTGGCCTTTGGATGGAGTGGCCTTCCAACAGCGTGACAGAGAGGGACAGACAAAGAGACCAGCATGCCTTTGCAGGCCTCGTTTATCCAATTCTAATGCTCTTCGACAAGCCCAATAGCTATTATGCTGTTAAGACGGCCCTGGTCTCCGAGTGCCTTCTTCTGCCACAACAGAGGCCAGTGTCATGGAAGGACAGGTGGAAGACAACAGAACGTTCTGGTGTTGTTTTAAGCATCTAAATGATTACTTGAATAGACGCACATAGGTATCAGTGTGCAATTGCTAATGACTCATCTCAGGAAGATTCGGCCCCCATTCCAGCTCGTGCTTTCCTCCTGGAGGCAGAAGATGTGCCGTAAATTCTAGCTCTTCATTTCACTTCAGCGTATCTTCCAGGTGAGAAGGGCTCATAAAGAATATAAAGTGTCCCCATCTTTGATATTTGGAACTCAAATGAACCTCGTCAAACCGGTTGCGAGTGGACCAACCTTGAAAAATTGCAACCTTCGACCCACTAGTCCATATGCCAGCCTGTTAACTAGAGGGCAGTGGTCAGTGTAACTAACCGCCTATAGCAAGCGCTGGTATGGGCGGTGGTTAGTTCTGCTCTCCACATTTTACTTTTTTTACCGTGCACTTCACGGGCAGCAGCATTCTGTACTAACCACACGGCTGGGTTTAGCTATGACCCGCTAGATGGCAGCCAAAGCACTGGACCGCGTTTTGGTCACATGTTTACATTTTGAGGACAAGTTTGACGCCAAGTGGACGCCATCAAAGAAGGAAAAAACCCAGTGTGCAGAGTGTGGACGGGCACCGTATGTAAAGTGCCACGGTGTTTGAAGGCAGGAAAGGAATGTTTTAAAAACTGCAGTGTATCCTATCTGACTAAATAGCCACTGTTAGGCCTTGTTCACACGGGCGTTACAATCGAGCGCTTTTTGCGTCAGAGTGTCCGTGAGCGGATCAAGCGCCGAGTGTTTTCTACACGTAGGAGTCAATGGGCTTTGGTGACGTGCGTTTTTCCGGCAGCGTGTTTATACGGCATCAAAAAAACGTTGCATGCAGCTTTTTCTTGGCGTTCAAAACCCAACTAACGCAAGGAAACCGCTTCTAGTTCGTTTTCTGCGCGCTTATTTTACGCCGGAGGACCGGATATTTTTATGTTTTCATATACAACATATATATTTTCATATTGCTTATTTTATTTTATTGTCTCATGTAATTTGTAAACCATGAACCTATTAATTTATGTTCTAATATAATATTTGATAACGATTATGTTCATTTCAGTGCATAACACCGGTGTAAGCGCACACTCGACTACTGTTTCCTTACCTCAAAGTGACAAGTAGTCTCTCTTCGGGGCTAACACCAAGTCGCATATTGGTTGATCGGCGTGCAATGTGGCATTGCACCAGCTGCAGCTGACAATCAAAAGTGGAAACCGACATCCGACAGTAATTAAAAAACTTGCGCGGAAATTTTCGCATTTCTTCATAAAGCACAAAAAAACTTCCTTTAACCCGACGTTGTGCAGTCAGAGGATGAACCCAGTAGCGGCGATTTTTTCTCTCCCTATGTCGCCGTATTATGAGTATTTTTAAAACAACAAGATTAATATCTAACATAGTAAAATGGTCCATTTTGAAAGGATGCACCTCAAATAAAACAAGGGCTTTCATATCCAGTTCCCGACACTGCCTCCACAGGTTAACACACAAACTACAATTTGGGCTGCAGGATGGCGTTAGACAGAGACAAACGAACGCCGGTGTAGAAGTCAATCGATCGCCACCACAAAATGCAACATAAACGCCTAAGACGCTCAGAGCAAGTTCGTTTATCCAAAAACTTAACGCCCGTGTGAACAAGGCCTTAGACTTCCACACGGGAACAAGAATGCCATTTGTTACTGGTTTTGAAGTGAATAGCCAATAGACACAAAATTAGGATGAAACTATGTACTATTTTTTGAGTGTATAGACAACATTATGTTTTCTATTAGGGATAGTTTTTATTCTCATTTAATTGCTACAGTTACATTTTCTTTTTGAAATAATACTGCCTTTTCAATGTTTTCAGTTTTTTATTTGCTGGTGTATTAATACTAAGTGGGCGGCACAGTGGCGCAGTGGGTAGCGCTGCTGCCTCGCAGTTAGGAGACCCGGGTTCTCCCTGCATGGAGTTTGCATGTTCTCCCCGTGTCTGCGTGGGTTTCCTCCCAAAGACATGCAGGTTATGTGCATTGCCCATCCTAAATTGTCCTTAGTGTGTGTGCACCCTGCGATGGACTGGCACCCTACCCAGGGTTTGTTTCCTGCCTTGCGCCCTGTGTTGGCTGGGATTGGCTCCAGTAGACCCCCCGACCCTGTGGTTAGGATATAGCGGGTTGGATAATGGATGGACAGATTAATACTAAGCTTTTTATTTTTTGAAGTCTTTCTTTTCTATAAAAAATACATGGATGGTATTTTAGCATGGCGGTGGTTAGTTAAAAGACCACATTCTATACCCTACTCTCCCATTGTTGTTTCTGTGAAATTGTAAAAATATGACTGCAAGTGTAATGTTAAAATAACAACATAATTACATCGAAAGTCTCCTGTAATTACTTTGAGTGCGTATTTGTTCCTGCCCCAATCAGGTAATTATTTAAGCAAGTAGGGGGGCTTCGCTCGCCAACAGAGGGTCCTGCGCTGTGTGCCAGCCACTTCACGTCTCTGCTGCTTGCGTGTGTGGATTTCATTTTCACCAAACAACAATTCTTTTAATTCTCGCAGATATGTCTCTTCATTGGGAAGAAACACTACTTCTTCCTGATTGCAACATGAAATAGACAAAGTCTCCGACTTTAAAGCCAAACCATATAATCGATCTCTTTTGCTGTTCCGTCATTTCACGAGTAATAATTTCACTTTTTGGAGACGAATGTTCCTACTTTCATTATCTCTAACCTGCTCTGCATTTGCATCACGCCAACATTTTTGAATTTCTTACGACGTTCTACATTGTTATCTACTTTTTGTCATTTACTTTACATGGTTAAATCTCTTGGCACAACGTCTCCTCTTGCAGGACTTGAAAGTGTCTCTCTGAGAAAGTCACGTCTCGTCCCAGGATTTTTTTATATAATAGAGAGATATATGTGCCCCTCAAAGAGTTAATGTCCTAGCTACCCGTATTCTCCCAGGCTAGCTGGCTTTCAGATATGGGCTACCTGCATGCAGAAGTTTTATCTGATGAATGGACAGGCTTAAATGTTAAAATAACAGTATTAAGACGTTATGTGATGGACTGGCGGCCTGTCTGGGGTTTTGGTCCCTGCCTTGTGCCCTGTGCTAGTTGGGATAGGCAACAGCAGACCCCCGCAACACTGTTCAGGTCTAATTGGGTTAAAAGATGACTGACTAACAGACTAAAAGACAATTTACAAATAAAAGACAATCTACAAGATATTTATCATGCTAGATATTACCGATCTTTTGCTCTCCACTACAGGGTGGAAAACATTATTTTTTTTTATTTAGCATTTTATGGAGAAGTGTACTGGTGCCGATATTTAAGAGAAGGGGGGTGTGGAGAACTGTAGTAACTACAGGGGGATAAAATTGATGAGCCACAGCATGAAGTTATGGGAAAGAGTAGTGGAAGCTCAGCTAAGAAGTGAGGTGATGATTAGTGAGCAGCAGGATGGTTTCATGCCAAGAAAGAGCACCACAGATGTGATGTTTGCTCTGAGGATGTTGATGGAGAAGTTTAGAGAAGGCCAGAAGGAGTTGCATTGTGTCTTTGTGGACCTGAAGAAAGCAAATGACAGGGTGAGGAGAGAGGAGCTGTGGTATTGTGTGAGGAAGTCGGGAGTGGCAGAGAAGTACATAAGAGTGGTACAGGATATGTATGAGGAAAGTGTGACCGTGGTGAGGGTAGGAATAATGGAGGTGGGATTACATCAGGGATCAGCTCTAAGCCTTTTCTTATTTACAATGGTGACGGACAGGTTGACAGACGAGATTAGACAGGAGTCCCCATAGACTGTGATGTTTGCTGATGACATTGTGATCTGTAGTGAGAGTAGGGAGCAGATTGACGAGACCCTGGAGAGGTGAAGATCTGCTCTAGAGAGGAGAGGAATGAATGTCAGTAGGAACACCAAGACAGAATACATGTGTGTGTGTGAATGAGAGGGAGGTCAGTGGAGTGGTGAGGATGAGGGGAGTAGAGTTGGTGAAGGTGGAGGAGTTTAAATACTTGGGATCAACAGTACAGAGTAACGGGGATTGTGGAAGAGAAGTGAAGAAGAGAGTGCAGGCAGGGTGGAGTGGGTGGAGAAGAGTGTCAGGAGTGATTTGTGACAGGCGGTTATCAGCAAGAGTGAAAGGGAAGGTCTACAGGACGGTAGTGAGACCAGCTATGGTATATGGGCTGGAGACGGTGGCACAGGAGACATAGCTGGATGTGGCAGAGTTAAAGATGCTAAGATTTGCATTGGGTGTGACGAGGATGGACAGGATTAGAAATGAGGATATTAGAGGGTCAGCTCAGGTTGGGAGACAAAGTCAGAGAGGCGAGATTACGTTGGTTTGGACATGTGCAGAGGAGAGATGCTGGGTATACTGGGAGAAGGGTGCTAAGGAGAGAGCTGACAGGGAAGAGGAGAAGAGGAAGGCCTAAGAGAAGGTTTATGGATGTGGTGAGAGAGGACATGCAGGTGATGGGGGTTGACAGAGCAAGATGATGAGGACTTGAAGATATGGAAGAGGATGATCCGCTGTGGCGACCCCTAACGGGAGCAGCCGAAAGAAGAAGAAGAAGAAGAAAAAGAAGAATATTGAATTTATTAAAAGCAAATAATATTCCATATAAACAAGTCAAATTTTACAGAACTAAGTTCAAGTCAAATCAACCCCACCCAGGAGAAAGAGCGCTAGGCCAACAGAGTAAAACTTTAAATGTAGGGAAAATAGATAAATAAATAAAATAAAATAAAACAAGATAAAGGAGAGAAGAGAATCCATTTCCTCAATTAAAAAAGCTTATTCTAAAATCCTGACAGTTTTCTCACCTCTAAGTGAGAATTAGATTTTTTTTTCCAATTTCCAATAATATCTAACATCAGTTCCCCACTGACTGAACAGAGCTGGGCTAGGATTCTTCCAATTGAGTAAGATAAGTCTACATGCTATTGTCCAGCTAAGTACTGGAATGAGCCAGTGGAACTGGAGACGGTCAGCATGAATGTGTGATTAGTCTGCATGACGCCGTCGTGGTCAACATGTTCCAAAATCCGTAAAGAATGTTTCCAGTGCTTTGTTGCACCCAGGCCTCCAGGAATTGATGAAAAAGGGGGAATCCTGGTATTAGATAGAGGAGAGGTTAGGAGCAGGTGCTGATCCAGCGCATTGCCGCACCCACCACTTGACAAACCAACTGAGGATCCCAGATTAGGACTCGAGTGCAGCCATGCAATGGGTGACACCTCAGCACCACACTAGTTCAGATGGAAAGGAACCAGTGGGAGGTTTTTAATGGTGGCTGGAGTGCCAATCCTGCCACCAACCCCCTGGCTGGCCCACATGCAGAGCTGGATGCATCCGTCATACCCAGGACGGAGCACTTTCAGGTTAAGGGCCCAACGGAGTAGAGTCCCTTTTTTGGTGTTTATGGGATTTGAACCAGCAACCTTCTGATCGCCAATGCAGATCCTTAGCCTCAGAGCCAGCACTCCGTATAAGATAGTAGGGACCTAAATAATCACAGGCTCTGCTGACAAGAACACAGTTAAATGTCACCTTCCTTCCCATCCTCAGTCTGTAGCCAGTGGGCTCCAGGTGGGCCAAAAAGAAATAAATGGTATTAACTGGAAACCTTTCAATTGGTACTAAAACCAGCAAGTATGCTGTCTTGCAAACCCGAATTTATCAATCTGTACCCATTGGTGAGTGAATTTATAAGGATTTGTACCTTTTCAGGTCCACTGTGGTAACGTTGAAGACGACTCCCTTGAGCCAGAGAATCATAAAGAGGCGCTGAGAGAATGGACAGTTTCCAATGCTTTCGCCATCACTGCCAGCCTGAAACACAAAAAAAAAAACAAAATAAAAAAAGTCAAGGACTTGGAAGAACGGAAGCTCAGATCCTTTTGCTTTGTGTGAAATATGTGCGTGTGTGTGTGTTCGTGAATTACAGTGGACTCGTCACGCCACAAAGCATCTCACGTCAAAGAATTGCACTATGGCATTGGCACCATGAGCTAAGAGGAGAGCTCCTTCAGTCAGAGGCTGCGGGTTTGCGGCTCACCCTCAAAGTATTCATTCAGCTTCTGTGGGAATTAAGGGGGTGAGACAGGAAGGAGTTTCTTTATGCAAAGAGTTGTGGGACTCTGGGACAAAATACCGAGACATGGAGTTGACACTGTGGAACATGACCCAGACACAGACAGGCGGACATCGTATTAAGCACCACCACACGTTTATTTACAGCCTAATATTTACAAGTGCCACACAAACCCACGAAACTCCCACAAAGTCCAGGCCTCACACTGCCTCTTTCCGTCTCTTCAGGCCGCCGCCACTCCTCTCCACCAAGACCTTGTCCTCTGCACTCCCGACTCCAGCCAACGAATGGAGGGAGGCGGCCCCTTTTATAGTCACCCGGACGTGCTCCAGGTTCCTCCCGATTAGCTTCCGCCGGCACTCCCCAGTGTGGCGGAACTACCGGCTTCGCACCTGGAAACACTCCGGGTGTCCCTGGTCTTGTTCCCCCTAGCACTTCCGGGTGTGGCGGAAGTGCTGAGGGCCAGGGCTCCTCAGGCATTGGGGCGCCCCCTGGCAGTGACCACAGGCCCCTATAGGGTTGAGTTTCCAAGCTCTGTTACCAGAGCAGTCGCCCCCATGTGGTCTGGGAGAGGCGTAAGCCCTCCTCCGGTCCTCCTGGGCGTCCTGGCTGGGTACCACCCCCAGCCACCTGTGACAACACCTTGACACCCTTTATGAAGAATCTGGATGAGATGTTGGGACAACTGAGCTTTTAGCTAAACAAATGGGCCTGATGGACTGAATGGGCTCCTCTCGTTTGTCACATTTCTCAAGTTCAAAAGAACCATAAGATAAAGACTGCAATTCACTGGTGAAGTGGGAGCTGGTTCAGGTAAAAAAATAAAGTTTATCCCGTAAATAACAATGGCCGCCAATTTACTAACAATTATTATGACATACAGTGGTGTGAAAAACTATTTGCCCCCTTCCTGATTTCTTATTCTTTTGCATGTTTGTCACACAAAATGTTTCTGATCATCAAACACATTTAACCATTAGTCAAATATAACACAAGTAAACACAAAATGCAGTTTTTATTATTTAGGGAGAAAAAAAAATCCAAACCTACATGGCCCTGTGTGAAAAGTAATTGCCCCCTTGTTAAAAATCACCTAACTGTGGTGTATCACACCTGAGTTCAATTTCCGTAGCCACCCCCAGGCCTGATTACTGCCACACCTGTTTCAATCAAGAAATCACTTCAATAGGAGCTGCCTGACACAGAGAAGTCGACCAAAAGCACCTCAAAAGCTAGACATCATGCCAAGATCCAAAGAAATTCAGAAACAAATGAGAACAGAAGTCATTGAGATCTATCAGTCTGGTAAAGGTTATAAAGCCATTTCTAAAGCTTTGGGACTCCAGCGAACCACAGTGAGAGCCATTATCCACAAATGGCAAAAACATGGAACAGTGGTGAACCTTCCCAGGAGTGGCCGGCCTTCCAAAATTACCCCTAGAGCGCAGAGATGACTCATCCGAGAGGTCACAAAAGACCCCAGGACAACGTCTAAAGAACTGCAGGCCTCACTTGCCTCAATTAAGGTCAGTGTTCACGACTCCACCATAAGAAAGAGACTGGGCAAAACGGCCTGCATGGCAGATTTCCAAGACGCAAACCACTGTTAAGCAAAAAGAACATTAGGGCTCGTCTCAATTTTGCTAAGAAACATCTCAATGATTGCCAAGACTTTTGGGAAAATACCTTGTGGACTGATGAGACAAAAGTTGAACTTTTGGAAGGCAAATGTCCCGTTACATCTGGCGAAAAGGAACACAGCATTTCAGAAAAGAACATCATACCAACAGTAAAATATGGTGGTGGTAGTGTGATGGTCTGGGCTTGTTTTGCTGCTTCAGGACCTGGAAGACTTGCTGTGATAGATGGAACCATGAATTCTACTGTCTACCAAAAAATCCTGAAGGAGAATGTCCGGCCATCTGTTCGTCAACTCAAGGTGAAGCGATCTTGGTGCTGCAACAGGACAATGACCCAAAACACACCAGCAAATCCACCTCTGAATGGCTGAAGAAAAACAAAATGAAGACTTTGGAGTGGCCTAGTCAAAGTCCTGACCTGAATCCAATTGAGATGCTATGGCATGACCTCAAAAAGGCGGTTCATGCTAGAAAACCCTCAAATAAAGCTGAATTACAACAATTCTGCAAAGATGAGTGGGCCAAAATTCCTCCAGAGCGGAAAAGACTCATTGCAAGTTATCGCAAACGCTTGATTGCAGTTATTGCTGCTAAGGGTGGCCCAACCAGTTATTAGGTTCGGGGGCAATTACTTTTTCACACAGGGCCATGTAGGTTTGGATTTTTTGTCTCCCTAAATAATAAAAACCATCATTTAAAAACTGCATTTTGTGTTTACTTGTGTTATATTTGACTAATGGTTAAATGTGTTTGATGATCAGAAACATTTTGTGTGACAAACATGCAAAAGAATAAGAAATCAGGAATGGGGGCAAATAGTTTTTCACACCACTGTACAAATGAAAAATGGAGAAGGGATAAGAAGATCATGGCTGGTGAACAGTGAGAGAAAGTGACAGCGTGGTGTGCTTTTCTTGTCATCATTTTGGAAGCGGCAGTTAACAGCCAGCTCAGCAGCGATGGGAGAAATGAATCGGCACAATTAAAGTCTGGAGAAGGCTAATATGGATGGCTGGCACAATTTCTCAGAGGGCTGAAGCACAAATGTCATCTTCTCTAATGTTTCATGTGCGCACAATGTCACAAAAACAGTCCAAAGACATCAAAAAGGTTTGGGACAGCCACTCATATATTGAGCCCTGGCTGCAAAATGGCTGAATCATATTGAGTTCTTGACAGGTTTAAATCCAAAAGAGAACTGACTTTAGGATGAGAAATATGGTGGTTTAAAAGGCCAACACAGGAAGTCACTGGAAGTGACGCCATCAATAGCTCTGGAACCAGAAGTGACATCATCAATAGCTCCAGAGCCAGAAAGTGACATCATCAATGACACCAGCACTGGAAGTAACATCACCATAGGTGCTGGTGCCAGAATTGACGTCACCATAGGCCATTAAACCACCCCCCACACCCCACCCCCACCGAAAACCTGGAAACAACACCTGAAAGGTACCGGAAATGCCGTCGTCAAAAGCGTGGGAAGCGAGCGGGATTTCCCGTGGATGGTCTGCAGAAGATTGAGAGACACCTGGTCTGGTGTGGTACTACAATTACTCAGGCTCTTTAGCGTGACAACACGCACACACACATCGACAGTTCTTGTGTAGGCCTCTAAGCCACAGCTATTTAAACGTGTCCCACACAAGAAGCATCCTAGTCCCGGCAAGGAGTAGGAATTCACATCCAAGAATGAACGTCATCACGATTTTACAGCACCCCCTTGCTATAAATTTCCACTCATGGTGACATTTTCTAGTGTTTCAATACTAAGGCTACACCACAAAGACAAATAATAATAATGATAATAACTTGGGGGCTCTGCCCTCTGCTCACGGGGGCAGGCGTTGGGTACCCGCTATCTCGTGGCTGAGCCACTCGAAGGGTGTTGGGGCGCCACTCCGGTAGAGAAAGTGATTGTATTTAAAGAGGTGGGATATAGAAGAGTACGAGGGGAGCAGGAGGAAGACACTTTAGTCCTTAGTTATTATAGGAAGAAAATCAGTTACGTCAGTATGTCACTACAACTGTCTATTTTACATACCAATGAATGAGAAAATATAGTAACTGAATCTTTGGAAAGTGAGAGGAGGGGATGAAGATGAAGAGGACAAGAAGATATGGAAAAAGATGATCCGCTGTGGCAACCCCTAACAGAAGAAGAAGAAAAAGAAGAAGTTAAGGTCCAATGCCTTAATAGCTGCGGCCTCAGCCATGAACAATCTGCACAGCGCCACCTGGTGGCCCAGTGCTAGGAATCCTCCTGCATTCCTGCATGACTGCTCAGGTAGTGAATCTCAGCCAAGTTTCCGTATCTCAGTCAGTCCAGGCGCTCAGGTTAACCAGCGGTAACTCGAAACGTGATGTAACTTAAGAATGACACCGGAGACGCCTGGTAAGACTGAATTATACATGGAAATTCCATTACTTGCATCATTAGGCCACAGGATTCGCCACAGGAGGTTTGACTTGTTTCATTTCATAATCCTCTTATAAAAGCAACAGTGTGCTGCTGAGCTCCACATGACCACCCAGAGGATTAGATGGATTGCACAGTCAAGGGAGCACGGGCACAACGCTCTTCACCAAGTGATGAGATGGCTTAATGTCAAGTGCAGCAGATACTTCCTGGCACCCTGTGTATAGACAGGGCTACCGGAAACTGCAGACGTGTCACTCAAGCACTGCTGATGCCACCCGCTGTTTGGGCGTCATGACTTAGTGACCGTACAGCGATGTAAGAAACTCTGAGCACACTCAACCAGTTTTACTCCACAGAAACCCTAATCGTGACAGATCTGTACATGACAGGATAATAATAATAATAATAATAATAATAATAATAATAATAATAATGAATATTTAGTGACCACACAGCAATGTAAGAAGCACAATCAACTAATTTCACTCTACAGCAACCCTAATTATGACAGATCAGTTCATGACAGGATAATAATAATAATAATAATAATAATAATAATAATAATAATAATAATAATAATAATAATAATAATAATAACTAGCCAACCCGCGGCGTAGCATACACCACATCATTATCTATGTGGCTCATAGCTGCATGTGGACTGTAGCACAGACCAAAGCGAGTGAGGAAGTGTTTGGCGACGTGTTGGGGGCGGGCACATGAACAAACAGTACGCATGCCTCGAGAGCGAGGGTGGGCGTGGGAGGAGGGGGAGTTTTTAAGCACAAAAATAGTTAAGTATACCATAGAATGCACAGCGTAATAGTAAACTAAATGCAAAAACATTAAATAACACTGAGAAAACCTTGAACAACAGAGAAAACTAACACTACAATAGTTCGCTCTATAGCGCTACGAACCGCTCGCTAAAAACACTTTTTTTTAATGAGTTTTAAGCACAGGGAAAAAAATGAACATTTGAAAAATCTGTAATTTAATAAACAACCAAGAAAAGAGACATTGCAACAATGCACACGTGCGCCTGTGTGTGTCTCTCTCACGTGCGCACTTGTGTGTGTGTCTCTCTCATGTGGCACAGATGAAAGCGACTGAGGCTGTGTTTGGTGAGTTGCTGCGTGTGGGCACATAAGCAGGCAGTGCAAATGCCTCGAGAGCGATGGTGGACGCAGGAGGAGGGTTAGAGTTGGCGGGTGGGGCTCTGTCGAGTGTATCCCATGGTCTTAGAGTTGGGGGGCGGGGCACTGTGAGTTGGCGGGCGTGGCTGTCTGTCTTGCTTGTCCTTAGTGAATTATATATATAGATAGTAATGAATATTTAGTGACCACACAGCGATGTAAGAAGCACAATCAACCAATTTCAGTCTACAGCCTTCCTAATTATGACAGATCTGTACATGACAGGATAATAATAATAATAATAATAATAATAATAATAATAATAATAATAATAATAATAATGAATATTTAGTGACCACACAGCGATGTAAGAAGCACAATCAATCAATTTCACTCTAGAGCACTATATTGGGATTCATCAGTATCAGTTGCCAACAGTCATTCCTTCTCCTGTCATGCCGACTACATCATATAGCCATATCTCTACTGACTTGAGATGAGACAGTAAAACAAATTTTAATGGAAAAGGATTGGGAGAAGAGACAGGTAAGAGCTGAAGGCAGAAACCACAGCTGACCAGTTGTCAGATTTAAAACGTTAAGCAAAGTCTTTTAATCTAAAAAATGTTACTTTGTAACCAGGCATAGACAAATCCAAATCCAAATACAATACACACCACATACACCATGCCGGCGCTCCAAATGGCGTCATACGTCACATTCTTCAGTGTAATTCTGGGAAAGATGAGCTTGGGAACGGTCGACACTTTACTATACACAACGTGGTGTCCGAAAACTTTCTAAATATTGAATAAGGCAAGAAATGAATGTGAAAATTGACACTCAACTATAAACAATATGGCATTGTCAAACTTTGCAAATTGCATAATGCAAGAAATGAATGTGGAAATCATAATGCTTTGGGTCCAAAATCCATTATTTCATATACAACATGTACTCTAACCTCACTGGGGAGGCAACACAAATTAAAGAAAATATCACATAATAAGAATATCACTGGAAAAATCTCATATTAGCCGACACAAACAATTGGACATGGCATTCTAAAACCAGCTCCAATGGGAGAACGTGCACACTGCACAGAGACGAGGACTGGCAGCAGGATATTTCAATTCAGGAGGTCTGAATCAATAAGACAATGTTGTTAACCTCACTGTACCACCAAAAATTATGAGTGGTTAAATAACAGTGGGAAAAGTAAAGCCTGGTGGCAAACATCTTCACAAGCCATTTAACAACCCCGATAAGAAGCCAAAGAAATCAGTAAGTACTTTACATAGCGCCACTCAATGTGGGCATCATACTTTAAGTAGTTACTTTCATAACCCAGTGTGAGTGGCATAGCATGTCATGCTGATGTATAAGAAGGTGGAGTTGGCATGATCTCCTTTTGTCTGTGAATGTTTCACTCCAGTTTCTTCCCACATCCTACACATCCTAATTAAAAACATGCAAGGAGTAAAGTGCTACATAAATAATAATAATAATAAATAAATAAATAAATTAAGTAAGTAATTAAATAAATAAGTAAATATTACTAGAAATTCACACATCAGTTCAGGGTATCTTTTCCACCTCCAAGACTAGCACCTAATTTGGTGTTACGTATGCCAGGTGATGTGTATTTCATGTTTTATTGTCGTTACTATTAAGTTACTATTTATTATGTCTATATGTTATTGTTGCTGTTCTCCAGGGGTGTACAATGGCTGACCTCGCACTTTGTAAAGTAATTATTCATTTCTTTGGGTTTTTACTCACCATATACAGTGTGGATACAGAGGTGGTGCACTCCTATAAGTATTTGGGGGTCCACATTAATGGCAGATTGTACGGGTCTCATATATAAGAAAGTGCAGAGCAGGCTCTTTATTCTTAGGTGACGGTGTTCATTTAATCTAGGAAGTGACATCTTTCACATCTTCTACAACTCTATGATGGCCAGTGTGGTGTACTGGGCTGGTGGTATCACTTCAAGAGAGGACCACCGAATCACCAAGCTAAATAAAAGTGCAAACTCAGTAATGGGACGCACTTTGGACCCCCTGGAGGGTGTATTGAAGAACAGAATTAAAACAAAGCTGAGAGCCACTATGAACAATGCCGCACATCCTCTCTGTGACACGCCAACACTGAGGACTTTCAGCCAATGTATTATTCAGCAGAAGTGAGTCACAAAACGTGCCGGGGGCTCCTTTAAACCAACAGCAATACGTCTGTATCAGGCCTCACAGAGACTGGGACTGCTAAGTCAGATCTTTTACTTTCTTTTGAATTTTCCTTGCTTTATAGTTATTCTACTGTGTGTTCAGTTAAAAGTATGTATGTATATTTATTTATTTACTTATTTATCTACCTACTTTTGTATTTATTCATTTAAAGAGCTTCTGCAAAAAAAACAAATTTCCCCCATCTATCTCTGACCCCCAAAGGACATGCAAAAAGACAAGTTCCTCTTGAGGGAAAAAAATGTATAAAAATTCAGAATAATTCAAAATTCGTATGAGGTTTTGTCCCTTTAAATATGTCTGCGTATCTTGTTCTTTGTGAGGGGAGCCCCAGGAGGTGGGACCTCCCTGACATCACCATTCCCGATTCCTCCCTCAGGTTATTTAAATTGGTTGGGAAGTCTCAAGTCTATTTTATATTTGTGCATTGAGCATAAGGTGTAACTTGGCCATAGCCCTTGGAGCATTACTGGGTACAAATGTTTGTGGTGCACCATCTGTTGGAATGCACATTCTTATATGCCGTTGGGTATCCATCCATTATCCAACCTGCTATATCCTAACTACAGGGTCACAGGGGTCTGCTGGAGCCAATTCCAGCAAGCACAGGGCGCAAGGCAGGAAACAAACCCCAGGCAGGGTGCCAACCCACCGCAGGGCGCATACACACACATCCACACACCAAGCACACACTAAGGACAATTTAGAATCGGCAAAGCACCTAAACTGCATGTCTTTGAACTGTGGGAGGAAACCCACGCAGACACGGGGAGAACATGCAAACTCCACACAGGGAGGACCCGGGAAGTGAACTCGGGTCTCCTAACTGCGAGGCAGCAGCGATACCCACTGCACCACCGTGCCGCCCATTATAAAACATGTGACCCCTAAAAAGCTGATGGACCAAGGGTGAAAGTTTACCACTGTGACCACAGACACACCATGCATGCAGATGTGCGCAGAAAAATCCGTACAGCCAACCAAATCAAACTAATCACATTAAGTATAGATGACTATTGACCTGCCCTCACATTTGAATGGTGTATTAAGCTGTCTCTTGGTCTAAATTGGGGGCCATGCTTGACCATGACTGGACCACCTCCTTGAGATCTGAACTCTTTAAGAACAGGACCATTTCAAGGGGTGGGCAGGAGGTGGGGTGAATAACCTATGTGGAACTTAGCTGTTAACATGAAGGCAAGATAACACATTGGTGTCCCAGGCCATTAGATTATTCAAACTGAATATGCCTTTACGCTACTCATTTATTTATCACTGGCTGTGCTACCTGTCTAAGACGGGTTAAAACCTCAGTAATCAAAACAGAACTCAGCGTTAACATTTGCATTGCACCATCTGTTGGAATGCATTTTGTCATGCATCCACATTTAGAAAGGGACAAGTGTCTGTGTGTCTTTGTGTCTCTCTACAGTTGCTGTTTCTCTATTATTCCAACAGGTGGAACATCACAAACATTAGCACTGCTTTTACAAATCCCATACCAAATGGCATGTAACAGACATATGCATTGCATTAGTCATTCCAACAGATGGTGCATCACAGTTATTTGCAGTAATTAGACATACTGTATTACATTTGTCATTTCAACAGGTGGAACATCACAAACATTAGCACTACTTTTACAAATCCCATAAAAAATGGCATACAGGTATAACAAACATATATGCATTGCATTTGTCATTCCAACAAATGGTGCATCACAAACATTTGCATTAATAAAACATATTGCATTTGTCACTTCAACAGGTGGAACATCACAGACATTAGTACTGCTTTTACGAATCCCATACTAAATGGCACATAACAAACATATATGCATTGCATTTGTCATTCCAACAGATGGTGCATCACAAACATTTACAGTAATAAAATACACTGCATTTGTAATTCCTGTACAGGTGAAACATCACAGACATTAACACTGCTGGTATGGATCCGCACTAAATGGCATATAGCAGACATATACACATTGCATCCGTCATTCCAACAGATGATGCATCACAAACATTTGCATTAATGAAACACATTGCATTTGTAATTCCAACAGGTGGGACATCACAAACATTAACACTGCTTTGATGAATCCTATACTAAATGGCATATAACAGACATATATACATTGCATTTGTCATTCCAACAGATGGTTCACCACAAACATTTGCAATAATAAAACACGTTGTATGTGTCATTCCAGAAGGTGGAACATTCCAGACATTAACACTGCTTTCATGAATCCATACCAAATGGCATATTACAGACATATGCATTGAATCTTTCATTCCAACAGACGGTGCATCTCAAATATTTTAAACCCAATTACACAAGTTGATGATTAAGGGGGAAGATTGGCAAGCCCTTTTCTGTCCTTTTTATTTTGGTGGACTCCATTCCTAGTCAGCACATAGTCAGTACACTTACATTATAGTAGACAAGCTGAAAGGAGTATATGGTAGACTTTTGTGTCGCTACTTAGTAAACCATGAACTTAGCTGCCCTTAAGCAGACAAGCAAGCTAATGAGGCTTTCCAGTCCTCTGATCACAGTGACAGAGTATAAAGGCAGACGAAAGAACTAATCTGAGTCCCGGGACATCCAATCCGTTTTGAGGGCCGCCAGCTATTTATCCCTTCAAACAAAGAGAAGGCTTGCAGTAATGCGATACCAGCGCTGGGGTAAACAATCAATAAAAATCCACGACTGACAGGCTCTGCCGGTGGATGTAAGCACCTCATTTTGTTTTTCTTGTGACAATCGCTCAAGGTGGACACCAAAGAAGAGGCTAGAAAACAAATGCTCTGGTGAGAGGCATGAATGTCTGAGTACATTCAGTGAAAAGGGGCACCAGGGTCCTGGACCCAATATGGGTGGGGAAGGTGAAGTCGGGCTGTAATGGGCTTAGGCAATTCTGCTGTGGATTTAAACACTAAGCGAGTGCAAAGCTTAAAAAGAATGATAAAGGAGGGATATTTAAGATTATTTTACATAAATTAATAAATACAATGTGCAAAATGACTGTAAATAAATAAAGAAATGAATAAAAGAATTTACATTTTGTTTACAATAAAATTTGGCACCAATATATCAAAGGGAAATAATTCAAATACGCAAAGAGTGGATTCAGAAAGTACTTGTTATTTTTCAGACAGGTAGAGTTAAGTTGTCAATCACCAAGATCATGTTACTGGATCGGCCATTTCTGTTACCAAATTTTTTCTTTGCCTCTTTAAAAAACTTTTACAGTACACTAAGCTGTTATATAACCAGATGCAGAGAAGCCTAATGTTCTATATTAAAATGTTTATATACTTAAACTTTTGACTATTGGTGTTACCCATTTATTTTTTAACAAAATGAAATTCTGTAGGGTTAAAGTTCAGTGACCATAAAAACACTAAAATCAATAACATTTCCTAAAATATATACTTTTTAAGTAATTAAATATGTCATTATGCACAGCACTCCAGAGAATCACCCTCCAAGCTCAACCAAAATATGCGGTTGCTACTCTCCAAGTTACTATTTCTCTATCATTCCAACAGATGGCGCATCACAAACATTTGCAGTAATAGACATATTGTATTTGTCATTCCAACAGGTGGAACATCTCAAATATTTGCAGCAAAAAAATACATTGAATTTGTCATTTCAACAGGTGGAACATCACAGACATTAACACTGCTTTTATGAAACCGTACCAAATGGCATATAACAGATATACAGTGGTGTGAAAAACTATTTGCCCCCTTCCTGATTTCTTATTCTTTTGCATGTTTGTCACACAAAATGTTTCTGATCATCAAACACATTTAACCATTAGTCAAATATAACACAAGTAAACACAAAATGCAGTTTTTAAATGATGGTTTTTATTATTTAGGGAGAAAAAAAAAATCCAAACCTACATGGCCCTGTGTGAAAAAGTAATTGCCCCCTGAACCTAATAACTGGTTGGGCCACCCTTAGCCGCAATAACTGCAATCAAGCGTTTGCGATAACTTGCAATGAGTCTTTTACAGCGCTCTGGAGGAATTTTGGCCCACTCATCTTTGCAGAATTGTTGTAATTCAGCTTTATTTGAGGGTTTTCTAGCATGAACCGCCTTTTTAAGGTCATGCCATAGCATCTCAATTGGATTCAGGTCAGGACTTTGACTAGTCCACTCCAAAGTCTTCATTTTGTTTTTCTTCAGCCATTCAGAGGTGGATTTGCTGGTGTGTTTTGGGTCATTGTCCTGTTGCAGCACCCAAGATCGCTTCAGCTTGAGCTGACGAACAGATGGCCGGACATTCTCCTTCAGGATTTTTTGGTAGACAGTAGAATTCATGGTTCCATCTATCACAGCAAGCCTTCCAGGTCCTGAAGCAGCAAAACAACCCCAGACCATCACACTACCACCACCATATTTTACTGTTGGTATGATGTTCTTTTTCTGAAATGCTGTGTTCCTTTTACGCCAGATGTAACGGGACATTTGCCTTCCAAAAGTTCAACTTTTGTCTCATCAGTCCACAAGGTATTTTCCCAAAAGTCTTGGCAATCATTGAGATGTTTCTTAGCAAAATTGAGACGAGCCCTAATGTTCTTTTGCTTAACAGTGGTTTTGTCTTGGAAATCTGCCATGCAGACCGTTTTGCCCAGTCTCTTTCTTATGGTGGAGTCGTGAACACTGACCTTAATTGAGGCAAGTGAGGCCTGCAGTTCTTTAGACGTTATCCTGGGGTCTTTTGTGACCTCTCGGATGAGTCGCCTCTGCGCTCTTGGGGTAATTTTGGTCGGCCGCCACTCCTGGGAAGGTTCACCACTGTTCCATGTTTTTGCCATTTGTGGATAATGGCTCTCACTGTGGTTCGCTGGAGTCCCAAAGCTTTAGAAATGGCTTTATAACCTTTACCAGACTGATAGATCTCAATTACTTCTGTTCTCATTTGTTCCTGAATTTCTTTGGATCTTGGCATGATGTTTAGCTTTTGAGGTGCTTTTGGTCTACTTCTCTGTGTCAGGCAGCTCCTATTTAAGTGATTTCTTGATTGAAACAGGTGTGGCAGTAATCAGGCCTGGGGGTGGCTACGGAAATTGAACTCAGGTGTGATACACCACAGTTAGGTGATTTTTAACAAGGGGCAATTACTTTTTCACACAAGGCCATGTAGGTTTGGATTTTTTTTCTCCCTAAATAATAAAAACCATCATTTAAAAACTGCATTTTGTGTTTACTTGTGTTATATTTGACTAATGGTTAAATGTGTTTGATGATCAGAAACATTTTGTGTGACAAACATGCAAAAGAATAAGAAATCAGGAAGGGGGCAAATAGTTTTTCACATCACTGTATATGCATTACATCTGTCATTCCAACAAATGGTGCATCACAAACATTTGCAGTAATAGACATATTGTATTTGTCATTCTAACAGGTGAAACATCACAGACATTAACACTGCTTTTATGAATTCACACCAAATGGCATATAACAGACATATATGCATTGAATCTTTCATTCCAACAGATGGTGCATCACAAATATTTTAGCCCTACCAAATACAAAAGAGCCATCCATCCATCCATCCATCCATTATCCAACCTGCTATATCCTAACTACAGGGTCACGGGGGTCTGCTGGAGCCAATCCCAGCCACCACAGGGCGCAAGGCAGGAAACAAACCCTGGGCAGGGTGCCAGTCCACCACTGGTTATTATAGTTAACGAAAGCTAAAATCAAAACTGAAACTAATATTAAAAACATTTTCTTAAACTGAAATAAAATAATTAACGAAGCCGAACTGAAAAACTAAAACTAAATAAAACTATTAAAGTAGCTGGAAAGACTAAATGAAATAAAATAATAATTCACTAAAATATTTTTAGTTTTCGTTTTTGAATGAATATTCTTGCCATTAGTCTTTCACCCTTGTAACTTTTAACTCCAAAACAGAAACTCCTTCGCCATTAGCTGCATAAATTGAAGCAGTGAGCGGCGGCTGGTGATGGAGGGCAGGTGTTCACATGGCATTGGAGGTGACAGAGCGAGAAGAATACGGGCGTGTGAAGCAGAAAGCGATTTACTGCGCCCGCCTTGCTTTGCGCTTCTTGTATATCAAAATGTAATTCAAACGTCTAAAATCGGAATATGCTGGTCAACAAAACCTTTACCATATGGACATAAAAATCACAAGTGAGTAACGTTTCAGTTGATTTCTCAGGTGCCTGCGTTTTATTGACAGTAATTCCCCTGCCACTTCGCATGGTAGAAATAAATCGGCGCTGATCAAGACACTAACAGTCATCATACAAGATTAGCATATTGTTGCTGACCAATTACTTTTACTTTATTAATGTCATTTAATGAATGAACTCAGCAAAGCGATACAAACTTTGTAAAATTCCCGAGTTTGCAATGTCACTACTGAACTACAGGGAGGCAGGTGAAGAAAGTCTGCCAACTGCTGAAAAACTAAGCATACTAATGTGTTTTCGTATTTATTCTATATTTATTCCTTTATATTTTTTATTTCACATTCACAACTCAAAATACCTGTGAATACACTTTATTGTGAGCATAATCCAGTAGCAGAATTTTAAAATATCTATCCCCGTTTTTTCAATGTTTCTCTCTCTCTCTCTCAAAATAGACAGTTGAAATATCATATTCTTTTTGTTCTTAACATCAGCCATATCATATCATATTACAAACCAGAGACTTGTCCTGCCTTGCATCCAAACCTGCTGGGGTGGGCTCCACGTTTCCTGTGGTCCTGCTCTGGATACGCAGGTTTAGCTAGTGTATATATTGCCCCAAATCTCAGATGCTGTCTCTGTCGTTTTGTGCCCCTCCAGACTCCTATTACCTCCTCTTGCTCTGCTCATTATGGGTTTACTGTTCTTATGGTGGGCTACTCAAGTCTCACTGCCCCTAACCTTCACACTACATGCTTGTTTTTCTTTGTTTCCCTCAATACAGCCAGGTGGGGTCTGCACACTCGTTCAACCTTGAGACCCCTGTTCTTCCTAAGCCCCCGTGATTTTCATGCTCACACCTGTCAGAACACAGTAGAATCGATTTTCTGATTTTTGTTATCTTTTGAGGCCTGCAAGTGCAAAATTCTGTTTGTAAATTGTATGTGCCTGAGATGGAAGCAGCGAATCCAATGTTGAATGCATTCATTATAAACACATTGTCGTGGAGCAGGATATGTTGTGTGCTGTAGAAATTTAGAGTAAAAAAATCCTCACACCTTAAAATTCACCTAAATTTTATTACAAATTGTTCCATTCCAGGCAATAAAAAGAAAAAGATGAAAAGTGTCAACAATCAGCGCATATTTGTTCAGCACAAATCCACCCATCCATTATCCACCCCGCTATATCCTAACTGCAGGGTCACTGGGGTTTGCTGGAGCCAATCCCAGCCAACACAGGGTGCAAGGCAGGAACAAATTCCGGGCAGGGCGCCAGCCCACCGCAGGGCACACAGACACCAAGCACATACTAGGGACAATTTAGAATTGCCAATGCACCTAACCTGAATGTCTTTGGACTGTGGGAGGAAATCCACGTACATGAAAACTCCATGCAGGGAGGACCCCAGAAGCGAACTCGAGTCTCCTAACTGCGAGGCAGCAGCGCTAACCCACTGTGCCACAGTGGCAGAGAATATTTTTAAAATCATACAATTGTTTAAAATTGTTCATATTCAGTATCTGGTTTTAATTATGCTTGTTTTTAGCAGACAATTTCTGATTATGTGGTGTAGTAAGCGACCACTAACGTTAAACTCGTATCCTAACCCGTTAAGTGTACAGTTCTGTCTGATTGTGACACAAAACTAAACTCCATAGTATCTCTTTAACCAGACCATAATTACTACAACTAAAACTTAAACTAACAAATATAAAAATAAAATAGAAATGTCTTTGTGAAATAAAAACTAAATTAAAAACTAAAAATACATGGTGAAGGAAAACTAAAACTAAACTGAGTTTCCAATAAGGTCAGAAAAAATATAGAAATAAAAACTAATACAAAAAGGCCAAACTATAATATCCTTGGTGCCTGCTCCCACCCAACTATAGAGTGACACAAGCAGCAGCTGAAGACGGCTGCATTAGAGGCCAGGGGCCTCATGTATAACGTCGTGCGTAGAACTCGCACTATAACATGGCGTAAGCACAAAAGCCGAAATGTGCTTACGCACAGAAAAATCCAGATGCAGGAATCTGTGCGTACTCCAACTTCCACGTTCTTCCGCTACATAAATCCCGATCAGCGTGAAAACTAACGCTTGTGCACGCGCATTATGTAACGCCCCAACTCTTCCCAGAATTACGCCTCTTTGAATATGCAAATCAATATAAATTGCCCTTAAGCGCAGCCTTCTGTGAAAAGACAATGGAAAAGCACGGGGGAAAATATAAGAATTTCAGCGAATACCAAGTGGAGGCAAAGGAAAAACATACTATTTGTTCAAATAAACCGTGGAATAATCAACAAAAGGAAGTTGATCGAGTGACATAGCGTGTTGGAGAAACTTGAAAGCTCACATTCACAAAATCGCACAGTGCCGGAAATAAAAAAGAAGTCACATATCAAAGTCGCCGTGAAAAGCCGAGTTGTAAGCCCACCGTCTGAGTGTCATATGAAAGCTTATTAGGGTACAGAGAAAAAAAGGCACACAGTGAGGAAAAAGCACGAAATGTCAACTTCAGTCTCGACATTTCCACTTTAATCACGTAGTTTATTTTGTCATTAAAGTAGAACATCATAAACTTCATCTTAAAATCGTTTAATTAACCAGTTTCTCAAATCACATCGTAATTAAAGTAGCACGTTAAATGCTTTGTTTTGTATTTGATCTTCTATGTGCTCTCTGTGTGTGAATCACTACTTGCTTCTTAAACCGGCTCTCTTCCTCCAACTGGACACAGAGTCCATTACATTTGTGATATTACAGCTCTCTGAATAACTAAAATACTGAGATGTATATGTGATATTATTTTCATGATGATAGGAGTTAAAGCACGGGTTTCACTTGATGAAATAATTTATTGCAGCAGTACTCAGGGGCGGCTCTAGGCTTGTGGTGGCACTGGGTAGAGGAAGAATCGGTGGCTCCTTCGCCCGCCAATGTCATGCACAGTGGATGCCCTCGTCCGTTGCAGACACTGCATAGCCGCCTCGTGCTCATGACACAAGCATTTAACTTTTGCCGAACTTTGTCGCTGTGTTTTTCGCTGTGTTGTTAGTACATGTTTAATTATTTTATCCTTCATGCCAGTCCTAGTGAAGAATATAGATTATTTAAATGCAGTTAAAGTTTTATCTGTATAATATAATAAACATATTTTGCTGCATTTCATCTTAAAAATGATATCGTCATCATATGTAAATACGCGCTTTATAAAGTGGCCCAGGTTGTGCGATATTATAACTGTAGTGCAAGTTTACAGTGGGGTGATTGTACTTATAAGTACTAACAGTTCTACAAGGAGCAATGATTGAGTGCGTTTAAAGTTTTTGGGATGAAACTGTTTCTGAACCGCGAGGTCTGTACAGGAAAGGCTTTGAAATGTTTTGCAGTGGCTGAGACAGCGTGTCCTTAAAGCTGTATACCGATAATTCTCTTTCCGATCAGCTGCTGCTGTGATTCACACTCAGATACAGTGGTATAAATACTCCGAGTGGTGCAGTGAGAGAAATATGGAAAAAGATGATCCGCTGTGGCAACTCCTAATGGGAGCAGCTGAAAGAAGAAGAAGAAAAATAAGAAGAAGAGGAAGGTGCAGTGAGAGTAACAACGCTAAACCAGTTACGTTATTTGGAATACTATGGCTGTTCCCTCTACCATTATATTGTTACGAGTTAATTACAATCAGATGCGTTACACTAATAAACAATATGCGGTTAGTTTCAGTGTATTTATAAAGCCGTGTCAGGTAACCACACTGGAACAGTAGCACTGCTTTGACGCTGGGTGCCGCCAGTCTGCAAAACCGAGCGGAGAACTTGTGTACGACAAGGCATGAGGTACCGTGGAAAAGTGCGTGGATTTACGCCAAGTGAAGGTTTTATACATCGCGATTTGAACTAACATTTCTGTGCGTACGCACCGTTTATACATGAGGCCCCAGGTGATGTCAATGAAACACAAACTTCACAGACCCTATTGCATGCTGGGATATGTGACAAAGTCCTAAATGTGACAATGGCTTTAACAGACCTGTCACTAAACATTATGGTGCCCTGAAATGGGGGGACCAGGTAGATTTGTTGTGTGACCAAAATGTCTGCAAATCCCCTTCAATGAAATTCTGCAATGTGCACTTTAATCAAGATGTCCAAATTGTTTGATTTGTGGGGAAATCAATGAAAAACGTGTCATTGTCCCTAACATTATGGAGGGCACTGAATTTCAATAAAAATGTGTTTTCGTTCTCAGAATATTTGCACCTGACTACTATCTACCTCTCATGTGGCGTATTTGTGTAAAGAAATCCTTTGTCATTTTTTGACCGGTTGACTTCATTCAGAGAAGACTGTGATCTGCAGCCTGCACATGAGAGGCTTATTGTGTTGTGGTGGACCACCCCAGTATCTGCTTGTGTCAGCTTCACTCGCTCCATCTGATGCCTCCATGTGACTCCACAAAAAGGCAGAATGGCCGATTTTCTTACAGTCAGCAGAACTGACACAGATGGAGCTTGACAGAACAGAGTTATCAGGATGGACCAAATAACAGACCAAAAAAAAAAAAGGGGGGGTGAACTTTGACGTTAACTAAACCCCCGTTGCAAAATGTGTCCAATCTGGCCGATGGCTGATTTTCAGTATGCATCGGCTTTGAGCAAAATGCAAGCTTGGTGCACTTTGTTGGTATCACGCCGTTATCAATAAGCCTTCAAACGCTTCAAAAAGCCTGCTTCTAGACCTTTGGGATAAGACTCTGTGATGGGACGGCGCACATTGGTGGGCGGTTTGGCGTGGATGTGGCAAGGAACAATGGGATGATGGGGTAGTGCAATGCAAGGACAGGGGCACACAACCTGTCAGGACTAGATGCTTCCTCCGATACGCTACATGGCAGCATCCCTGGGCTAGGATTCCTACACGGACCATCGCCGGACATTTTGTAAGTGCATCTCCCGGTTTTAACTTAAAAGTTTATCTGCCAGAGAGAAAACGTGAAGCACAAGAAGCAATGGAGTCGCTGTCAAACACAGAGGCAATCCTAGGCAATACAAAATCCAATGGCCAAAGTCAAAAAAACAGAGCAACGGTTCAAAAATCACGAGAAAAGCACAACAACTTACCCAACTCCAGAGTGCATTCACAAGAACCAACTGCCAGGAATTGTGGGAGATGCAAGGACAGGGGGACACAACCTGTCAGGACTAGATGCTTCCCCCCATACATTAGATGGCAGCATCCCTGGGCTAGGATTCCCACACGGACCCCCGCAGGACATACTGGGTCATGTAGTCTCGAGGGGAAGCCCTGTTGAGTTTCATGGGGGCTGCTGGGATGAGCTAATGAGATTAGTAATCCCCACTTTGAAGGGGGCTTCCCTTTTGACCCGGAAGTGCTTCCCTAGCACCGGAAATACTCCTAGGTCTAAGAATAAAAGAAGTCGGTCAACCTCATCCAGATGAGTCGGAGTCGGGGGGAAGGCAACAAAGCTCACCTGGGAGGAGTGGAAGGAGAAAGAGAAGGAGAGAAGAAGAGAAGTGCGTTTGTGTTCATGTCACTTTTGCCCGTTTTTGGGAGGAATTTGTGCTAATAAACCTTTTATTGTGTTGGTGAGGTTGTATCTGGGGTTTGGGACCCTCTACTCGTCACAGCTCATTCTTTATTGCTAGGCCTCACTGGAGCCTGTTTGAGTTTGTGGCCGGGCAGATCATTACAGATGCGGCTCATCATCCAGAACATCAGGATCCTCTGCAGTTGGCCTATCAGATAGACATAGTTGTGGAGGACGCTCCGATCTCCATGCTCCTATTCTATGGGTCTATTCCCACTTGGACAAAGCTGGCACCACAGTCAGGCTCATGCTTTTTGACTCTTCCAGTGCCCTTAACACTATTCTGCCTCATCGACTTGAGAATAAGCTCAAAGCTTTCAATCTTGATGCCCCCATAATCTCCTGGTTGATGGACCACCTGACCAACAGAGAGCTGTTTGTGAGGCTGAGGGACGGTGTGTCAGAAATGGTGGTGTGCAATACTGGAGCACCTCAGGGATTCGTCTTGTCTCCCTTCCGGTTCACCCCTCCATCACAATACCAGCGCTTGCCATCTGCTGAAACATTCAGATGTTGCATTAATAATCAAGAAGACTCTGAGTAGAGAAACATCATGGAGAACTTCATCTTGTGGTGCAGGGATGGCCTTACCCTGTGATAGACTGGCATCTAGTCCAGAGACTGTTAGCAATGTCTTACACGTGATTCTTTCTAGGAACTACTGACTATAAAGAGGATAGTCCAAACAATTAGAGTAACAATCAGGTTAAAAGTATGTCCAAAAAAGCACTTCCAAAAACACCCACTAGAGGGGGAATATACCACCAAACCCCGGCTGGATAAAATGGCAAACAAAAACTTTTAATGAAAATAAGGATTTTATGTCTGTGTATCTGTGTGCCCACCTGGTGGCTATGCCTCTGTTATATGCCGTTTGGTATGGGACTTCTAAAAGCAAGGGTAATATTTGTGATGCACCATCTGTTAGAATGAAAAATGCAATGGATTTTATAACTGCACATATTGCAAAATTCTTTCCAATAGATGGTGCACTGCAAACAACACTGAAAACCCTGATGTCTACATCGATTATTTAGATTTCAACTTGTCTCAGAAGGGTGGCAACATCAGCACGACAAAAGAGCTGGTGGTGGACCCTTCAACATCCCAAGAAGCCTCTAAGATCAGTCACCATTCAGGGGGAGGACATGGAAGTGGCGCAGAGCTACAAGGACCTGGGGGTTCTTACAAACAGCAAACTGGACTGATCTGACAACACAGCGGCGTTGGACCAGAAGGGCAAGAGCTGACCCGACTTGATAAGGAGACTCTCAGGTCTTTTGATGTGGGCAGCAAGCTGTTGGAAATGTTCTACCGGTCCATAGTAGCCAGTGTGGCGTTCTGCACTGTGGACTCTTAGGGACGCACCTTGGAACTCAAAAGAAGTACAAGCCTTGAGCATACTTATCAGGAAAGCCTACTGCATCACGGGGCGATCCCACCCTGGACCTCCTGTCTGCTTGATCCTGCCCCCACCTCTCTGCTTAAGACATCCATCCATTATCCTATCCACAGGGTCACGGGGGGTCTGCTGGAGCCAATCCCAGCCAACACAGGGCACAAGGCAGGAACCAATCCTGGGCAGGGCGCCAACCCACCGCAGGACACACCCACCCACGGCGGGACAATTTTGAATCTCCAATCCACCTAACCTGCATGTCTTTGGACTGTGGGAGGAAACCCACACAGACACGGGGAGAACATGCAAAGTCCACGCAGGGAGGACCCGGGAAGTGAACGCAGGTTTCCTAACTGCGAGGCAGCAGCGCTACCCACTGCGCCACCATGTCGCCCCTGCTTAAGGCTCATGCTCATCCATAATTTGTATTCCTGTTTCCTCATTGGTAAATACATGTTTCATTTCAGGTTCTGTCCCTACTGCCCTCAAAACTGCTGCAGTTAACCTAATCCTTAAAAAAACCTGACCTGGATCCTTCCTTTCTCTCCAGTTACAGGCCTATCTGTAATCTCCCTTTTTTGGCTAAGGTGATGAAACACGTGGTCGCTACACAACTGCATGCTTTTCTTCTAGACAATACACTCTATGAGCATTTTCAGTCTGGCTTTCATACACAGCACAGCACTCCTACAGCTCTTCTCAGAGTATTCAGTGATCTTCTCCGGTCTGCAGACTATGGTTCACTTCATATTCTCCTCCTTCTTGACTTAAGTACAGCATTTGACACTGTTAATCATGAAATCCTCCTGTCATGTCTCTCTGCTGTAGGCATCTCTGACTTAGCCCTTCAATGGCTCACATCATATCTTTCTAATAGGCAACAGTTTGTCACACTTGGCCGACATAAATCCTCCACCTCACCTGTGTCACGTGGTGTCCCTCAGGGTTCAGTCCTTGGGGCATTACTCTTTCTACTTTATATCCTTCCTTTGGGTCAGATTATCCACAGACATGGTCTTAACTTCCACTGTTATGCAGACGATATACAGTTGTATCTTAGTACAGACTCGCCTCCCAGCACACTCACCGAGTGCATCACTGATCATAAGCTAACTTTCTCAAACTTAATGCCAATAAAACTGAAGTGTTACTGGTAGGCCCAAACTCCCAACTTTCTAAGGCATCCAATTCCTCTGTTTCTGTTGATGGTACACTTGTTGTCACAAATCTTGGTGTTTGTTTGATTCACCACTTAACATCTTTCTCCATCCATCCATTATCCAACCCACTATATCCTAACTACAGGGTCACGGGGGTCTGCTGGAGCCAATCTCAGCCAACACAGGGCACAAGGCAGGAAACAAACCCCGGGCAGGGCACCAGCCACCGCAGGGCACACACAACCACACACCAAGCACACACTAGGGACAATTTAAAAGTTGCACTGAATGAACAGCCAATCTGATACCTTCCATCCATCATGCTATATCCTAACTACAGGGTCACGGGGGTCTGCTGGAGCCAATCCCAGCCAACACAGGGTGCAAGGCAGGAAACAAACCCAGGGCAGAGCGCTAGCCCACCAAACGGCGCTCTCACACACACACTAGGGACAATTTAGAATCACCAGTATACCTAACCTGCATGTCTTTGGATTGTGGGAAGAAACCCACGAAGACACGTGGAGAACATGCAAGCTCCACGCAGGGAGGACCCGGGAAGTGAACCCGGATCTCCTAACTGCGAGGTAGCAGTACTACCCACTGCACCACCGTGCAGCCCTTACGTTCTTTCTCTCTTTCCAAAATTTCATTCTATCATCTCCGTAACATTGCCTGCCTCCGTCCATTTCTGTCCTTTAATGATTTGAAGCTCAAACTCTGGTTCATTGTTTCATGATGTCTCGTATTGATTAATGTAATTCCCTCTTCATTGGCCTCCCTGCAAAATCTATACAGAAGCTTAAGTACATTTAGAACTCCGCAACCGTACAAAGCGTTCTGCTCACATCTCTCCTGTTCTCTCCCTGCGTCACTGGTTACCAGTTCCATCAAGGATTAAATTCAAGATTCTGCTTCTCACCTTCAAAGTCCTACATAACCTTGCTCCCCTCTACCTCACTCGGCTCCTAGGTCCTTAGATTTCTTGTCGCTGTCTCACGTCCTCGAGCAGTAATCTCCTTACTGTCCCAGACACTCCACCCTGGGATGGCAGGTCCTTCAGTGTTATGGCTCCTCAACTCTGGAACTCTCTTCCTTAGTCTCTCCGAGATTGCTCTTCTTTCTCCACCTTTAAATCTCAATTGAAAACTTTCCTCTTTTATGAACTTTTGTCTTCTGTGTAATTTCTTTTTTTCTGCTCTGTATGTAAAGCGACCTTGGGTTTGTGAAAGGCCCTCTATAAATGTATCCATCCATCCATTATCCAACTCGCTATATCCTAACTACAGGGTCACAGGGGTCTGCTGGAGCCAATCCCAGCCAGCACAGGGTGCAAGGCAGGAACAAATCCCGGGCAGGGTGCCAGCACACCACAGGACACACACAAACACACACTAGGGCCAATTTAGAATTGCCAATCCACCTAACCTGCATGTCTTTGGATTGTGGGAGGAAACCGGAGCGCCCGGAGGAAACCCACGCAGACACGGGAGAACATGCAAACTCCACGCAGGGAGGACCCGGGAGGCTGAACCTGGTCTCCTAACTGCGAGGCAGCAGTGCTACCACTGCACCACCGTGCCGCCCTCTATAAATGTAACTTATTATTATTATTATTATTATTATTATTATTATTGGACACACTGGAAGCTGATATGGAAAAGAGAACTGTGCTATCACAAAAAAAATCCCCTCCATCCCCTCCAGGAGGCTCATTCCAGCACGGTGGGCCAAGAAGCATCTCTGGGGGTCTTTTCTGCCCACTGCTATCAGGCAGTTGTCTTGTGAGTCTGTATTCTTGTTTCTTTTATGTCTCTGCTGCTGTATGCATTTGAATTTCCCCATCGGATTAATAAAGTTTATCTAATCTAATCATCCGTTTGAAGCAGACACCCACTAAGTTTCTCCTTGACATAAATGGCTACTCCTCCATTTTTGCAGCTTCCCCATCCCTTCTAAGCAATGTGTAATACTCATCGCCATTCATCAGATTTAGCCAGGTTTCTGTGTTTTGTGAGGACACAACTGATGTGTGGTTGGTGGTCTGGATGGCTAGATAGATAGATAGATAGATAGATAGATAGATAGATAGATAGATAGATAGATAGATAGATATGAAAGGCACTATATAAGATAGATAGATAGATAGATATGAAAGGCACTATATAAGATAGATAGATAGATAGATAGATGTGAAAGGCACTATATAATAGATAGATAGATAGATAGATAGATAGATAGATAGATAGATAGATAGATAGATAGATATGAAAGGCACTATATATAGATAGATAGATAGATAGATAGATAGATAGATAGATAGATAGATAGATAGATAGATAGATATGAAAGGCACTATATAAGATAGATAGATAGATAGATAGATAGATAGATAGATAGATAGATAGATAGATGTGAAAGGCACTATATAATAGATAGATAGATAGATAGATAGATAGATAGATAGATAGATAGATACTTTATTAATCCCAAGGGGAAATTCACATAATCCTGCAGCAGTATACTGATACAAAGAAACAATATTAAATTAAATAGCAATAAAAATGAAAAAAATGAAAAAAATGAAAATAAAATTAATGTTAGCATTTACTCCTCCCGGGTGGAATTGAAGAGTCGCATAGTGTGGGGGAGGAACGATCTCCTCAGTCTGTTAGTGGAGCAGGATGGTGACAGCAGTCTGTCGCTGAAGCTGCTCCTCTGTCTGGAGATGATCCTGTTCAGTGGAAGCAGTGGATTCTTCATGATTGACAGGAGTCTGCTCAGTGCCTGTTGCTCTGCCACAGATGTTAAACTGTCCAACTTTACTCCTATAATAAAGCCTGCCTTCTTAACAAGTTTGTCCAGGCATGAGGTGTCTTTCATCTTTATGCTGCCACCCCAGCACACCACCGCGTAGAAGAGGGCACTCGCCACAACCGTCTGGTAGAACATCTGCAGCATCTTACTGCAGATGTTGAAGGATGCCAACCTTCTCAGAAAGTATAGTCTGCTCTGACCTTTCTTACATAGAGCATCAGTATTGGCAGTCCAGTCCAATTTGTCATCCAGCTGCACTCCCAGATATTTAAGGGTCTGCACCCTCTGCACAGTCACATTGGTAATGAAAAATACAGAGAGCCACAATGTCGCCGTGAGACTCTTAGGTGTCGGCCTGTTTCAAAAGCAGCAGCAGGTCCTGAGAGGGTTACACGCACGCCATACTGATTGTGAAGGACAGGATTACGTTCTCTGCTGGACACCAAGCAACTCGTTGTACACAGTAAAAAGATCCCAGCAGCCAGGACGAGGAAAGTGCTGGTCGGATTTCATGTCATTGGCTGTCACTTTTCACTCTACTGTCCTGTTTCAGGGACGTCTGCCAAAGCTGCCCAGCTTGAAGGTGACGATGGTATAATGATCATGATGGCAGGCAGTGTGAGGGCCTCAAAGCCGCAGACCACAGCTTCGACTACCAAACTACTGGCACCAGTGGCTTAACGCTGGCTCAGAACAAAATGCAAGCTCATTACACTTCCTTGGTTACAAGAATGTATCCACACCGTTATCAATGAGAGGCAGATTCACAGAACAAAGGAGCCTTCAAATGCTTCTTACACACATTGTAAGGACTCATTGGTTTGGATGGAGCTGGGCGGCTCATTGCATTTTTCATTCCAACAGATGGTGCATCACAAAGATCTGTAGTAATGCAATGCTTTGTGTTTTTTCATTCCAACAGGTGGTGCATCACAAATTGTACCCTTGCTTTTAGAAGTCCCAGCTATGAGCCACACGTGAAAAGAGTCAGCATGGACGCATATTTTGTTAATAAATTCTTAAAATATAAAGAAACATTGTTTTGTTTATTGTGGGACAGGGGTTTTATGGTTCTCCTTTTCCTTTCTGAGCTTTTTGGAATAGTAAAGCCTTACCCTGTGATCTGAATACATTTTCAGATGCTGCATTAAAAATCGAGACGAGTCAGAGTACAGAAATGTCATGGAGAACTTCGTCTCTCTCCTTACCCTGTGATAGACTGGTGTCCGGTCCAGAGACTGTTACCAATGTCTTGCACGCAATTATTTCTGGGATACAGTGACTGTAAGGAGCACAGTCCAAAGAATTAAAGAGTAACAATCAGGAGAATGTATTAAGAGTCTCAAGGCATGCATGTCCACAAAAGCTAGAGGGGGATATACACTAAACCCTGGCTGGATAAAAGGGCAAACAGGAAGGTTTTATAAAAATAAAGTTTTTATTCCAGCTGCATGACCTGCAGATGGATGACTAAGATCTAAAGTGAATCCACCTTAAAGTGTCAGAGTATGTGTGTGTGTGTGTCTGGAGGGGGGGGGGTGTTTGTGTGTGCGTGTGTGTGTGTGTGTATCTGTGTACCTGGTTGCAATCTCTCTGTTATATGTCATTTGCCATGGGACTTATAAAAGCAAGGATAATGTTTGTGATGCACCACCTGTTGGAATGAAAAAAGCAAAGCATTGTATTACAACAGATCTTTCTGATGCATTGTATTACTACAGATCTTCCAGAAAGCAGCATCTGTTGGAATATAAAATGCAATGAATTTTAATACTATATGCATTACAAAATTCTTCCCAAAAGATGGTATACTGCAAACATTAACACTGAATACCCTGATGTCTACATTGGTTATTTAGATTTGAACATTTCTTAGACAGGTTGCACAGCTAGTGAATGAATACATACATACATAGTGTGAAAGGCACTATATAGCACCTGACCCGACACAGATTGGACACGGGAGGCACGTGTAAAATAAAAGGATTTTTATTACTCTTCAGCTGGAGGGCACGTCTTCCCCGTACTCCCCCCATCCACAACACAGTCCCAAACACCAGTACAGCACAAACACTCTTCTCTTCTCTTCCTTGGCACCACTACTCCTCTCTTGCAACCTTGTCCTCCTCCACCCGACTCTGGATGATGAGTTGTGGTTGCCGGCACCCTTTTATGGGTCACCTGGAAGTGCTCCAGGTGTTTGATCACCAAGATCCGGTGGCACTTCCAGGTGTGATGAAGCTGTTGCCCACACGGGCTCAGGAGTCCCAAACACAGCACCCCCTGGCATTACCTGCGGGACCCAACAGGGCTGCCCCCAACTCCAATTCCCAGGGAGCCCTGTGGGAAACCGAGGCACCACACCAGTCCAGGGTGGTGGCCATCTAGCGTCCAGGGGGAGGTATTGCACTGTCCAGGGCGACTCCCCCTGAATACAGTGTGCAGGGGCGTCCCGGCTGGGCATGGACGCCAGGCGCCTGTCACAATACATACATACATACATACATACATACATACATACATACATAGTAATAAGGAATAATAAAGGAATGTCAGGAAGGCCTGGAGTCACAATTAGATAACAGAGACAGGATGTTTGTCATGCACCACCTGTTGGAATGAAAACTGCAATGCATTTTTTACTACATGCATTACACACTACTTTCCAATAGATGACACACTGCAAATATTAACTCTGAATCCAGAGTGTAACTGCTGGACGATCAGAAATCCACTTTAATGAAAGGAGAAATGTCTGTACAGGTATCTGTGTGTCCATCTGGATGCTATGTCCCTGTTATTTGCCATTTGGTATGGGATTCAAAAAACAGTGCTAATGCTTGTAAATATACCATCTGTTGGAATAAAAATGCAAAACACTTTATCAATACAAATGTTTGTGAAGCACCATCTGTTGGAATGAAAAATGTGATCCATTTAATTAGTAAATGCATTACAAAATACTTTCCAACAGATGGTGCATTGCAAAGGTTAACATTGAATGTTTACACAGTTAGTGAATGAATAACTAAATAAATAAACAGTATGTCAGGAAGGCCTAGAAACACAATAACATGACATGAGGACATATTTGAGGACCCTGATGGCATGGGCACTGAACACTCAAATCTCATTTGACATCTGATGAACTGGCTTTCTTCAGAATGACCACATATTTCACTCAACTGACAACTGGTGGCTTAAAGGGGCAGAGTAAATAGCAAAAATATCATCAAAATCATGAAGGTGGACCAGCAGCAGCTGTTATACTCAGGGAACACTTTCTCTGCCATCTTTTAAGCACAGTTGAAATGAATGAATCAAAAGCTTGTGTCTGCCTAAGCCTCACGTATGCCTCATTATCCTCTTCTATGAATATTAAATGAAAGACATTGACACCCCGCAGTGATTTATCCTGCAGTGTTGGGCTGCTTCTTCCTCCCAACTGACAAAGACTGCCAACTTCAGCACAACCCAATATCTTGGTGTCCTTGCATTATTGTGCTATGAGATGTACTGGCACTCTGCCTGGGGTTGATTTCCACCTTGTGGCAAATGCCTTGGGCACGAGTTTCATATTTCTGTGAACTATGAATTATAAAATGACAATGGAATTTTACTATCGCAGTGTCCTTTGTCTTTAAAGACACAGTATAAGACTGTGTTTGAAAACAAACAACATTTATTTAATACAACACCTGTCTACACTGTACACCAGTCCAGGGCTCCTGAGGTACAAAACTGCAACATCGATGTTTGCTTACGTGTTGTACAACGTGGGACAGCAAGAACAAGAGACTTGTGGAGGGTTACATGGAGAGGCAGAGAGTTACACTGGTTTATTATGGAACATTTCAATAGCTTTACAAGTAAACAACATTATCACAAGTATTTAAATATAACAAGCGGCTATCGATCACTCTCTGGATGTAATCATTAAGGAAGTTAGTTTAATAAAGGAAGATGGAAGACATACAATGAGAGTAAAGACGGATCAAGAAAGGGAAAAGCTTACTTGTAATGCAATACTATACTACACAATACTCTGCAGAGGTGACAATATTAATAATACTAATACTTTTATGCTTGCAAAACAGCAAAACAAGAAATGGCCAATGGTGTGAGTACTGTTTGAAGGCACTACAGTATATATATATATATATATATATATATATATATATATATATATATATATATATATATATATATATATATATATATATATATTTATATATACACTCACCTAAAGGATTATTAAGACCACCATACTAATGCGGTGTTTGACCCCCTTTCGCCTTCAGAACTGCCTTAATTCTACGTCGCATTGATTCAACAAGGTGCTGAAAGCATTCTTTAGAAATGTTGGCCCATATTGACAGGATAGCATCTTGAGGTTGATGGAGATTTGTGGGATGCACATCCAGGGCACGAAGCTCCCGTTCCACCACATCCCAAAGATGCTCTATTGGGTTGAGATCTGGTGACTGTGGGGCCATTTTAGTACAGTGAACTCATTGTCATGTTCAAGAAACCAATTTGAAATGATTTGAGCTTTGTGACATGGTGCATTATCCTGCTGGAAGTAGCCATCAGAGGATGGGTACATGGTGGTCATGAAGAGATGGACATGGTCAGAAACAATGCTCAGGTAGCCCGTGGCATTGAAACGATGCCCAATTGGCACTACGGGGCCTAAAGTGTGCCAAGAAAACATCCCCCACACCATTACACCACCACCACCAGCCTGCACAGTGGTAACAAGGCATGATGGATCCATGTTCTCATTCGGTTTATGCCAAATTCTGACTCCACCATTTGAATGTCTCAACAGAAATCGAGACTCATCAGACCAGGCAACATTTTTCCAGTCTTCAACTGTCCAATTTTGGTGAGCTCGTGCAAATTGTAGCCTCTTTTTCCTATTTGTAGTGGAGATGAGTGGTACCCGGTGGGGTCTTCTGCTGTTGTAGCCCATCGGCCTCAAGGTTGTGCGTGTTGTGGCTTCACAAATGCTTTGCTGCCTACCTCGGTTGTAACGAGTGGTTATTTCAGTCAAAGTTGCTCTTCTATCAGCTTGAATCAGTCGGCCCATTATCCTCTGACCTCTAGCATCAACAAGGCATTTTCGCCCACAGGACTGCCGCATACTGAATGTTTTTCCCTTTTCACACCATTCTTTGTAAACCCTAGAAATGGTTGTGCGTGAAAATCCCAGTAACTGAGCAGATTGTGAAATACTCAGACCGGCCCGTCTGGCACCAACCACCATGCCACGCTCCAAATTGCTTAAATCACCTTTCTTTCTCATTCTGACATTCAGTTTGGAGTTCAGGAGATTGTCTTGACCAGGACCACACCCCTAAATGCAGTGAAGCAACTGCCATGTGATTGGTTGATTAGATAATTGCATTAATAAAAAAATTGAACAGGTGTTCCTAATAATCCTTTAGGTGAGTGTGTATATATATATATATATATATATATATATATATATATATATACACTGTGGACCACCAGGAGGTGCATGGCTCCCTCAACCCAGACACACACACACACACACACACACACACAGTTCAGTTTTGCCACACAACACACATTTATTTTTTAGTGGGGAAGCACCTTGCTGTTCCTCCCCACTATCCAGCACAGTACAAACACCAAATATACAATACACGGCCCTTTTCTTCCTCTCTCTTTCCCTCTGAATTCAGCATCCCTCCTCCTGCAAGCTTTGTCCACCTCCTCACGACTCTGGCTCAACCCTGTGAGGCTGGTAAGTTCTCTTATACTGACCAATCTGGAAGTGCTTCTGATCTTATGCCCACGTGGTCTGCAAGCACTTCTTGGTTAGGTGGAAACCCCATACAATAGGCTCCTCCATTATTATGCAGCACCCCCTGGCAGCACCCAAGGTGCCCAACAGGGCTGAGATAAAGAACTTCAAGTCCCATGGTGCCCAACAGGAATCCGTGGCCCTGCTGCAAGCCAGGGGGGCTGTCCTTTAGGATTCCGGGGGACATAGTGTCCGGAATAAGCTCTCTTCCCTGGTCCTTTCATGATGGAGGTGTCCCGGCTGGGAAAGGGCCCTGGCGGTCCGTCACAACATTTATACACCTTACTAAAAGGATATGTGTCAGTGTTTCTGTGTATTGTGTTTGTCCAGTTGCTGTGTCTCTGTTATTCCAACAGATGGCACAAGACAAACATTTGTAGTAATGCATTAGTGCCTTTCCTATCTATCTATCTATCTATCTATCTATCTATCTATCTATCTATCTATCTATCTATCTATCTATCTATCTATCTATCTATCTATCTATCTATCTATCTATCTATCTATCTATTATATCGTGCCTTTTATGTCTCTCCATTCATTATATAGTGTCCTTCACTCTATCTATCTATCTATCTATCTATCTATCTATCTATCTATCTATCTATCTATCTATCTATCTATCTATCTATCTATCTATCGTGCATTTTATGTCTCTCCATTCATTATATAGTGCCCTTCACTCTATCTATCTATCTATCTATCTATCTATCTATGTTTTCTTTTTTCATTCACACAAGCTCTTCAGTGGGTGTTTTCATCTTTCGAGTGCATCACTAGAATAACAATTCTGCCATTTAGACTATCATGAGAATATAAATAACAAACACAGAATATAAATTCAGTCATTTAGATCATTTATAAAATCCAAATTATGTTATACAGACAACAACCAGAATATTATTTCTATCATTCCCCACATATCTAATGTTGGAATAAAATTTCAGTCATTAAAATTCTGTCATTTGGTCTCATGCCTGCTCTGTCCAGATCATGGGGGGCTCTGATTCTTGGGTGAAAGTGCAGCCTTGAATGCGGGTGCCACTTCATCACAGGGCACAAGTCACATACCCAGTGACAATTTAGAGTCACCATTTAACAGAACATGCCTTGTTTTGTGGATGTAGGAAGGACCTGGAGATAAACCCAGCCAGACACTGGGAGAACATGCATGCTTCACAGGGACAATGATATGACGTACCGAGGCAGGATCTGCGTGGCAGCAGCACTAACCACCTCTAGGATGTGCGTTTCATCAAATTTCACTAATATTGCTATCCAGTCTTTTTAACCCACTTTGTTCATTACATGCTTGCATGAAGGTCAGAGTGGGTATCAGGAGCATGAGAATCAGCCCTGGGTGGGCCACCAGTTCATGACAGGAGAAATCCATACTTGGCACTTAGAGCGAAGGTGTGAGGTCCATGAAAATAAGCCTAAAATTAAAAGCAGGTTCTTGAAGCTGTAAGGCAGCTAATATCACTTCATATAAAATGTAAACTACAATATTACGATGGTAGTGTCATCATCATAGATTTATTAAAATAGAAGCAGAATATAAATCCCACCAATTGTACAGTACTATCATTAAAAGAGTAAATCCACCATTTTACCAACATGTTGACATCTCTTGAAGGGCAGAAGCAGAAACGTGTCGGACACGTAGACAGAGAGGAATATCCAATAACTTACCGGGGCTCTCGTTTGTAAAACTTTGCATGAATTCGAGAAAATATGTGCATGCTAAGAAAACAGTAAGATATGCACAAAAAGAAAATCAAATACAGAATAAAAAAGCTGGCATATGCACATTTCTATGCAATTTACCCCTTTTTAAATCACAATCACCTTGTAAATAAGCATTTGGGAACACGCGTCAAATGCCACCGCCCTGAAACATCCATATATGGAGCACGCTAATCAATCTCATACATATGCAATCACGATGACGCAGACCTTCACAGGCTGGTAGAGCAGCGCCCACCTAACATGCCGAGGCCCCCGGGACCTGCATTCAAGAGTATGGCAACTGAGAGTGCAAGATGGCGCCAGGGTCTGAGCAGTGAGCTGCTAATACCTGGCACGTGTAATGACGTGATTGCTGATACCATGAATAGCACAGGCCATGTGAAACACTGAGGGTCCAGCCAGTCACTCACCAACAAGCCACCATATACAGCACCATCACCTCGGCCAAAGCTACACTGCCTCAAAATAAACGAATTACGGGGCTGATCCAGGCCACGGGGGCACAACATTTCTCAGTCACATCTTGTGATCCTCCACAAAACACATGGAACATAACAGAGACTTCAAGAATGAAGGAGATAACAAACACAATGAACATTAACAGAAATAGCTGATTCACATATTAACACAGGCAGCACGGTGGTGCAGTGGGCAGAGCTGCTGCCTCGCAGTTAGGAGACCTTGGTGTTCACTTCCCGGGTCTTCCCTTTCTGTGTGGAGTTTGCATGTTCTCCCCGTGTCTGTGTGGGTTTCCTCCCACCATCCAAAGACATGCCGGTTAGGTGCATTGGCGATTCTAAATTCTCCCTGGTGTGTGCTTGGTGTGTGGATGTGTGTGTGTGCCCTGCGGTGGGCTGGCACCCTGCCTGGGGTTTGTTTCCTGCCTTAAGCGCTGTGTTGGCTGGGATTGGCTCCAGCAGACCCCTGTGACCCTGTAGTTAGGATATAGCGGGTTGGATAATGGATGGATGGATGGACATATTAACACAAAGGACATAAACCAAAGCACAGAACCCCAGCCAAGGAAGGACGCCAGGCTGCAACATGCCAACCGGGTAATTCACCTGCTGCTCAAATCGTTCTTTATACAGCTTTCAGTTCATTCAAAACGCTGCCACAAGAATCTTTGTAAGAAGTAGAATCTGTGAACGCATAACCCTAGTTCTTGGGTCGTTACACTGGCGTCCAGTTCATTTTAGGGCTGATATGAAAAACTTTATCATAACATGTAAAGCCTTGAACGGCTGAGGCACTGCTGACTTATCTGAACTTATGATTACTTATTAAGTGGAGCGCACATTGAGATCTCAAGAGTCCAAACTACTTAAGATCTTTGAAGGATTAATAAAATAACAGTTGGGAGGTTGAGCTTTGTAGTTACAGGGGCCCAAAGCTGTTGAATGGTTAGCCTGCTAATATAAGAGACCCCCCTTCAGCTTCAGTCAAGACTCACAACTTTAGTCTGGCACACCCTGACTAGAGCTGCTGATTAGCTATGCACACTGCATCTATCTTTGTTAAACATCTGTACATAATATAATATAATATAATATAATATAATATAATATAATATAATATAATATAATATAATATAATATAATCTATACTAATAAAAGGCAAAGCCCTCACTCACTCACTCACTCATTCACTCACTCACTCACTGACTCATCACTAATTCTCCAACTTCCCGTGTAGGTAGAAGGCTGAAATTTGGCAGGCTCATTCCTTACAGCTTACTTACAAAAGTTGGGCAGGTTTCATTTCGAAATTCTACGCCTAATGGTCATAACTGGAAGGTATTTTTCTCCATTAACTGTAATGGAGTTGAGCTGGAATGACGGGGGCGGAGTTTGTGTGACATCATCACGCCTCCCACGTAATCACGTGAACTGACTGTCAACGCAGTGCGTAGAAAACCAGGAAGACCTCCAAAAAGCGCTTAAGAAAACATGCATTATATAATTGAGAAGGCAGCGAAAAACAATAAGAAGTGAGCGAGTGACATATACTACCATATTCATGAGTGTTGCTGCCTCGGAAAGAAAGCACGGTGTAAACCTAAACTTTAAATTAAGTTCATAGACAGGCTACGCTGGCGTTTCACATGCCCACAGGTAATGCGGGATACAAGTTTAATGAGAGGACGAGGATATAAACGAGTTTTGATCACTTTGTAACTAAGTTAAAATTGTAGGTGAAGGGGTGTGCTTATGCAAATTCGAGAGACTGTGTTTGTGGGGATTGACAGTTAAGGCGGGTGGGGGAGTCACGT